>NC_091443.1:75285663-75585663 GCF_964237555.1 Oryctolagus cuniculus
ATCTCTCTCTTTCAAATAAATAAAAATAAAACAAGCAAACAAAAAAGCTTTCCTGCTCAAAGTTGTATATTGCAAATAGAATCTAAGTTTCTTGATTTCTACTACAACTTATTTAATATACCATGAGATGCCTTTATTTTTTAAAGATTCATTTATTTGTTTTGAAAGAGATACAGAGAGAGAAGGAGATAGAGAGAGATTATCCATCTGCTGGCTTAATCCCCACATGGCTGCATGGCCAGCACTGGGCCAGGTTGAAGCCAGGAGCTTCATCGGGGTCTCCCACATGGGTGGCAGAGGCCCAAACACTTGGGCCATCTTCCACTGCTTTCCAGGCCATTTATCAGGGAGCTGGATAGGAAGTAGAGCATACATGACATGAACAGGCACCCATATGGGATGTCAGGGTCGCAGATGGCAGCTTTACCTGCTACTGCACACCAGCCCCACCATGAAATGTCGTTAAGTAGAGGGAAAGAGGGAAAGTTGACTTCAGTGATAAATGTAAAAAGAAGTGGCTAGATACAGCAATTTTACATGCTCTTTTTAAAATAGTAGTTATAAATAGTCCCACAGAATAGTGTCTTCAAATACAATAATATTTCTTACTTTCATTGATAACAAAACTTAATTTTTAAAACTTAAACTAATTTTTCTCATACTCTTGATAAATGTAAGTAACCTGTAAGCAAACTTATCATGAACTGACTTTTTTAAAAAGCTACTTATTAGACTTGAGTGTGGCTTGTTTAAATTTCACAAAATATATTCACTCCCATCTACCTTATACAATAACTGAAAAAGTTCAAATTCATGATTAAAGCATTGCAGTATTATGCATTACCCTAAAAAACTAAGTTGTATGTTTTTATAATAATTTTCTGCTTTGTTTTGAGAAGAGGCTATAAATTTTCATTTCACATAACCCAAACATTCAATTAAACAAAGGCAAACTCCATCAACTTAGTTTGTGAAGTATTTTATCAATTATTAATTCTCATGATGTAGCACAGGGTAAGGTTAGAAGCTGAACTCTGGGGTCAAACAATCAGTTCTGCTACATGCTAGTTGTCTGGCCTTGTATAATTTATACAACCTCTCTTTTTCTTTTTTTTTTTTTCCTTTCACCTAAGTATATGGGTATGACAATAAAATCAGATTTCAGAGGGTGGTTAAAAGGTTTGACTTATTTGTAAAATTTTCAGAATACTGCCTAGCACACAGTGAGTACCACATATGTGTTTGCAATATTTAAAATACAAAGATCTGTCCCCACTTTACAGATGAGAAAATAAAATCTGTAAAATTATCAGCCCAAGTTTACACACATTATCAGTAACTGGAGAACAGCTTTGATGCCTCCTTTGGAATTCTAGTATTCATAACAGTTCTCAATTACAGAAGTTCATATTCATATTTATTTCAGGAAAAAAAAACCTCAAGGCTACCCTCCCCTCCCAATTTATAGCATAGATTCCAGAAAATTTTACAGAAAGATATTTTCAAGGATTCTTGATATTGAAAAAGTTCTAGTATCTACTTCTTTTCTCCCCTATTTCCTCCCTTTTTTAAAGCTGTCTTAGTTTAGGTATTATGGAAAAAGTCTAGATCATGTGATTCCAGTGATTTCATTTAGAAACACTATCCACCCTTATAATGCCTGGCAAAACTATACAATTATATCTGCTTATAAATAAAGTATTTCAGTTAATTAAAATGAAGTTTGGTATCTTTGTTGGCAAAGAAAAACAACCAACTTTTAATTAGCAAAAAGACAAGGAAAAGTTTGGGGTCCATGTTGTGGTGTAGTAGGTTCAATTGCCACTTGCAGCTCGCAGCATCCCATACCAGGGTGTTGGTTCATGTCTCAGATATTCAGTTTCTGATCCAGCTTCCCACTAATGTGCCTTGGAAGGCAGTGCATGATGGTTGAAGTACTTGGGTCCCCATCACCCATGTGGGAGACCCGGACAGATGGAGTTTCTGTTCCTGGCTGTGGCCTGTCCCAGATCTGGCTATTGCAACCATTTAGGGAATGAACCAGCAGTTGGAAGATATCCACCTCTTCCCTCTCTGTGTTGCTCTGCCTTCCAAGTAAATAAATAAATCTTAAAAATAAAAAAAAGTACAAGGAAAAGTTAAAAAACATAATTTAGAGAGATGCAAGTGCTGGCCTTTGTGTAGAATTTAGGAAATAAAGAGTTCAAAGAAAGCATTGGACTTCTGAAAGGTAATTGACTTGCTCAAACAGCAACATGTCGGTAAAGGGAGGTCTTAAACTCTAGGTCTCCAGTGTATGTAAAATGTTAGATCAACCAGTGTGCCTACCTAAACTCTAACCCCTCTAGTAGTTCAATTATGATTCAAACTCAAAGAAGAATCACAGACAGGGATCACAGAGACAAGTATTTGTTGGCTTTCTCACAAGGTTGACTCTGTATTGGTTACCCAGTTTCTGAGCTTGGATTCCTGTCCTTAAAGTAAAATATGCCGATGTCTAATCTCCAATTCTAGTTCTCCTAAGAATTTGAATGTAACTTTCCAGTTTACTAGTCTGCTTTCCTGCCAGAACACTGTTTCTCTGCCCATGCAACAAACCCTCTGAACACTATTTTTTTCACTGAGACACAGGGTATTTACCTGCCTTACTTTAAATTTTGGTTTTGTTTCCTTAACATCTTTGTATTAATGTAGACTCTTGTCTGCCATGGCCATCCAAATTCTAAACTTGCATAAAGTTGGAAAAGAAGAGTTGTGATAAGATGGAAAACACCCAAAAGGAAAGGCAATGGAGACAGACGGCTTAAGGGATGAGTATACTGTTAGAAACTTCGTATGTTTCAATAGAGAAACTGAAAATCTGCTAACTTAGATTCTCTGATTTCAGGTAAACTTCAGGCCAAATGGGAAGCGGATACAGAAAAGATATCCTCTCATAAGATTTACATCTGGGCCAGCGCCGCGGCTCACTAGGCTAATCCTCCACCTAGCGGCGCCGGCACACGGGGTTCTAGTCCCGGTCGGGGCGCCGGATTCTGTCCCGGTTGCCCCTCTTCCAGTCCAGCTCTCTGCTGTGGCCCGGGAGTGCAGTGGAGGATGGCCCAAGTGCTTGGGCCCTGCACCCCATGGGAGACCAGGAAAAGCACCTGGCTCCTGGCTCCTGCCATCGGATCAGCGCGGTGCGCCGGCTGCAGCGCGCCAGCCGTGGCGGCCATTGGAGGGTGAACCAACGGCAAAAAGAAGACCTTTCTCTCTGTCTCTCTCACTGTCCACTCTGCCTGTCAAAAAATTAAAAAAAAAAAAAAAAGATTTACATCTGCCCATGTAATTATTAAACTATTATAATACCCTATTTGTCCCTACCTCCACTAGAAAGTCAATGTGTGTATAAGCCAGGTCTGACATATTTAGCATTCTAATATCCATGCTTAGAACAGCCTCTGGCACAGAAGCCAAAAAAAAAAAAAAAATACAAACAAAATGAAAGCAGGTATGAGTGTAGCAATTCAGCTTACTGAAAGGCTTTGGCATTTGTAGATCAATGCTAAATAAAATATGACCAACTCTGAAGAATTCAATTAGAGAACAGGTAAGCTCAGATTCTAGCCCTACACTAAGCAAGAAAAAAAAAACAGTAAGTTGGAGATCTTTACAACATCAGGCAATGTGCAGCAAGCACACACACACATACACTTCCCAAGGAAACAATATTCATGTATGTGTTCCTGGTCCTCAGGCATTAGTATCTCAAGAGAAATACTTCCTTAAATAATGCCATGTAATAGAAAATTCTACCATATAACAGTGTCTTCTCCAAAATGCTCAAAAGTCTCTTTCAACTGATAGTAACTTAGGAGAGGTTTCACATATTCATTACACTCAATCTCCCAGGAGCCAAAAGAAAAGCTTTACCTAATTTCTTATCATCAGTTCTCTTATTGCTGATGATCTGGACAACCAGTTACCTCTCACCAATGGAAATGAAAGAAAGGCAGACTGAGTGAACTTACATGACATAAGAGAACTAGGAATTTCAGTTATTTTCACTGTTCTAAAGTGTTTTTCAACTTATTCCAATGCTATTGCTCAAGCTTGTAAGAAAGCTGACAACTAAACTCAGACCTAGTAGTTTATAAATTTTATACACATATACATACATGTACATAAGCGTGCACACACACACACAGGTGACTGAACAAAATCTATGTGAAATATTACCTCAATAATTTTGGATACTTTAAAATTAACAGTACAGGTTAAGTATCCCTTATTTGAAATGCCAGGATCATTAAAGGTTTCCATTTTCAGAGTTTTGGATTTTGAAATATTTGAAGAGTTTACTAGTTTAATATTCCTAATTTGAAAATCCAAAATCCAAAATGCTCTTACCAAATGTATTATTTCTAAAGTGAATTTTACTCTTTTTCCATGAAAGAATCAAGTTTGCAAGCAGGAATCTCATATTGAACTAAACGCCAAAACTGAAAACTATCATTAATGAAAAGTTAAAAGATACTTATTGGTTGGAAAAGGAAATAAAATGTTCTAACACACAATGCTGACCCAAGAAATTAATCTGACTCAAAATGCTTCCTTTGGAATTGACCAGAAAGTCCTCCGACTTCACATTAACGCAGTATTTGCTTTATGGGTAAGTAAAGGTCACTAACTTGCAATAAACAGAGTCGAAAACAAAGTGGTACAACTATTTCTTGCTTCCCAAGGATACAGTTTGCATTGTGAAATGTAGTCCTTTAGATGTTGTGAATTCTTTTCTGTTGGCAGCGGAGCTTAAATTAAGTCTATTAGCAAGTTAATCTTTCCTACAAACTGTATGATTTAGTTAGTTAATATGATAATTACCTCTCTGCCCCCTGTAAATTCCACAAGGTGGGGATTTTTATCAGTCTGTTGGTTGACATATCTTTAATATCCAATAATAATGACTGGCATATAATGAGCACTCAAATATATTTGTGGGATTTTATAATTTATGCAGTTATATAAATCATTATTACACCCAGCCAAGACCTATGACAGTATTTCTTAAATAACTTTCCCTCTATCATAGGCAATTAGCTGTACATCCATTAATTAAAAACATTTCCAAGTAAAAAGAGCTCATTCCATTTAAATTTTAGTTCATGATAGTATTCAAAGGTTACAGCATTATGATGCGGACATTTGGCCTTGTGGTTACAGAACTGCTTGGGACATCCATATCCCATGCTGGAGTGCCTCAGTTATAGTTCTGGCTCTGCTTACAATTCCGGTTTACTGATAATATGTACTCTGGGAGACAGCAGTGATGGCTCAAGTACTTGGGCAACGCCATGCACCTAGGAGACCTGAATTTAGTTCCTGACTCCTGGCTTCCACCTTGCTCAGTTCTGGCATTTGGGAAGTAAACCAGTGGTTGACAGCTTGCTCTCTATGACACTGGGTGTCTTTTGAAGAAATAACTTTTGTACAGTTATAGCTTCTCAATTTGGTGAGTATAAAATACTGACAATAACTCAGCAAATAGTTCTCTTAAGTCTTATTCTCATTTTTTTAAAAGATTTATTTTTTACTTGAGAGTCAGAGTTACACACAGAGAGAGGAGAAGCAGAGAGAGAGAGAGGGGTCTTCCATCTGATGGTTCACTTCCCAATTGGCCACGACGGCCAGAACTGCGCCAATCCGAAGCCAGCAGCCAGGAGCTTCTAGGTCTCTCATGTAGGTGAGACTTGGGCCGTCTTCTACTGCTATCCCAGGCCACAGCAGAGAGCTGGATTGGAAGAGGAGCAGCCAGGACTAGAACCAGTGCCCATATGGGATGCCAGCACTTCAGGCCAGGGCGTTAACGTGCTGCACCACAGCGCCGGCCCCAACTCTTATTCTCTATGGGTTAATTAAGATGTCTAAACTCTAATTTTAAACATGAAGCATTGAAATATGATACTTTTCTAGAGAACTGTGATGGTGAAACACCGTGGCTTAACTGGGGGGAAATAGGCTGTATAACCGAAGAGATGTAAATTCAAATACTGAGGGACTCTAGACAAGCTGATTCTCATCTTCTATAAGTTTTACAGAAACTTCTACAAAAAATATGACTCTGGGGCCAGTGCTGTGGTGTAGTGGGTAAGGCCACCACCTCCAGTGCTGGCATCCCACATGGGCACCGGTTTGAGTCCTGGCTGTTCCACTTCTGATCCGGCTCTCTGCTGTTGCCTGAGAAATCAGTGGAGAATAGCCCAGGCACTTGGGCCCCTGCACCCGCGTGGGAGACCTGGGGGAGACTTCTGGCTCCTGGCTTCGGATCGGTGCAACTGTTGTGGCCAATTGGGGAGTAAACAAGTGGATGGAGGACCTCTCTCTCTTTCTCTGCCTTTCCTCTCCTGTGTAACTCTGACTTTCAAATAAATAAATCTTTAAAAAAAATGACTCTGTCCTTTGACTTCTGACATTCCTTGCTATGGTAAGATTTATCAGGTTAGTTTTTTAGTTAATACATAATCTTTAAATGGTATACCCAATATACTTAAAAGTATTTATTTAATAGCCCACTATAAATGTACTCATCAATATAGTAAGAAGACATTCTTAGTGAAGTTTTTATATAAAAGAACCAGAATATGAGTTTTAAAATATTCACTTCATGGGGCATTTCCTTCATAAAGTACTTGATTCAAGGAATGCAATAAAGCATAAAATCTTCCCATCTTAAGAAATGTAGTATGACTATACACAACATAACTCATGGCCAAAGAAAAGTAAAAACTAACATTTACATAAAGACTTGAAAACAAGATTGACCTTTTTTAACTACTCTGTAAAGTAAAACATTCACTGTAAAATTTTAGTTTTACAACTCCCCAAGTGTCCACAAGCATTGAGGAGGGTAGATGTCAAGAGCCAGAAATTCTGGGTGACAGGAACCTAACTACTTCTTAAGCTACCACTGCTGCCTCTAGGGTGCACATTAACAGTTACCTGGAATTAGGAACTAAAGGGCAGGAGTTAAACTCAGGTCCTCTGAAGTGTCTTCACGACTAGGCTAAACACCTGCCCTCATATCCACCACTCTACCAACTTTTGCACAAGGCAGGTGGGGTAGCTAACGTGACTGGCTTGACATTGGTAGTCACCAGGCTGTTTCTGGTCGCGATGGAATAACAGTAATCTGATTGACGCTCACATCTGAAACTACACAAAACATACCTAGTTTTATTTTTGGACAGGCAGAGTGGACAGTGAAAGAGAGAGACAGAGAGAAAGGTCTTCCTTTTCTGTTGGTTCACCCCCCCGCCCCCAGTGGCCGCTCCGGCGGTGCAGCCGGTGCACCGCGCTGATCCGAAGCCAGCAGCCAGGTGCTTCTCCTGGTCTCCCACATGGGTGCAGGGCCCAAGCACTTGGGCCATCCTCCACTGCCTTCCCGGGCCACAGCAGAGAGCTGGACTGGAAGAGAAGCAACCGGGACAGAATCCAGCGCCCCGACCGGGACTAGAACACGGGGTGCTGGCACCGCAGACAGAGGGTTAGCCTATTGAGCCCGGCGCCGGCCAACATACCTAGTTTTCTGTAAGCAGATGATGGACAACGGTCAATGTACAACAGTGATTCCACGAGAGGGGAATAAACAGGTGGGCTATAAAAGTACCCCAAATTACTTCCTGTAGCAAATTAAAAACTATAAGCTTTTAAAACTAAAGCTAAAGCATAGGGAAGAAGCCAGAACCCAGCACTCTCCTTAATTCAAAAAATGTAAATTAGAAGGGGAGGTCAAGGTGGTGGAAATATCAGAAAGATACTTCCCTTAGCAAAGAGAAAGACAATTTGAGAAATGCTTAAGTAATGAAAAAAGAAGAAAGAAAACTCTGAACCCAGAATTCTTTTAAAAACCAAAGTACAGTACTTTTTTAAAAGTAGAAAAGTTGGGGCCAACAGTGTGGCATAATGAGTAAAGCGGCCATGGGTATCCCATATAGGAGCTGGTGCATGTCCAAGCTGGTCCATCTTCCTCTGCTTTCCCAGGCTCACTAGCAGAGAGCTGGATCAGAAGTGGACCAGCTTATACTTTTAAAATAGCAAAGTCCAAAATACCATAACACAAATATCCAAGTATTATCTACTTCATGTGATTACCAAGTGAATGACAGGACTTAAAGTCAAACATTTTATTTCTACTACAGAAAGCTATTCTGGGGACTGGTGTTGTAGCATGGCAGGTAAAGCTGCTACCTGTGATGCCATCATCCCATATGGGCACCAGTAGGTGTCCCAGCTGCACTATTTCCAATCCAGCTCCCTGCTAATGGCCTAGGAAAAGCAGTAGAGGATGACCCAGGTGTTTGGGCCTCTGTCACCCACATGGTAGAGCTGGATGAGTCTCCTGGGTTGGGTTTGGTCCAGCACTTGCAGTTGCAGTCATCTGGGGAGCTAACCAGCAAATGGAAGATCCACTCTTTCTTCCTGCCCTACCCCCCAATTCTGACTTTCAAAAATAAACAAATAAATCTTTAAAAAAAAGAAAGCTAGCTGAAGTGAAGAATGAAGTAGATTTCTCTATGTCTCTACAGAAGATACCAAGAGTATTGTTGTGGGGCTGGCATTATGGTGCAGTGAGCTAAGCTGTTGCCTGCAATGCCAACATCCTATACTGGAGCACCAGTTGGAGTCTTGGCTACTCCACTTCTAATCCAGCTCCCTGCTAATGTGTCTGGGAAGGCAGCAGAGGATGGCCCAACTACTTGGGCCCCTGACACCCACATGGAGGACCTGGATGGAGCTTCAAGACTCCTGGCTTCAGCCTGGACTAGGCCCAGCTATTTTGGCCATTTGAGGAATCAATCAGCAAATGGAAGGTGTCTCTCTCTCTCTTCTTCTATCACTCTGCCTTTCGAAAAATAAATCTTTTAAAAAAGAAAAAAAAATCATTGCATGAAAAGATAAAATTATGGGCTGGCGCTGTGGCTCACTTGGTTAATCCTCTGCCTGCAGTACCAGCATCCCATATGGGCACTGGGTTCTAGTCCCGGCTGCTCCTCTTCCAGTCCAGCTCTCTGCTATGGTCTGGGAGGGCAGTGGAGGATGGCCCAAGTGCTTGGGCCCCTGCACCCGCATGGGAGACCAGGAAGTAGCACCTTGCTCCTGCCTTCAGATTGGTGCAGTGCTGGCCGTAGCGGCCATTTGGGGAGTGAACCAACAGAAGGAAGACCTTTCTTTCTCTCTCTATAACTCTGTCAAATAAAAAAAAAGAAAAGATAAAATTATGAACAGTATTTGATTTTATTTTTGTTTTAAAAAGTTTTAAGAACAGGGTAGGGATTTGGTGTAGTGATTAAGACCCTGTTTGGGGCACCTCCATATATATCAGATTGCCTAGGTTGGAGGGTTGGAGTCCTGCCTCCACTCCTGATTTCAGCTTCCTGCTAACGTATACCCTGGGAGGCAACATATGATCGTTCAAGTATTTGGGTTCCCTGTCACCATGTAGAGACAGAATTAAATTCTGGGCTCCCTAGCCTGGCCTAGCTTCTGTTGTCTGTGGAGTAAAGCAATGAATGGGATATCATTTGCTCTCTCACTCTCTGTAATTTTCTCTATCGCTCTACTTTTCAAGTACTTTTTTTTTTTTAAAGTTTAAAGAGATATAACATTATGTATACTTCTATGTGGACAGGACAAAGACTGGAGTTACATGTACAGAGCTCTAGACATTGTTTAGCCCTGGGAAATAAAGGATAAGGTTTAGAAGAACTAGTACCTCTTACTATTTGTTTATATACTTTTTTGAATGACTTTTGTTTCAAATAGTTTGTATTACTTTTCCAATTCTTTTTTTTAAAGATTTATTTATTTATTTATTTGAAAGTCAGAGTTACAGAGAGAGAGGAGATGGAGAGAGAGAGAGAGAGGGAGGTCGGTCGGTCGGTCGGTCTACCATCCACTGGTTCACTCCCCAAATGGCCTCAATGGCCAGAGCTGCGTCAATCCGAACCCAGGAGCCAGGAGCTTCTTCCGGGTCTCCCATGCGGGTGCAGAGGCCCAAGGACTTGGGCCATCTTCTACTGCTTTCCCAGGCCATAGCAGAGAACTGGATTGGAAGTGGAAAAGCTGGGTCTCGAACCTGCGCCCATATGGGATGCCAGTGCTTCAGGCCAGGGCATTAACATGCTGCACCACAGTGTCGGCCTCTCTAATTCTTTAAATCATTTTTTTTTCATTTTCCCCCCAGGAACCTTTTATTTAAGGTATACAAACTTCATGCATTTCATAAACAGTAATTTAGGTGCATGGTTATTCTTCCCACTCTTTTCTCCCTCCCACCTGCACTCCTACCCTTCCTTCCTGGGTAGTGGTATAAATCAAAGACACATATAAATTATATATTTTATTCTAAGGCTTCTAAAATCACAAATAAGCAATACTTAACAAAAAAGCATTATCAACTTTTTATTTGACTGAAGATATTTTTTCAGGACTTGGACAGCAGGTTAAGCCACTGCCTGCATCTCCTATGAGCACCAGTTTGAGTCCTGGCTGCTCCATTTCCAATCCAGCTCCCTGATAATGTACCTGGGAAAGCAGCAGATGACCCAAATGCTTGAGTCCCTGCCACCCATGTGGGAGATCCTGATGGAGTTCCTGGCTCCTGGCTTCGCCCCAGCTGTTGGCAGCCATTTGGTGAGTAAACCTGTGGACAGAAGATCTCTCTGTGCCTCCCTCTGCCTTTCAAATAAATTATTCTTTACAAAAAAAGGTATTTTCATAAAGATTACTAGAGAATTCCACAAAAGACTAATTTGATTAAAAAAACAACTTCAAGGCAAAAGCTTTTTTAAAAAAAAAAAAGATTTATTGTATTTATTTGAAAGACAGAGTCACAGAGAGGTAGAGACAGAGAGAGAGGTCTTCCATCCACTGGTTTACTCCCCAGATGGCCGCAACGGCCGGAACTGTGCTGATCCGAAGCCAGGAGCCAGGAGCTTCCTCTGGGTCTCCCACGTGGGTGCAGGGGCCCAAGGACTTGAGTCATCTTCCACTGCTATCCCAGGCCATAGCAGAGAGCTGGATCGGAAGAGGAGCAGCCAGGACTAGAACCGGCACCCATATGGGATGCCAGCGCTTCAGGCCAGGGCTTTAACTCACTGTACCACAGCACCGGGCCCAGGCAAAAGCTTTTTTAGACAGAAATTATTTACTAACAGTTTAAGCATGCATGCATATAGTGATTTAGGGAGAAATATTCAGTATATGATATTTTATTTTATTTATTTTTTAATTTTTTGACAGGCAGAGTGGACAGTGAGAGAGAGAGACAGAGAGAAAGGTCTTCCTTTGCCGTTGGTTCACCCTCCAATGGCCGCCGCGCCGCGGCCGGCGCACTGCGCTGATCCGATGGCAGGAGCCAGGTACTTATCCTGGTCTCCCATGGGGTGCAGGGTACAAGCACTTGGGCCATCCTCCACTGCACTCCCTGGCCACAGCAGAGAGCTGGCCTGGAAGAGGGGCAACCGGGACAGAATCCGGCGCCCCGACTGGGACTAGAACCCGGTGTGCCGGCGCCGCAAGGTGGAGGATTAGCCTAGTGAGCCGCGGCACCGGCCCAGTATATGATATACATCAATGGTTCTCAAATTATAATGTGTTATAAGTATTGCAGTAGACAGAATAATGTCCTTCCCCTCAACCCCTGGAATGTATAAATATATAACTTCACATTAATATGGAATATTCCTGGATTACCCAGGTGGGCCCAAGAAAATCACAAGGGTTCTTTAAAAAGAGAGAAGTACAGAGAGGAGAGATGATGCCACATTGTTGTCTCTCAAGACAGAAAGAGGGGCCATGATCCAAAGAATGCAGAAGACACCAAAAGCTGGACAAGTCAAGGAAACAGATTTTCCTCCAGCACCTCCATGATCAGCCCAAGAGAAGCTTGGGTCCATTTTAGACTTTCAACCTCCAGAACTGTGTATGAGAAAACAAATGTGTTCTAAAAAATAATTTTATTTTAGAAACACACAGAGAAATATAAAGACAGATAGAGCTCCCACTAGCTGATTCACTCCCTAAATGACCTCAACAACTAGGGCTGGGCCAGGTCAAAGCCAGAAATTTGTGACTCAACCCAGTTCCTCCATACGGATGGCAGGAATTCAACTACTTGAACGATCATCTGATGTCTACCTACTAGGGTACACATTAGCAGATAGCTGGAATGAGTAGCAGAGCTGGGACCCAAACCCAGGCCTTCAGATAGGGGATGTGGGTACCTCAAACAGTATGTTAATCACTATGCCAAACACCCATCCAGACTCCCAGATAGTCTGACTCAAGTGGTTTGCACGTTTAACAACAAAGTTTATAGCTTTAATGCAGATGATGTATGAATATCACTTTGAGAAACAGCACTTGACATGTTTTAACAAAATAATTATCTCATGGGTTAAAAAAGTCAGAACCAATGTTTGAAGGGAGAAAAACAGAATATTCAATATATATTTATTTGACCCACAGAATAATGAGACCTTTTTCAGCTTTGAAATAACAGAAAAATACTGTCAGATTAAGATGCATAAAATCTAAATATCTCTAAAGAAAAAAACAGAAGGGGAAATATTTCATATGGTTAACAAAATACTCTCCCTTCTATTAAAGCAACTGCTATTTAAATATTTTAACCTATCATTATTTTTAAATACGAGAAAAATTTCAGATAAAGTGAAATAAAGTAGATGCATAGAGAATATTTCATCTCTCGAAAAATCAAAGGAATAAAAAAATCACGATGATAAAAATTCATGTTCTATTTATTATAGCAAGAAAATCTTTGAACAGTTTGACAAAGATTACCTAAGAAAAATGCTTTACGTCATGTCAACATAATGGAAAATCCTACAGCTATTAACAAGTCAAAGAAACAAGTTCCTTGTAATAGAGTAAGTGTGAGTATTAACTAGAAAAATGAATTTAAAAATCCATTACACTAAATAACATAATTTTGTATTTCTTGTGATTTTTCAATAAAGTATAAACTTTTAAGGAATTATATTAATGACTATGAAATTAAAATAAGTTTGCTAAAGTTGCAGAATTAAGGAGCTCCACCACTGAAAAAATGTTAATATTTCACTTCTTAAAAGCAATTAAAAGGAAAAAACAAAGTACTACATATGAATTTTTTACTTTCATCATAATTTCATTAAAGAAAAAGCATTTAAAAACAAATGTTAGAAGGTATGATCACACATAGAGAACAAACCTTTGCCCATAGTTTAGTACCAGTCCTTGGAAAACCCCATCAAAAGTTGAAAGCTACTTGTATTTCACTTTAATCTCTGCATGAATAGCAACCATGAGTCTAACAGCATGGGTTCCTTTACCACCTTCACCATGGCCCCCAACTTGATTAGCCCAAGAGAATCTTATCTATCATCTTAAGGAATAATGATGGGAAGAGAGTAGAAACCAAGTTCCACAAAAACAGAAAGCTGGGAAAGACATTGTGGCTCAGTGGGTTAAGCAGCCAGCATCCCATAAGAATGCCTGGACTGAGTCTTTCCTCTGCCTCCAGTCAAGTTTCTTCCTAATCTCCTAGCAAATGCTGCTGCTTGGGTTCCTGCCACACATGTGGGAGACTCCGATGGAGTTCTGGGCTCCTGCTTTTGGCCTGGCCCAGCCCTAGCTATTTTGGATGTAAGATCTCTCATCACTCTGCCTTTCAAATAAACTAAAAATGAGACAAAACAAAACAAAACAAAAAGGTACAAAAACCAAAAAATTGCCAATTCTAAAAAAGAGGGCAAGGTCTAGAAGTTTCTGAGAAGGAGAATTTGCCAAAAGAAAATGAGATGATGTAATAGCACCAAGAAAGAATACCTACTGATCAGCTCAATGATTCAACTTGTTGAAACAGGCAGACAATGCCACCCTTATAACCGTTTGTTCAAGTGGATTCATTTATTATTCTCTAGGCAAACATGGAGAAATGAATTACTTAGGATGGAAAATTATAGCTTAATTGTAAATGGCTCTTGTAAAGATATCGCCTTGCTGTAAGGTAGGTAAGAACAGAAGCAATACTTTTCCTAATCTTTCCCCTCACCAAGGCAGTTTCATACTGCTCTATTTTTCCTTTAAAACAGTGGGCCAGGGTAGACATTTTGCTAAGTGGTTAGAATGCTGGTTGGGATGCCCGCAATCAGAGTACCTGTGTTCAATATCTGGCTCTGGCTCCCAACTCCAGTTTCATGTAAATATGGTTCCAGGTGGTGGTAATGGCTCAAGCAGATGGTATTTAATGCTAGGTAATACTTTCAATTAATGTTTTATTGGATGATTCTGTGATCATTATCATTAGCTTCATGCAGTCAAGTATAAAATATTTCCTATAGCCAGACTACACTGGTTTCAGTTCAGCCAATTCGTACACAATTAGAATTATAGTCAATTGAATGTAGTATAATGATCAATTATTTATTGTTATTATTCTAAGTTCACCTGCTTAGAAGATAAATTTGCCAATCTCATTAAATTCACTGCTTAGATTTTTCCACTAAATTCCAATGGCAAATGTCTTTGTCATTATTTATTGTTATAATCTTAATATTCCAAGTTTTTCAATAAAACAAAAATCAAGTGAAAACAATGTTAAACACCTACAAATATATAAAAATGCTAAAAGATCTGGATTCTAATTTTAGCTTTATAATAAACTAGCCCTGAGACCTGAGGAAAGTTCAATTAAACTGTGTGACCCTCATCAAACTCACCTGTCAAATGAAAGTGTATAAAAATAGATGGCTCTTTCCAATTCCAATAATCTGACTCTATTTAAGCCAATTTTTCGAGTAACAAAACACCACAATCTCATTTGTTATTTGTACCCTTCGACCAGGAGCATAGGCTGACTTTGTTACATTTAGCCTACCACAAACTAAAAATAATCATGGGGGTGTTGATCAGAGTACAAAACTTGCCCCAACCACAGCTGTTTTGCTTTTTATGACTTGCAACCTTATGCCTTCTTCCCTTCTCTTGTCTCCAAAAGCCTTGAGTGGTAAAATCTGACTGCTTCTATATCCCATCACTTCCTCTTTATGCCTCCAAAGCTGTAGCCAAACTCACATTTCCCCAGGATAACCTCAAAATGCTCCACCCTCTGTATTCCACTGAATCACCAGAATTCTTCCTGTTTCCAGTACTCCCCTCCTGGCAGGCTTCATCATGAAGCTGGAAAAACTTTGTGGTTAGCAAGTGATTCATCCTTTTGTGCAAGAAGAGATCAACTTCAACTCTCTTAACACTCTCACTGCATTTCCAATCTTTGGATATCTCACAAATACATCAGTGGTTCCCAAAAATTATAGCTAGTGACTCAAAAAACCACTTCAACCACCTTTTAAAAAACAGTTTCTTTAAGTTTATATCTCACCATTTATGAAAGCCTTTACAATTATGTTATTCAGAATTACATGTATATTTGTTGCTCTTGTGAGAATTTCTCCATTACATTTTTTTTTTTGAAGTATTTATTTGAAAGATGGAGTTATAGAAAGAAGTAGAGACAGGGAGAGGGGTCTTCCATCTGCTGGTTCACTCCCCAGATGGCAACAAGATGGAAGCAAATGGAAACCATTAGACTTAGATGGCATATGCTTTCCATGATCTAAGATAATTAATAGAGTACCTGAAATGTAATGTATTGGAGTAAAACAGACATTTTGAGATTCAATGATTGTTTGTATCCCTTGTCTCTTCTGTTGAGGAACAGTGATTGTTTTTTTTTTTTTCCTTCATACTATTTGTTGAACTCTTTTATACTGTAGGGCTAACAATACAATCATTAAGTACACTGAAAATAGACCTTTGGAAAAATTAAGAGTGGGAATGTGAGAGGAAGGAGGAAGAAGATCTGGAGTATGGGTGGGAGGGAGAGAGGGATCGAAGTGTCACTATGTTCCTAAATCTGAATAAATGAAATACATGAAACTTGTATAACTTAAATACAATTTAAAAAAGAAACAATCAGAGGACCTCTACTTCAGCTTCTATACATAATTCTTTAAAGCTTCATTCATCTTCTCTGATCTCATTACCTTTTTCCATAGTTTTTTTTTCCCCCTCAAAGAAGCCTTTTATTTAAAGAATACAAACTTCATGCATTTCAAAAGTACAACTAGGAATACAGGGATTCTTCCCACCATACCTGCCCTCCTACCCACTCTCCCACCCCTCTTTTTCCTCCCTCTCCCATTCCTAGTCTCATTTTCCACTAAGATCCGTTTTTTATTAACTTTATACACAGAAGACCAACTCTATACTAAGTAGAGTTCAACAATATGCACCCAAAAAAACTGTTCAACAGTTGAGACAAGCACTGTTGAGTCAGTGCATCTTGAAGTTAATTTTACTTGTTTTTTTTTTTTTTTTTGAAAGTTAATTAACTTTAAAGAAGCACCCAAGAATGATACATCTTTGGCGAGCACTTAGACATAATTATAATACAACTCTTTAAGGACAGAGGTCCATTTTGCACAGTGACTCCTGTTGTTAATTTAACAATTAACACTCTTATGTATGACGTCAGTGATCACCCAAGGCTCTTGACATGAGCTGCCTAGCCTATGGAAGCCTTTTGAATCTACAAACTCTGTCAGTATATAGACAAGGCCATAAGCAAAGAGAAAGTTCTCTTCTCCCTTCAGAGAAAAGTATCTCCTTTGATGACCACTTCATTCCACTGGTGTCTCACCCACTGAGGTACTTCATGTAGGTCATTTTTTGCCACAGTGTCTTGGCTTTCCCTGCCTGAAATGCTCTCATGGGCTTTTCAGCCAGACCAGAATGCCTTTAGGGCTGAATCTGAGGTCAGAGTTCTACTTAAAGTGATTATCATTCTATGAGTCTGCCGTGTGGACTGCTTCCCATGTTGGAGCATTCACTCCTTTTTAATTCTATTATTATTACCCAACACTTAAACCTACCCATATGATCATATGATCACTTTAACATTTAAAATGGTATTTTTACCACCCAGTTCCACAGCTTTTTCAGAATAGCTCAATTACCTTATACTTGTCCTTACTAAAATTTATCAACAAAAATTAAGTCATTATTTGCAGTTCCATGAAAACAAAACCAATTCTCTCGCTATCACCCAGCATAGTGCTTAGCAGGAACAGATGCTCAAGTAAACATTCAACGTTTCATATTTTTTCTCTTTATTTTCAGCTTTTTTCTGGTTAAAGAGATAAAATCCAGCTCTTAACTTTTCCAGATAATTATTACTTTATTATTTTCTTGAATGTCATATTTTAATTACCAACTGCTTTCTATCTTATCAATATAATTCTCTTAGGGACAAGGAAACATTTGTTTTAAAAGAATGAAATTGCATTAGGCAATCACTCATGACATCTGTAGCCCAAGGGCAAAAAGATTTAAATTGTCAAAAATAAAAAAAAGGAGATAAATTTCTCAGTTCTAATTTCCGTACTGATCATTAGAATTTCCAGGCCTCAATAGGTTTGTGGGGGATGACAGATCAAATTCACCATAGTAGGAGCTGGTGTTGTGGCATACCAGGTACCTTTGATGCTGGCATCCCATATAAGCATGGCTTTGAGTCCCGGCTGCTCCACTTCTTTTTTTTTTTTTTTTTAAAGATTTATTTATTTCTTTGAAAGTCAGAGTTACACAGAGAGAGGAGAGGCAGAGAGAGAAAAGTCTTCCATCTGATGGTTCACTCCCCAGATGGCCACAATGGCCAGAGCTGCACCAATCTGAAGCCAGGAGCCAGGAGCTTCTTCCGGGTCTCCCACACGGGTGCAGGGGCCCAAGGACTTGGGCCATCTTCTACTGCTTTCCCAGGCCATAGCAGAGAGCTGTATTGGAAGAGGAGCAGCCAGGACTAGAACCAGCACCCATATGGGATGCCAGCACTTCAGGCCAAGTTGTTAACCCACCGCGCCACAGTGCCGGCCCCATGGCTGCTCCACTTCTGATCCAGATCCCTGCCAATGTGCCTGGGATGGCAGAACACAATGCTTCAAATGCTTGGACCCCTGCCAAATGCGAGACAGGGACGGAGTTTCAGGCTCCTGGATTTGGCCTGGCCCAGCCCTGGCCATTGTGACCATTTGAGGACTGAACCAGTGAATGGTACATCTCCCTCTTTTTTTCTCTCCCTCTAATTCTGTCTTACAGATAAATAAATAAATCTTGGAAAAAAAATAAACTAATCATAGCAACCAAGAGAATGTTTCTATGAGGAGCTGGGGATAATTCTTAAAAAGGAAACTAACTTCTGAGTAATGTGAAAAACCTGTAAAAGTAAGTGTGGGAAAACAGGAAGTACTTTATATTTGTTCAAAATCTGTCAGGGAAATGCAAATCTCCACAAGGCAATGGAGAACAAGCTACTTTTATTACCTTTAAGTAGATAGTTTAATGAAGAAGATACACATAAAGCTACTTTATGGTGATGTCATAAATGAAATAGGGAGACATCAAGGTGCCCTGGGAATTCCTAGGAGGGAACTGAATCTTGGACAACAGAGAAAG
Organism: Oryctolagus cuniculus; assembly: GCF_964237555.1. NCBI lineage: Eukaryota > Metazoa > Chordata > Mammalia > Lagomorpha > Leporidae > Oryctolagus > Oryctolagus cuniculus. Next base: position 75,304,219 of record NC_091443.1, read on the forward strand.
TTCCTAGAGGACATGATATTTAAGATCTAAGAATTACAACTAGTCAGTGTTACCAAGGAAATTTACTGGCATCCTTTTGTTTTGGCAACTCAAAAGTTCAGGCTGCCAGAATTATGCTTTTAGTCACACATTACAAATGAATGGGCATAAACATAACACTACAGATTTTATTAATTTCCTTCTTCTTTACACTAACCCAACTTCATTTCATTCCTCTGTGCTTGGTGTAAAACATCAGACATAAGTCATCACCGTTTCAGGATGATGAAAAATCTCCAAATAGAAAGTATTATCGGGGATGGCATTGTGGTTCAGCAGGTTAAAGCCCTGGTCTGCAGTGCCAGCATCCCAGATGGGTGCTGGTTTGAGTCCCGGCTGCTCCACTTCCAATCCAGCTCTCTGCTACAGCCTGGGAAAGCAGTGGAAGATGGCCCAAGAGCTTGGACGCCTGTACCCATGTGGTAGACATGGAAGAAGCTCCTGGTTCCTGGCTTCAGATCGGCCCAGCTCCAGCTGTTGCAGCCATTTGGGGAGTGAACCAGCGGATGGAAGACCTTTCTCTCTCTCTCTGCCTCTGCCTCTCTGTAACTCTGCCTTTAAAATAAAGACATCTTTAAAAAAAATATTATCTTTCTGTTTCCTGTAGGGTTATCATTACATATCCTATGCAGAAAGAACTTTGGGACAAAGAGCTGAGAAAACAGTTGCACAGAAGTACACACAGTCTTGCTTCTCAAAAAGTCAAGTATTAGGTTTAGCCATACAGTCAAAAGAATACTCTATGCTAAAAAAGGCAAAAATCCTCTATTCTAGTGCTGTTTCGTTTTTTTTCAGCTTTGTTAATCTCAAATAACTGGCACAGCTTTCCAAAATTATCCTTAAAGTTAACCTAATTCAGTTGTCTCATGGGAACATGGTTACAACATATGCTGGTCCGAAAAAAAATACACTTCATCCTTTCTACCTTCTTCACTCTACCACATAACATGACTCCTTCTTGAAAGTACTCTCCATATTCATATTTTCCACTGAGTGTGTGTGTGTATGTGTAAAACCTAAAACTCTCAGAGAAATAAAACATGGATGGAAGACAGGGTTGTTTTTAATTAAGACTTGAGAAACTTGAGCATACTCAGTATTATCAGTTCTGCTTGGCTCCCTTAAACAAAAGTAGAGGGGCTGGTGCTGTGGCATAGCAGGTTAAGATGCCGCCTACAGCAACGGCATCTCATTGGAGCGCTGGTTTGAGTCCTGGCTGCTCCACTTCTAATCCAGCTCCCTCCTAATGTACCTGGGAACACAGCAGAGAATAGACCAAGTGTTTGGGCTCCTGATACCATGTGGGAGACCCCAAAGAAGCTCCTGGCTCTTGGCTTCACAGTAGCTGAGCCCCAGTCATTGAGGCCATTTGGGGAGTGAACTAGCAGATGAAGACTTCTCTGTCTCTCTCTCTGTGTAACTCTACCTTTCAAACAAACAAGATAAATGTTTAAAAAACAAAAATGAACCAAAAGAGATGGAACTAAGTGACCTTCCCAGGAATGGATGTGCCATTTCTGGTGCACAATGATTGCTGGAAGAGATGCCAAGTGGCAGCTCAAGGCCAAAGATGATTTCTTCAGGTCCCTCTAATCTCAGTCTGCAACCCAGAGACTGCAGGTGGGTTTTGGGAATCTAAGCACCGCATTCCAGGCCATTCCTCTTGTACTAAGCCCTCTGTAAGAAGCCCATTCAGAACATAAGAATACAAGAATACTGGATACTCATCCAGGGCAAATCCATTTGCAAGACTACTATGTATGGAGTGCATATTGGAACAACTTACTAAGTCCTTTAATGCTAAAAAACAGGACTCCATACTCACAATGTAACACTTTGCTGCATATACATGTTGAAATCGTTATCTAGTCTTTTTTTTTTTTTTAAGATTTATTTATTTGAGATCAGAGCTACACACAGAGAGGAGGAGAGACGGAGAGAGAGGTCTTCCATCCGCTGGTTCACTCCCCAAATGGCCGCACTGTCAGGAGCCAGGAGCTTCTTTCAGGTCCTCCATGTGGGTGCAGGGGCCCAGGCACTTGGGCCATATTCCACTGCTTTCCCAAGCCATTAAGAGGGAGCTGTATCAGCCGGGACTCAAACTTGCGCCCATATGGATGCTAGCTTTGCACGCAGAGGCTTAGACTACTACACCACAACACCGACCCCTATCTAGTCTGTTTTAAGCCACATTTTTTTAAATAAGGCTTTTATGTTTTAACTGTAACAGAATTATGTTTAACAAAATTTATTAACTTGGGGTCAATGTTGTAGTGCTGTAAGTCTTTACCCATCACCAACTGTGATGCCAGCATCCCATATGGGCACTGGTTTGTGTACTGGATGCTCCACTTCCAATCCAGATCCCTGCTAATGGCCTGGGAAAAGCAAAGAAGGATGGTACCCTGCCACCCATGTGGGAGACCTAGATGAAGCTCCAGGCTTCAGTCTGGTCCAGCTCTAGCTGTTGTGGCCATCTGAGAAGTGAACCAGTTGATAGAAGATCTCTCTGTGTCTCTGTAACTCTTTCAAGTAAATAAATAAATCTTTTAAAAAATTTATTAGCCTAAGAGAATTTATGAACTTCTGGTTATTTTTCACAAAAATATGTGTACTTATACACAGATGCATTCCCCTCCCCCCAGCAAGGGAAATGACAGCTTTCAGCCAATTCTCAAAAGGGTCAGAATGAGATGCTAACATAAGAGTAATCATTCTTTCCCTGTGTGGATATTTTTGAGAAGTGATTTAAGGTAAGTATGCATTGCCAAATACAAATATATCAATACCACAAGTGAAATTAGGATATTTATTTTTTCTTAAGATTTATTTATTTGAAAGAGTTATAAAGAGAGAGATATCTTCCAACTGCTGGTTCACTCCCAAGATGGCCACAATAGCTGGGGCGGAGCCAGGAGCTTCATCCACATCTCCTACGTGGGTAAGAGGACCAAGTACTGGGCCATTCTTCTTGGCTTTTCCCAGGCTATTAGCAGGGAGCTGGATCGGAAGTTGAATGGCAAGGTCTTGAACCAGCATCTATGTAGGATGCCAGTGTCACAGGCAGTGCCTTTACCTGCCATGCCACGACACCAGTCCCAAGATACTTCTTTTAAAAGAATTCTTCTCCCTTTCATCAGCAGCAGAGTAGTGTCTGGGCCTAATGCAGAAGCCACTTAGGCAGTATTACAGGATTACCGGATTCCCTGACAGTAACCAAATGGAGTACACTGAGAGAAGGTTTGTCTTTTTTCTCTTCTTAAATTTGTTTATTCTCTGATTCTGAGTAACCTAGGGCTGTTATAAACAAGTTCATGTAGAAATCACAAAATCTTAGCACTTGATAAAAAAACGAAAACCAGGGCCAGCGCTGTGGCATAGTAGTAAAGCCATGGCCTGCAGTGCCGGTATCCCATATGGGTGCCGGTTGGAGAACCAGGTGCTCCAACCAATCCAGCTCTCTGCTATGGCCTGGGAAAGCAGTAGAAGATGGCTCAAGTGCTCAGGCTCCTGTACCCTCGAGGGAGACCTAGAAGAAGCTCCTGGATCCCAGCTTCGGATTGGTGCAGGACTGGCCATTGTGGCCATTTGGGGAGTGAACCAGTGGATGGAAGACCTCTCTTACTCTCTGTGCCTCTGCCCCTCTGTAACTCTTCCTTTTAAAGAAATACAAAAACCAGTGGCTACTACTGTGGCACAGTGGGTTAAAATGTTGCTGCCAGAGCCTGTCCCAGGCGCTCCACCTCTGACCCTGCTCCCTGCTAATGGGTCTGGGAAGGGAGGGAAGATGGCCCAAGTGTTTGGGCTCCTGCTACCCAGATAGAGTTCTAGCCTCCTGGCTTCGGCCTGGCCCAGCCTGGGCTGTTGCAGCCATCTGAGGAATCAATTAGTGGATGGAGTATCTCTTTCTCTCTTCTCCTCCCTGCCCCCACAACTCTAGTAAATCCTTCAAATAAGTTTAAAAAAAAAAAAAAAGGAAGAAAATATGAAAACCAGGATAGAACCAAAATTAAGCCCTTCCTCAAAATAACATAAAAATGACAGCTCAAGGCAATGAAAACACTGTGTTAAGAAGGATCCTGAAGTGTTACGTACTTACAAAAATGACAAAGGAGTGTTTTCTGAGTCTTTTAGCTTTGAAGCATTAATTTTCTCCCCCCACCAAGGTTAGCCCCATATCACTAGATTTTTATTCTTGAAGTTTTTTTTTTTAAAAGGCTTATTTTATTTATTTGAAAGACAGAGTTACACAGAGAGGTAGAGACAGAGATAGAGGTCTTCCATCTGCTGGTTCACTCCCCAGATGGCCGCAAAGGCTAGAGCTGCACCGATCCGAAACTAGGAGCCCCTTCCAGGTCTCCCTCGTGGGTGCAGGGGCCCAAGGACTTGGGCCATCTTCTACTGCTATCCCAGGCCACAGCAGAGAGCTGGATCGGAAGAGGAGTAGCCAGGACTAGAACTGGCACCCATATGCGATGATGGCACTTCATGCCAGGGCGTTAACCTGCTGCGCCACAGTGCCGGCCCCTATTCTTGAAGTTTTTATATTCTAAGATACTTTTATTCATCATTTCTCTGATGATATTTAATTTTTGGCTCCTAGGCAGCTGATCTGTCCCCTTGTCATTAAAATGAGTGGTGGGGCCAGTGCTGTGGCACAGTAGGTTAATCCTCCACTGTGGTGCCGGCATCCCATATGGGAGGCCGGTTCTAGTCCTGGCTGCTCCTCTTCCCATCAGCTCTCTGCTATGGCCTGGGAAAGCAGCAGAAGATGGCCCAAGTCCTTGGAACGCTGCACCCATGTGGGAGACACGGAAGAAGCTCCTGGCTCCTGGCTCCGGATCAGCACAGCTCCAGTCTTTGCGGCCATTTGGGGAGTGAACCAGTGGACAGAAGACCTTTCTCTCTGTCTCTCCCTCTCACTGTCTGTAACTCTACTTCTCAAATAAAAAAACGACTGGTAATTACAAGGTCACCCTTAGCTCAATCCTGGTGGAGAAATTCAAAGGAATGTCAGAAACAAGTTACTTTCCAGTAAACAAATATCCAGGAGATATAATAATTGATTAGCCAATCAGCATGGCATGGGGTAGGGAGGAAGAAGGCAGCACTAGGGGAGTGCACATACCAAAAATAATAGTACTATACCAGACAACAAATCTTTGTCTTCTCCATTTCTCTTCCAATTTTCTCATTTTTTATTTCCTCATCACTGGCTATTATGTTTCTTTAGATATTTAGTCATTTACTTGTCCATGAACCCTACCTTCTCTTTTTCCGCCTCAATTTCACATCTTTCCAGATCATGAAGTATCTCAGAAAATCAAGAATCTAGAAATGTCTGTAAATGTGAAGCTCAGCAAGATAGTCTAAAAAATTACACTTTAAATTCCCAAAATACCGACAAAAGTTAACTTATTTATTTTTACATAGAATGATTCAGGACAAGCCACCCAAAACCTGAAGCTTAAAAATCACTCTAAATATATTAAGACAACAAAGTTCAAGTTAGATTTTAGTGCCACACATATAGCTTACAGTGCTAAAGAGCAGGGATGCATATAATTAATTGGCAGAGTTTTCTGTTCATACGCTAAATGAAAGGAAGCCAATAGCAGAACTTTAGGTCCAGCTTTGTATGAGCCTTAGGGCTTGGTTATTTTTAATACCCCATCTTGACTCCTTTCTAATATTTTTAACAGTATTATCCTTATGCTTATCAAAACCTCCTCATTCAAGTCCTTGTATGTTCAGAAGTCTCTGAAAGAATAAAACTAAGGAGACCAGCAAAGAAAAAATAAGAAGATAATTCCAGGTTTGCAATTAATAGTCCTCATTTTGCTACTTTTATAGCTGGGCCTCATCACAATGATTATACAATCAGATTGAAGGAAGACTGTAAACAACCATATTTTTAAAACTCAAGTCTCAGGGTCGGTGCTGTGGTGCAGTGGGTTAATGCCCTGACCGGCAGTGCCGGCATCCCATATGGGCACTGGTTCCAGACCTGGCTGCTCCACTTCCAATCCAGCTCTCTGCTATGGCCTAGGAAAGCAGTAGAAGATGGCCCAAGCCCCTGGGCCCCCGCACCTGCATGGGAGGCCCAGAGGAAGCTCCTGGCTTCGGATCAGTGCAGCTCCGGTCGTTGCGGCCAGCTGGGGAGTGAACCAGTGGATGGAAGACCTCTCTCTCTCTGCTTCGCCTTCTCTCTCTGTATATTTCTGACTTTCAAATAAATAAATAAATCTTAAAGAACTCAGGTCTCCATGTTTAAATATCATATCTGAAAATTTTAAGAATATAAGAATGATTACATCTTTGCCAAAGGAATACAGTTTATGCAATAACACCACTGATACGTGAAAAAGCCTCACAAAATGTTTTCAAGACAAACCACCAGACCGGCCTTGTGGTACAGAGGGTAAAGTGGTGGCTTCTGACACCAGTATTCCATATCAGAATCCTGGATACAGTCCCAGCTGCTCCTCTTCTGATCCAGCATCCTACTAATGTACCTGGGACAGTAGAAGCAGACAGACGGCCCAAGTACTTGGCCCCTACCATCTACTTGAAAGACCCAGATGGAGTTCTAAGCTCCTTGGCTTCATTGTGGCAGCCATTTGGGAACTGAACCAACAGATGGAAAAATCGATCGATCTCTCTCCCTTGCTCTCTCTCTGCCTTTCAAATAAATAAATCTATAAAAAAAATTCAAAGTTTCCTGCCCAGTTGACTTTGAATGCAAATCTGAAAGGCAGTGACAGAGGCCGAGATCATCCACCAGCTCGTTCACTGCCCAAATGTCCAAAATAGCCAGTTCTGAGCTAGGCTATAGACACAAGTCAGGAACTCCAACCTGGTATCCCACATGGGTGGCAAGGGCCCAAATACTTGGGCCATCTTCTGCTGCCTTCCTAGGCACATTAGCAGAAAGCTGGGTCAGAAACCGAGCAGCCAGGACTCCATCTACCTCTGATATAGGATGTCGGTGTTGTAAGCAGCAGCTAAATCCACTGTGCTACAAGGCCTTTCCCAAAGCAGAATCTTCTAGGATTCAGACTAAACAAGAAATGGAACTTCTGGAAGGAAGAGTCAAAGAAACATTGTATCACATCACACTGTGAGGCACACATATAAGAATCAAACATTTGTGATAATATCTGAAGCAGAAACAGTTAGATAAAGAGTGCAGAGGCAGGTATCAGGCCCAGTGGTTAAGACCTCCTCATTCCACATTGGGGTGCCTGGATCTGATACCCCGCTCCAGCTCCTAACTCCAATCTCATACAAATGTATACCACAGAAGGCAGTGATAATGGCTCAAGTAACTGGTTTCTTGTTATCCAGTTTGGGAGATCTAGATTAGTCCTGGCTCCCATTATGGATGTGAGGGAATGAACCAGCAATGGGAACACTCTGCTTTTCTCTCTCTCAAATTAAAATAAAGATTTCAGAGAAGACCTAGAATAAAAGAAAACTTCACATTGTTATTCCTTCCCATTCTGAGGTCTTAAATTTCAGATAAAAAAAAAATCCTGAGATAGTATTTACATATTATTTCCAAATGATTTCAAAACAAACATTTTATTTAAAAAGTTAAAGCAATCAGTGCACCTGATAAATATTAGCATTTCTATTTGGTTTTTAATCAAGCAATCAAGACAAAAAAGAAATCACTGTTTTTGAGAACTGAAATATTTTTCCACAAGTACAATAAAGAACAGACAATTCACAGATCTGACATGGAAAAAGATAATAAAAATTCTACTGTCAAATAATAAATAGATTCAAAGAGTTGAAATATGCTAACAATGATACTATAATTGACCAGATTATAAACTCAATAACCTTTAAGTTTTGACACTGAACAGGACTTTCAGATGTTCCAATATACAAAACATCTTTAGGTGCTGAGCCCAGGATAAAATCTGGGATTCTGCCAAGATTATTCCCACTGAACGAAATGGTGAAACCTTTGTGAGACATAGCAGTACACACAATTTTCTTTTTTTAAGATTTATTTTACATATTTGAAAGGCTTAGTTATAGAGAGAGACAGAGGGGAGAGAGAGGGAGAAGGAGAGAGAGAGAGAGAGAAGACAGGAGGGGGGGGGGGATCATCCACTGGTTAACTCCCTAAATGGCTGCAACAGCTGGGGCTACTTGGGTCATCTTCTGAGGCTTTGCCAGTTAACAATTGCAGGGGGCTGAATCAGAAGTGGATCAGCCGGGACTCAAGCCGGCATCCATATGGGATGCCAGCATCAGGTGGAGGCTTAACCCACTGAGCCACAATGCTGTCTCTGCACACAATTTTCTTACCAATTTCATTTTTCTTATTCTTTTGAAGGATATGAATGAAAACAGCCCACTCTTGAAAATTCTATTAATTCTTTAGAAATAAACCAAGGGTATGGGCATTTGGCCTAGTGGATAAGACACTGTGTTGGGATCCCAGTACCACAAATTGGAATGCCTGGGTTCTAGTCCTAGATCTGTTCCTGATTCCAGCTTCCTGCTAATAACATATAGCCCACAGGAGATAGAAAGTGATGCTTCAAGTACTTTGGATCCCTATCACCCAGTGGGAGACCTGGATTGAGTTGCTAGCTCTTAGTTTCAGACTGGCCCAGCCTGGGATGTTGGCAGGAACTGGGGGATTGAACCAGAGGATGGGAAATCTTTGTCTCGCTGCCTTTCAAATAAATTTTTAAGTAAATAAAGAATAATCCAGGAGGGGAAAGGGAACCAAACAAATTCAGCAGTTTTTTGTGTGATTCTGCTATTAGAAAATAAAACTAATAACTGATGAGAACGATAGTTCATAAATTGGCTAGACTGACTGACCTTCATGTGGTTAGGCCTGCACTTACTGAACATGGGTTCCTTTTGCAACCCTTGCCTCCCACTCCTACCTTCCACTCAAGTTCTTGCCCCTGACACACAAAGCCTCTTCTAGATATGAGTCCTTTAAACTATAGAGGCCACTAAATCCAGACTATAACTTTATTTTGCTGTAAAAATTTTAAATTGGAAAACTAAGAAATACCAGAGCCTTTCATAGTTTAGCAGCATGTAGGTCTATATGAAACACTTCTTTTACCCTTTAGGACCAATCTCATTTGTAAATTTGCACCTTTTGAAGTCTTTTTATATTGATAGAAGTACTATGTGTGTCTTGTTAAAAAAAAAAAAAAATCAGCAGGGGCCAGCACAGTGGGCAAAGCTGCCACCTGCAGTGCCAGCATCCCATATGGGCGCCAGTTCGAGATCCAGCTGCTCCACTTCCTACCCAGCTCTCTGCTATAGCCTGGGAAAGCAGCAGAAGATGGTCCAAGAGCTTGGGCCCCTGCATCTGGGTGGGAGACTCGGAAGAGGCATTTGGCTTTGGATCGGTGCAGCTCCAGCCATTGTGGCTATCTGGGAGTGAACCAGTGAATGGAAGACCTCTCTCTGTCTGTCTCTCTGTCTCTGTAACTCTGCCTTTCAAATAAATAAATAAATCTTAAAAAAAAAAAAAAAGTACAGATTTGACAAAATGTGAAAAACAGAATACAAGTATCTAGACAGAATTTAAAAGTCAGTTCTTACAACTCTCTTCTAGACTGTTTAATCTACTTACTTTATGAAAAAAAAAATCAGCAAAGAGCAAAATAGCATAGATTTTTTTTGAGTTGGTTTCAAGGAAAAGCAGCGTGTCTTCTTGCTTACCAAAAATGTTAACATTGATTGCTAAGACTTTCCAATGACAGCTACTTTTTGAAAACAAAACCAATCCTATTCCAAAATACCATTTTTAAAGATAAGAAATAAAGCCTTAATATTAACTTTCAACATATTTTAACTTTACTCATCAGATATAATGAATACTGTGCAACATTAGTGAATCCATAATAGCGAATTTAAAAGGAACCACTTAGATAGCCATGTGAAACTGAGCAAGTCAACAAAAAACTGTTATTAGCTCAATTTCAGTTGTTCATAAAATGGGCTCTATGCTAACTAGTCTGCTCTGCCTCATTAGCTCAACCAACTATGTAAACTCTAGTTTCACAGTATTCGAGAAAACGCAAAAAAAAAAAAAAAAAGGCAAACCTTTTGTTTCTCTGAAATACTTTTAAACTTTCATATAATCCATTGGATAAACCAGTTTTTCCAGATCCCATATAAACAAACTGCAACCTATATTCTGCCCAGTTACCAACAAATATTGAATTAGTGATTTAATTAAGATTTTTACTGTATTTGCAGTATTAATAAAACCAGATGTGGAATTAATACATTTCAGGGGCCTACTTTAATTTTAAAATACTAATTTAACCATTTGTGGGATGTTGTCTTCAAAATCTTTTATTCTTCACTTTTCTATAGAGACATTTATTTAATAGGACACTACACGGAATTAGCTGTTGGATTATATTACTATCCTTCATCCAAAATGCGCAGAACGAGTCAATGGTTCAAATAATTAAGAGAATGCATAATTTGAGGTACATCTTCAGAGATGCTTTGCAAAAAACAAGTCAATCCTTAACCACATTAAAAAACTCACTAAGCTAAATTGACATCTTTATCAAATTCAGAAACAATGAGATCAAGTAAAAATGTGTAACTTCTTTCAAATACATTCTCAACAGCTTTTACTTAAAAAACATCTCCTGCCCCCACACACAGTTAATGCTTGTGACTAATTTACATTCCCTTCCCAGTATTCTCATTTCTATCACATTTTCCCCCCATTAAAGTGAACACATTGTATTTGGTTTCTTTTCTTCCTACTCATTGTTCAGATCAGCATTTTAATAATCTTTTATGCAATGCTGCTTAAATTAAACATAGTCTAGGAAGCAAAAGAAAATTCCCTAAGTTCAATGTTTTTCTAAGCAAGATCATTTTCTTAGTCTTATTTTCTAAAGATTCATGTAAAGCAAGCACCACAACTGGTAAACAGCTACAGAAAATTGGAAGCTTAAAAATAAAGCCGTTAAAAACACTTCATTACACACCTTCTCTGTGAAGTCCTTTGTTTCCACTGAAAACCATACTGGAATCCTTGTATAAAAGAAGTTGCCTTCTGGCTGTCAATAGCTCTACTGTCAGTAACTGAAGGATCCAGATGTCTGCAGCGGTTAAAACAAATGTTCAGCGTTGGGTGCTGATTCGGCTTCCCTCCGTGTAAGGTTTTTTCACAAAGGCAGCAGAGTAAGAGCGCACATAGCAACAGCACTCACAGCTGATTGGATGGAGGGTGTGCTCAACCTCCCCTGCTCACTAGGTCCACTACGGCTTCCTGTCTACTTGGCAGCACTGTCATGTTTTCTTTGCTCCTCTTAGGAACTCAGCTGTGTTTAGGCAACTTGAAAGCAAAGAAGAGTAGACTAGTAATGACAAAGTATTCTGTCATGAGCTACTAAAACGTGGGTATCTAGTTGCCTTTAGAAGAGAAATTCGTAAGACAAAAATTTATTTCAGTTAGTGCTTCATGTAAAACTTAGGACAAAGGGCAGCGGAGGGGACCAATTTATTGCTTCACTTTTCAAGTAAATCAGGTTTTACCAAATGAAACAAGCAGAAAACATGGAGATAAAAGTGTACAACAGTTAGAACAAAGCATTAGTCTTCATCTATCTGGAACTATGAATTACTTTACAATAAGCTTTACAAATGCCTAAAAAAGCACAACCAATTAAATATTTAAAATGGGATAGAGCTTCAGACAGTCTTTCTTCAAAGATATGCAATGGCTTTTAAGAGAGCAAGAAAAATGGGCTAACAGATTATGACGAGAAAAATTCAAAAAAGGAAAATAATCAGTTATGTACAAACTCCAAAAACAATACAAAATCTAAGTTTTTAAAGTAAACCTGTCTTTTTAAATAAAATACTCAAATTTAACCTAAGTCTATTTTTCATTATGATACAATTACCTGGAGATATGAAGGCATGAATTTCTTCCCCCCAGGATTCAAGTACTAGACTTTAACATATAAGTCTAGAATGTTTCCACAAATTTTAACAATAAAAAGCCTTCCCCAATTTATAGTTATCTGAGAGAATCAATGCAGGTAGTGGAAATGAACCGACACAGAAGATCAGAAAAATTCCTCATTTCTGAAATATTTAACCTGACCATCACACCAACAGATTTCAAAATTTTAAAGCAACCCTTTTTATTTGCATTCTTCTATTAAAAAAAAAAAAGATTATCAGTGTTAGCACTAGGATTTCTACAAGAGATTCGTGGGAGTAGGCTGGAGGTGCAGCAGAATCATGCTGTTTATCACCCAGATCTCTGTTTATCTGGAATGTCTTGGGTTGGGGGGGGGGGAGGCTGATGGAAATGTTGGCACTACTAAAGCACCCCATGAATACCATGTGGCTATTTTTAACCAAGAGATCACAAACAACACTGCAGTTTTATATCAGCCCCCAGAATCTACAAGATTCCTACATCTGAAGCAGCTTCTAGGATTGCTGGGATTGTATGGTGTACAAGTAATACAATCTGGAAGGGTTAAATTTCAATTATTACTCTAAAGGATCTGATCACTGGCTCTAGAACTATCCAGAGAAAGATTGTAAGCCCCCTAAGAAATAACAAGAGAGAAGATATATTTCGGAACACAATAAGCCTGTGATGTAGATGACTCAGACAAAGAATGGCATCATGGACACAGTAAGGATTTTTGGAGTCAGGCCATTATGGGCTCAAAACATGAAATCTGCCAATTACTAACAGTGAGGCCACATATAAAATAATTAAGCCACTATGAGTTTCAGTTTCCTCATTTGTAAAGCTTTCCATGATCTAACGCTAGTCTCAGGCTCCCTGTACTTTTTTTCTTACTACTTAGCTCATAGAATGTCAAATAATTATTTACAAAGTGACTGGTTTCATGAGTCTCCTCCATCACACTGCAGGTGCTTGAAACAGAGGCACCATGTCTGTACATTTCATTGCCTACCTAGCACCACTGATTTATATTCTGTACTTTTTTTTAGAGATTTTTTATTTATTTGAAAGTCAGAGTTACACAGAGAGAGGAGAGGCAGAGAGAGAGAGAGAGAGGTCTTCCATCCAATGGCTCATTCCCCAGATGGCCACAAGCTGTGCCAATCTGAAGCCAGGAGCCAGGAGCTTCTTCTGGGTCTCCCACGAGGGTGCAGGAACCCAAGGACTTGGGCCATCTTCTACTGCTATCCCAGGCCACAGAAGAGAGCTGATCGGAAGAGGAGCAGCCAGGTCTCGAACCGGCACCCATATGGGATGCCAGCGCTTCAGGCCAGGGCGTTAACCTGCTGCGCCACAGCACCGGCCCCAATATATTCTATACTTTTTAACTTTGATTTCACAACCATGGGAAGTAGATAGAACAAATCTCATTATCTTCATTGTTCAAATAATAAAATCAGCTCTAAGCATTTATCTACTAAGGATATCACTAAAAGTCAGAGGAAACTAAATTCTTAAATTTTGGATTAAAGAAATTATACTACAAAATCAACCAGTTCCCATATTTTTCCAAAAATATACAGTCACTATGTAGTTTTAGAATATTTAATTATAATCCTTAAGTTTTTTCTTTTAAAGATTTATTTTACTTGAAAGGTAGAGTTATAGAGAGGGAGAGGCAGAGGCAGAGATCGAGAGCAAGAGATCGTCAGTCTGCTGGTTTACTCCCCAAATGGACATGATGGCTGGAGCTGGGCCAGTCTAAAGCCAGGAGCTTCTTTCAGGTCTCCCTCGTGGGTGCAGGGGCCCAAAGACTTGGGCCATCTTCCACTGCTTTCCCAGGCACATCAGCAGGGAACTGGATCAGCAATGGAACAGCCAGGACTCGGACCGAAGCCCACATGAGATGTCGGTGCTGCAGGCGGCAGCTTAATATGCTATACCACAGCACCGGCCCCAGTTTTTTTTTATTTTTAATTAAAGGCTAATGTATCATATAGATATATCTATAATATAAAACTAATGATCGACATCACACAGGTGGAGAACTTAAAGAAAAAAACAAATTTATTTAGTCAGAGTATGTAATTACAAACAGTTAAAATGTACCCAAGAAATGCACCACCTTTGGAACAGGTGCTTGGCCTAGTGGTTTAGTTATTGGTTAGGATGTCCAAGTTCCACATGGGCGTCCTGGGTTGGATATTCAGCTCTGTCTCCAGGTTCCACCTCTCTGCTAATGCAAACCACAGTAGGCATTGGTTCACCCCCCAAATGGCCGCTATGGCCAGTGTACTGTGGACAGTGAAAGAGAGAGACAGAGAGAAAGGTCTTCCTTTTCTGTTGGTTCACCCCCCCCAGTGGCCGCTCTGGCGGTGCGGCCGGTGCACCGCGCTGATCCGAAGCCAGAAGCCTGGTGCTTCCTCCTGGTCTCCCATGTGGGTGCAGGGCCCAAGCACTTGGGCCATCCTCCACCGCACTCCCGGGCCACAGCAGAGAGCTGGACTCGAAGAGAAGCAACCAGGACAGAATCCAGCACCCCCACCAGGACTAGAACCCCGGGGTGCAGGAGCCGCAGGTGGAGGATTAGCCTAGTGAGCCGCGGCGTCGGCCTTATATATTTCTTAAGACTTGCTTTTCTGTGATTTGTTCCTAATGGTAAACAAAGCTATAATAGGTATGTTTTTAAAAAATGGCATATTATCTACTGGGGTAATCTCGAAAGTCTACACACTGCAAATCTGCAAAAATAAAATTCTACCCAAGTACTAGTCTCATGTTCTCAATTCTCAACCTCAAAACACAATAAACTCCTCCCTAGATCCCTGGTGGTATGCTCATAAGTATGTTCTCCAAATGGACTCATTCAAGAAACGTAAATTACTTATATTACTCTAAGGCAATGAAATAAATTGAAAAATAGGTCTTCCATATTTTTTTTTTTTTTTAAGATTTACTTACTCATTTGAAAGGCAGAGTTACAGAGAGAAAGGTCTTCCATCCAGCGGTTCACTCCCCAGATGGCCACAATGGCCAGAGCTATGCCGATCTGAAGCCAGGAGCCAGGAGCTTCTTCTGAGTCCCCCATGACTGTGCAGGGGCCCAAGGACTTGGGCTATCTTCTACTGTTTCCCCAGTCCATAACAGAGAACTAGATCATAAGTGGAGCAGCTGGGACACGAACCGGTGCCCATATCAGATGCCAGCACTGCAGGTAACGGCTTTACCTGGTACACCACAGTGCCAGCCCTCCCCATGAGGTTTGTTTTTTTTTTTTATTTGACAGGTAGACTTATAGATAGTGAGAGAGTGAGACAGAGAAAAAGGTCCTCCTTCCATTGGTTCACTCCCCAAATGGCTGCTATAGCCGGCACTGCGCCGATCCGAAGCCAGGAGCCAGGTGCTTCTTTCTGGTCTCCCATGTGGGTGCAGGGGCCCCAGCACTTGGGCCATCCTCCACTATCCCCCCCGCCCCCCGGGACACAGCAGAGAGCTGGAGTGGAAGAGGAGCAGCCGGGACTAGAACTGGCACCCATATGGGATGCCAGCACTTCAGGCGGAGGATTAACCAAGTGAGCCACGGCGCCAGTCCCCTGATAAGTGTTTTTTAAACTACATATTCCAAGTATAAAATTGGAAATTTTAAAAAATAATGTTTCAGGGGCCAGCACTGTGGTGCAGCAGGTTAATGCCTTGGCCTGAGGCACCGGCATCCCATATAGGCATTGGTTCAAGACCCGGCTGCTCCACTTCACATCCAGCTCTCTTTTATGGCCTGGGATAGCAGTGGAGAATGGCCTGGAGGAGGCTCCTGCTCCTGGCTTCAGATTGGTGCAGTTCTGGCCATTGAGGCCTATTGGGGAGTGAACCATCAGATGGAAGACCCTCCCCCACCCCCGCCTCTCCTCTCTGTGTATCTCTGACTTTCAAGTAAAAATAAGTAAATCTTAAAAAAAATAATGTCTCAGGGCAGGTTTGTGGCATACTGGGTAAATCTACCACCTGCTACCCTAGCATCTCATATAGGCACTGGGTTCAAGCCCCAGCTGCTCCACTTCCAATCCAGCCTTCTGCTAATGCGCCTGGGAAAGCAGCAGAAGATGGCTCAAGCACTTGGGTTCTGCCATCCATGTGGGAGATCTGGATGAAGCACCTGGCTATGGTCTGGTGCAGCCCTGGACATTTCAGCCATTTGAGAAGTGAACCAGTGGATGGAAGTTTGCATTCTGTCTCTCCCTCTATAATTCTGCCCTTCAAATAAATAAATAAATCTAAAAAAAAAAAATCTGTTTCAGGACATCTATTCTCTTTGCTACCAAAAACAGCCAAAATCTGATACTAAGATAGTTTAGAGATAACCAGGCTATCTCTGACACTTCCTAAACCAAAAGAAAAACTGCTGGTAGAAAAAAAGAATCTTTAAAAGTAATGATTGTTATCATATATATTAAATGGCTGCTACACACAAGGGCACTTCAAAAGGTTCATGGAAGGGCAGGTGCTGTGGTACAGTGGGGTAAGCCATCTGCTGCTGTGCCAGCATCCCATATGGGCACTAGTTCAAGACCCAGCTGCTCTAATTCCAATCCATCTCCCTGCTAATGCGCCTGGGAAAGCAGCAGCAGATGGCCCAAATGCTTAGGCCCTTTCCACTGGTTCGGGAGACCCGGATGGAGTTCCTGGCCTCAGCCTAGCCTAACCGTGGCCGTTATAGCCATTTGGGGAGTGAACCAGTGGGTGGAAGATCTCTCTGTCTCTCCCTCTCTCTGTAACTCTTTCAAATAAATAAATCCTTTAAAAAATGTCCATAGAAAAGGGAATTAAAAGATAAGTTTAGGGGAAGATGTTCAGCCTGGCAATTAAGACACTTACTTCTCACACTGAAGTGCCTAAGTTCAACTTCTGGCTCTAACTCTTGATTCTAGCTTCCTGCTAATGCAAAGCCTAAGAGGAAGCAATGATAATCCAAGTAGTTGAGTCCTTGTCACCCACACAGAAGACCTCAATCAAGTTCTCTGCTCTTGACCTCAGCCTTCTAGCCATTTGGGTAGTGAACTAGCAGATGGGAGTGTTTTCTTTTTTCTCAAAA
The DNA here is from genome assembly GCF_964237555.1 of Oryctolagus cuniculus. Taxonomy (NCBI): domain Eukaryota; kingdom Metazoa; phylum Chordata; class Mammalia; order Lagomorpha; family Leporidae; genus Oryctolagus; species Oryctolagus cuniculus. The sequence goes on from NC_091443.1 coordinate 75,321,300, forward strand.
AAACAAAATGAAACAAAAGTTTATGTAGTGCAAAAACTTTTTAAAATCCTTGCATAGAGAGGTCTTCTAAAGGTTCACGGACAATGTACATTATGGAAAACTATGCATGGACTTCAAAAAAGTCTTGGACTAAAATAAGCATCTTTTAATCCCAGTTTTCCACAAATTTTTTGAAGTTCCATCATATATACGTACATTGACTAGTTACAACGCATACATATATATTAAATAGTCACTGAATACTGGCCTGTAGACCAGGCATGATGCTAATCCTTTTACGGATCCATATCTTCTAACTTGGATATTTGCTATCCCCACAGATTAGAAAACTGGCTTGTTACTTGCCCAAGTAACTAGATCTAAGTGACCAACGCTGGGGCCAATGTTGCAGTACAGTGAGTTAAACCACCTGCCTGCGATGCTGGCATCTATATGAGCTCTGACTAGAGTCCCAGCTGCTCCACTTCTGATCCAGCTCCCTGCTACTGTTGCTGGGAAAGCAGCAGCAGATGATCCAAGTGTCTGGGCCTCTGCCACCCAAAGGGGAGACAAGGATGGAGAAAAAATAGAAAGCTAGGATTCAATTGGGTCTTCCAGAGCCATTTAACTCATCCTTATTTGTACTTTTAATTTGTCCTTTTAACTACTACTAAGTGGGCCAGCACTATGGTACAGCAGGTTAAAGAACTGGCCTGAAGCACCAGCATCCCATATGGGTGCAGGTTTTAGTCCCGGCTGCACCTCTTCCAATCCAGCTCTCTGCTATGGCCTGGATGGCAGTACAAGATGGCCCAAGTCCATAGGCCCCTGCACCCACGTGGGAGACCCGGAAGAAGCTCCTGACTCCTGGCTTCAGATCGGTGCTTCTCTTTTTAAAAATAATTTTCGGCCGGCGCCGCAGCTCATTAGGCTAATCCTCTGCCTGTGGCGCCGGCACCCCAGGTTCTAGTCCCGGTTGGGGTGCCGGTTCTGTCCTGGATGTTTATCTTCCAGTCCAGCTCTCTGCTGTGGCCTGGGAAGGCAGTGGAGGATGGCCCAAGTGCTTGTCCCCTGCACCTGCATGGGAGACCAGGAGGAAGCACCTGGCTCCTGGCTTTGGATCGGCGCAGCACGCCTGCTGTGGCAGCCATTTGGGGGGTGAACCAATGGAAGGAAGACCTTTCTCTCTGTCTCTCTCTGTCTAACTTTGCCTGTCAAAAAAAATTATTTATTTATTTATTTATTTTTATTTGAAAGACAAGGACAGAGAGACAGACAGATATCTTCCATCTGCTGGTTTATTTCCCAAATGCCTGCAACAGTTCAGGCTAGCCCAAGCTGCAGTCAGGAACCCAGAACTCAATTTGGGTCTCCAATGTGGGTAGCAAAGACCCAACTACTCCAGCTATCTATCACCTGCTGCATCTCAGGATGTGTGTTAGCAGGAAGGCAGAATCAGAAGCAGAGCCAGGACTTGAATACAGGCACTCCAATATGGGATGTGGGAGTCCCAAGAAATGTCTTAACCACTGTGCCCAATGCCTGTACCCTTCTCTTAACAATCCTTTTCTTATACACATTTCTATAAGACAAGGATAACCCCACAAAATAAAGTTTAAATAGTTAAATCTCATGTTAACATGTCAAAACTGTCATTACTTCTTTAAACACATGTAAACTGGATTTGACTGTGAAACAGGAAGTCTGATTGTAGTTGTGATTATGAGAACAACAAAAGGTTTAATTTATGAAACTACACTTCTGGGGGCCAGCATTGTGGTGCAACAGGTTAAGCTGCTGTCAGCAATGCTGGCATCCCATATGAGTGCTGGTTCAAGTTCCAGATGCTATACTTCTGATCTAGCACCCTGCTAAAGTACCTGGAAGAGCAGCGGAAGATGTCCTGAGTGCTTGGGCCCCTGTAGCCATGTGGGAGAACTGGATGGAGTTCCAGGCTACTGGTTTAAGCCTGGCCCAGCCATGGCCCTGCTCAGCTGTTCTTAAAGCAGCAGATGAAAGCTCTCTCTCTCTCTCTCTCCCCTTCCTCCTTCCGTAACTCTGCCTTTCTAATAAATAGGTAAATTTTTAAAAAACCAAAAGAAATAAAAACAACTTCACTTCTTCATTACTACTCACATACCTAATCCTGAGAAAATGGAAGGACACAGGAATCACAGACCTGGGTTCTGGTCCAACCACTGCTTCAACCAGTTTTTTGATATTAAACACTTCTTTATAATTCCTCATTTTTTTTTTTTGTCTGCAATGTTGATATATTCTAAAGGATCAAATAAGGTAAGATAAAAATATCTAGAAATCCACAACATGCTATACAAACAAGAAACTGCCATCCAAGATGGTGTTTTGGGTATGTGGGGTATCCAGAAGTGGCAGTACAAACTTGCTTGAACAAAACCCAATCTGATTACTGGAAAAGTCCCTTAAAACACATAACAGAGGACAGTCAGATAGTCTGGAGGTTCCAGTTCTTTTTATTTACAAGCTATATTATTAAATTTTTTAACCTACCTGATCCTATATCCTCACCTATAAAGCAGAAATAAATTCTCTAAGTGTTATAATTCACTCAGCCTAATATCTGGCTCACAAATCATCCAAGTTTTCTTTTTTCCTTTGCAGATATCAGGTCTACACAATGTTAATAAAGGGTGAAATGTGTGCTATACACACAGAGAGACACAAAACAGGCAATATGAGGAATCTTCAGAAAGTTGTGAAAAATGCACATTATATTTTTTCCATTTTTCCATGAATCTTTTTGACGTATCCTCATACATTAATAGCAACCATCTTGATAACAACAGACATGAAACTTAAATCTTGCTACCAAAGATTTCTATGACATCAAAATTTTCTAAGTTCAACAACAGCTAAAATTCAACATTGTCAACAGCTGTGAAAAAAAGGAGAATTTGTGACTTCACTAAACTCAAGAGTTCTTACTGAAATAAAAATGTTTAGAGGGGCCGGTGTTGCAACATAGTGGGTAAAGCCGCTGCCTGCAGTGCCAGCATCCCACGTGGGTGCTGGTTCAAGTCCCGGCTGTTCCACTTTCAATCCAGCTCTCTGCTATGGCCTGGGAAAGCAGTAGAAGATGGCCCAAGTCCTGGGCCCCTGCACCTGCATGGGAGATCCAGAAGAAGCTCCTGGCTCCTGACTTCTGCCTCATTCAGCCAAAGCCATCGTGGTCATATGTGGAGTGAACCAGCAGATGGAAGATTTCTCTTTCAAATAAATAAGTAAATTTTTTTTAAAAACAAAACAAAACAAAAAAATGTTCAGCTGTCAGGGTAGTACAGGGATAAATTAAATAAATTAAATAAATAGGGATAAATAAGTAACATTAATTTCCATGGAATATTAATTTCCAGTTAATTTCTCACACAGGGAGATTCACAGCAATCACATTTGCAAAAATGACTACCCAGCAGGAAGTAGCTCTAAAGACAGATCATTGTCCCTTTACCCATCCTGGACTTTTGGGGCTAACGTAATCCCATACAACTCTTGCTTTCTAAAAAAACAAAAGGGGGAAAATTTAGTAAAATGGCGCAGTCTTATCTGTGGCACAATCTACACCTCTGACACCATCCTAGGCTCTAGCCCCTCAGCCACTGCTGGAAGTCAGGGGACCCCCCATGGCCCAACCACCACTGTCAGCTTCACCCCTGTCTCAATGGGAGTCACTGCTCCTGCTTCCTTGCCCACACCTCCAAACTCCCCACTCCTAGGCAAAGTTTTAAGAGGACCTGTTCCTGAACACGTGGCGCTCTCTTCGATCTCTCTCTCCCTGTCTCTTGATCTCTCTTTCGATCTCTCTCTCCCTGTCTCTTGATCTCTCTTTCGCTCTCACTTGATCTTAGCCAAAAGGCCAAGAAGCTCTCTCTCACTCTCCTCCCTCTTTTCCTTCTTCACCCTTTCCCTCCGGTCTGTCGGGTTTCCCCACCAATAAACCCTTTCCCTTGGAGAAAAAAAAAAAAAAAAAAAAAAAGATTACCCAGTGGTTTGTTTCCATTATGACAATGTACAGATAAGCCAAATGGCCAAGCAGAAATCCAAAATACTGGTGTTTTAAGAGATATAACACATCCTTAAAATTAAAGTATTAAAAAGTATCTAAGACACTTAATTAAGGTTCTCTTCCCTCAGAAGATTTTGGGTTATGATGACCTAAATTAGTTCCAGGAGCAGTGCCTCAGAGTCTTGTTTACAAAATCAAAGATCTTGCAGAGAAGAAAATGTTCTAGCCTGTATTTTGGCACCATTCATACTACATTGTTTAAAATGAGCTAGAACAGGAGTTATTTATAATCTAAGCTACTGGACACTTTGTCTAATAATATCTTGTACACATACTAGTCAGATTTTAATAAGTATCTACAACAGGTAAAATAATTCATCTTTAGTATTCCATAACACTTTGTCTTTATAAATTAATGTCACCATGATTACATAAAACTGTGCCAAGATGCACATAGATTCTTCTTTACCTATGCTGCTTCATCTAAAATTTTTTTAAAAATTTATTTTAAAGGCAAAGAGAGAAATCTGTCTGATGAGTCACTCCCTAAATCCTAGAGCCACAGGTCTCTCACGTGTCTGGCAGGAAACCAACTGCATGAGCCATTGCCTATTGGCCCCCAGTGTGTCCAATCAGAAAGAAGTTGGAACCAAGAGCAGAGCTAGGACTCAAACCCAGGCACTCTAATATAGGATATTGACATTCCAATTAGTGTCTCAAATTCTTTAACATTTATTATAATTGTGTCTACAAACCATACAGAATCTGTTAAAAACTAAGTAAAAATTAAAATAATTTTTAAATTAAAAAGTAAATTTTTAATAAAGGTAGAGTGACAGATTTTATGTATCTGAAAGGCAGAGTGATAGAGAGAGATAGAGAAACAGATATCTTCCACCCACTGGTTCACAACAGCCAGGGCTGGGCTAGGTTGAAACCAGAAAGTCCAGGACTCAATTCAGGTCCCTCTATAGGTGGCAGGTACCAAATACTTGAATCATCATATGCTGCCTTCCAGGGTGCACAGTAGCAAGAAGCTATTATCAGAAGAGGAGCCAGGACTTAACAGCTACACCAAACACTTCCTCCCCACCCCCGCCATAGTTTTTAAAGCATGTTCTGCCATGTTGCTAATCTCTTGCTATTATATTAAAAAGAATGCTATTTTTATTTAATATTTAAAAGCTCTAACTGGCCGGCACCGTGGCTCAATAGGCTAATCCTCCACCTGTGGCGCCAGCACCCTGGGTTCTAGTCCCGGTTGGGGTGCTGGATTCTGTCCCGGTTGCTCCTCTTCCAGGCCAGCTCTCTGCTGTGGCCCGGGAGTGCAGTGGAGGACAGCCCAAGCACTTGGGCCCTGCACCTGCATGGGAGACCAGGAGAAGTACCTGGCTCCTGGCTTCAGATCAGCACGGTGCACCTGTAGCAGCACGCTGGCCGCAGTGGCCATTGCGGGGTGAACCAACGGAAAAGGAAGACCTTTCTCTCTGTCTCTCTCACTGTCCACTCTGCCTGTCAAAAAAAAAAAAAAAAAAAAAGCTGTAACCAATCATGAATGTCTTATTCTGAAAAATATTTTACTAAAAGCTTTTCCATGGCGTTCAGGGACTACAGTGCAAAGGAAAATCTCAGCAGAAATCACTGAATCTCAAGGAATCTTCAAACCCTCCCACTGCAGCAATAAGAATGCTTTAAAAGGGCCGGCGCCGCGGCTCACTAGGCTAATACTCCGCCTAGCGGCGCCGGCACACCGGGTTCTAGTCCCGGTCGGGGCGCCGGATTCTGTCCCGGTTGCCCCTCTTCCAGGCCAGCCCTCTGCTGTGGCCAGGGAGTGCAGTGGAGGATGGCCCAGGTGCTTGGGCCCTGCACCCCATGGGAGACCAGGAAAAGCACCTGGCTCCTGGCTCCTGCCATCGGATCAGCGCGGTGCGCCGGCCGCAGCGCGCCGACCGCGGCGGCCATTGGAGGGTGAACCAACGGCAAAGGAAGACCTTTCTTTCTGTCTCTCTCTCTCACTGTCCACTCTGCCTGTCAAAAAAAAAAAAAAAAAGAATGCTTTAAAAGGGGTCGGCACTGTGGCATATGTCCCATATGGACACCCATTTAAGTCCAGGCTGCTCCAATTCCAATCCAGCTTCCTGCTAATGGCCTGGAAAAGCAGAAGATAGCCCAAATACTTGGGTCCCTGCAAACACGTGGGAGACCTGGAAGAAGCTCTTAGTTCCTGGCTTCAGATCTGCCCAGCTCCAGCCATTTTAGCCATTTGGGGAGTGAACTAGCAGATCTAATACCTTTCTCCCTCTCTATCTCTCCCTCCCTCTTTCTGTAACTTTGCCTTTCAAATAAATCTTTAAAAAAAAAAATGTTTTGACTACCCCCACCTCCGCAAAAAAGACAAAGTAAAACCAGCTTTCCTAAGGAGATAATAGATCCTATATTTACTTGTCCCTGTGACAATCACATTGTTGTGAAACAGTATTTTGTAGATGAATAAATCAAACTATAGAAATTAAGGTAACTGGTGAGTTAGACTCATCTACCACAAGTTTAACTCCATGTTCTATGTTTTGTTTTGTTTTTTACACATTCACCTATCACTGATACATACTGCAACCTCTACCAATAGTGTCAAACAGTCACACAAATGAAAGATTCTACATTTTAAATTTTGGAAGATGTTCACAGAAACCTGGTAGAGTGAAGAGTTGTACAGATTTAGTCAAACTAGTGTAGATTTAAGAAGAACTCCATCCTTATCTCCTCTAATATTTTTTACTATTAATACTTTTTACTTTTTAATACTATTCACTGGCAATTTTAAAACCTGCTATTCTGAGGTCATTTCACATAGGCTTGTTTCCAGATGACATGACTAGATACTTCTAGCAACCTTTAACACCTCAAATTGTAATATGTCTAAACCTAAATTACTTTTCCTCTGAATCAGACTCATCATTATCAACAGTGGAATCCTCCCAATTCTCCACATTAACAAACTTTGGAGAGAATCAAAATAGGCATTGATTGGCTTTGTGTTTCATAACTACCTGGCTCAACCACTTTACTCAGGTTATGTCATTGTAAAAAGCTGTAAAAAAATACATTATCCCAATTTTAGGAAGCTCAGAGAAATCACTGAAGCTTACACTGAACATGTGACAATAATCAAACCTTGAACCCAGCTATTTCTAGTTCTAAGTGCTAAAACAATCCATAAGATTGATTGCGATGAAATTAAGGGGTTGGGACTATCATTTTATTTTTAAACTGGAAAAATAAAAAGATCAGCCACCAGTGAGAAAAGCAAGATTGATAACTGACTTCTATGTTTTTAGGGGGAAGCAGGAGTGTTGTCATAGAACAGCAATGTTAAATACCTTCTAATTGTGGACTGCAGTCAAAAAAGATTTTGAAGTCACCACTCCATGTGATATTGTCTCTCAACTACCACCCTCCTCTACACTGTTCTGAAATAGGTTTGGTTTTGCCCTAATACATTCAACCAACATGGACTTTGAAGGTGCATATTTATTATTTATTAGAGGTGATACTACCTTTCAGAAATACAGGTGTTTAGAGGGCCTCAGAGAGACAGAGCACACAAATTTGGTAATTACTGAGGCCAGCATTACAGCGTAGCGGGTAAAGCTATTGCCTAGGATGCTCGCATCCCTAATGGGCGCCAGTTTGTATACTGACTGTTCCACTTCTGATCCCACTATATGCTAATGGCTGGAAAAAGCTGAAGATGGCCCAAGTGCTTGGGCCCCTGCCACATACACAGGACATCTGGATGAAACTCTTGGCTCCTGGTTTCTGCCAGGCTCAGCCCTGGCTGATGTGGCCACCTGGGGAATGAACTAGTGAATGGAAGACCTTACTCTGTCTCTCTTCCTCTCTTTGTAACTCTTGCAAATTAATAAAGCTTTAAAAAAAATTTTAACTACTGAATATAACTTGCTGAGTAGAGACATACAAGAGTTTTATATTTCCTTACACAAATGCTAGAATCAACCTTTCTATCAAAGCTCCCCACTGGCCGGCACCGCGGCTCACTAAGCTAATGCTCCACCTGCGGCGCTGGCACCCTGGGTTCTAGTCCCAGTTGGGGCGCCGGATTCTGTCTCGGTTGCTCCTCTTCCAGTCCAGCTCTCTGCTGTGGCCGGGGAGTGCAGTGGAGGATGGCCCAAGTGCTTGGACCCCGCATGGGAGACCAGGAGGAAGCACCTGGCTCCTGGCTTCGGATCGGCCCAGCGCGCCATCCGCAGCACGCCAAGACTGTAGCGGCCATTTGGGGGGTGAACCAACAGAAAAAGGAAAACCTTTCTGTCTCTCTCTCTAACTCTGCCTGTCAAAAAAAAAAAAAAAAAGTTCCCCCTTCAGACTGGCCCAGTTCTAGCTGTTGTGACCATTTAGTGGTGAACCAGCAGATGGAAGCTCTCTTTCTCTGCCTCTCTGTAACTCTGCCTTTTAAATAAATAAATAAAACAGGCCGGCTCTGGTAATGCCCTGGCCTGAAGTGCCGGCATCCCATTTGGGTACCGGTTCAAGACCCGGCTGCTCCACTTTCGATCCAGCTCTCTGCTATGGCCTGGGAAAACAGTAAAAGACAGCCCAAGTCCTTGGGCCCCTGCACCCACGTGGGAGACCTGAAAGAAGCTCCTGGCTCCTGGCTGAGGATCAGCATAGCTCCAGCCGTTGCAGCCAATTGGGGAGTGAACCAGCAGATGGAAGACCTCTCTCACTCTCTGCCTCTCCTCTCTCTGTGTAACTCTGACTTTCAAATAAATAAATAAATCTTGGAAGAAAAAAAAAAAAAAGCTCCCCACTGGGGCCAGTGTTGTGGCTTGGCAGGTAAAGCTGCCACCTGCAGTGTCAGGATCCCATATAGGCCCATGCATCTTTGTGAAAGACCAGGAAGAATCTCATGGTTTCGGATCTGCCCAGCTCTGGCCGTTGCAGCCATTTGGGGAGTGAACCAATGGATGGACGACCTCTCTTTCTCTCTGCCTCTGTTCTCTGGCTCTCTGTAATGCTGCCTGTCAAATAAATAAATCTTTTTTTTTTTTTTAAAAAAAAAGCTCTCCACTTTATTAGGTAGCTTCGGTTTATAAAATATTCATCATTTGAATACCTCAGTAGTTTCTAACATTGTAGAGAAGGAAGGTTTTGGCTGCATCAACTAATATGGAAAATCTCTATAATCACATAAACTGAACACCTTGATTAAGGAGTGAATTTACATTTCACATTCTCAAAAACAAAAAATCCAACACACACACACACAATTTCAAGGTAACAATATTTAAGGCCACCACAAATAGAAGGGGGTATTATGGTATGGGAATTCTTTGAGTATGTACAAGCCATCCATAAGTATTCTTCTTCTTGATCAGTTCTCTTAGTCCCAACTTTCATCTCCTCCAAAACACAGTACAGAGGTAACAATCTCAGCTCCTGAATTGTCTGCTGACTCAGGAAACCTGTCAGTATCTCTTCTTCTTTTTTTAAGCTACAAGTTCCTGAGGACAGAGGCCATAGTAGCTCTTGCTCATCACTGTACTTCTACCATGTATCTGCCAGCCACATGGGAGGAGCTCAAGAAGTATTTGTTTCAGAGAAAAACGCAAGATCCAAATATCTTAAGTTCTACCAGATGTGACAGTAAATTCTAAAAATGTTGCCAATATAATTATATATCACTGTTTGTTGCAAAAGAAACTGTTCATAATAATTCAGATCATTTTGGTGAGAGCATTTTGTTTATTGAAACATCACACTGCACCCCATAAATACATATAATTATTAAAAGTTAATTACTTTAATGTTTAAGGAGATGTAACTAATATGATTTGATAATCACACTGAATTCATGCATGGAATATCATATTGTATCTCATAAATAAGTAAAATAAATATCTCATAAATAAGTAAAATAAAACTTAGAAAAATTCAGATCACTTTGAAAATGATTTTCCCAAAATATCTGTATTATGGTAGAAACATTTTAGAAACAACATTTCTGAAACAAAATATAAGTGGTTTGTACCAAATCCAAAACAAGCATGCCATGTTGTCAATCACTTGACTTCATACAAGGGTCCATGTAAATTATAAAATATTAGATGCAATACCCTACACAACAAAGCTGGGTCAATTATCTATCTCAATCTATATTTAAGCTATGTAAGTACAAAATGAAATATCAGTTAAGTAAGAAAAGATTTGAGTATCTGAGCAGGGCAGCAACACTGCTAGTAATTAAGCTAACCATAAAATTCGCTGTCAAACAGTGACACATTTAGAGTGAAAGAAGACAATTTGGAACCAGGATTGGACACAGGTAAAACAGGCATAAACCAGGTCCATCCTAGGTAGCATTTAATGCACCTCACGCCACCCCCCAAAAAAGTTTGGCCCTATATCAAGCTAAATACTTTTTAAAAATTTGAATGTTTTGGGAAGCGAGATACACAGCAGACTCATAGAATGGCGGATGTCCTAAACAGCACTCTGGCCTCAGAATCAGTCCTAAAGGCATTCCGTTCTGGCTGAAAAGCCCATGAGAGTATTTCAGGCATGGAAAGCCAAGACACTCTGGCAAAAAAAAAAAAAAAAAAAAAAAAAAAACCAAAAAACAACAAACAAACAAACAAAAAAACCCTAAATGAAAGATCTCTGTGAGTGAGATCCCAGTGGAAAGAACAGGTCTTCAAAGAAGGAGGTACCTTTCTCTGAAGGGAGGAGAGAACCTCCACTTTGACTATGACCTTGTCTAAACAAGATAAGAGTCGGAGAACTCAAGGGGCTTCCATAGCCTTGGAAACTCATCACTGGTGCATAGGGAGATTACTGATGCCATAAACAGGAGTGTCAATTGGTAAAGTCAACAACAGGAGTCACTGTGCACTTACTCCTCATGTAGGATCTCTGTCCTTAATGTGCTGTACATTGAGGCTTAATGCTATAACGAGTACTCAAACAGTATATTTCACTTTGTGTTTCTATGTGGGTGCAAACTGTTGAAATCTTTACTTAATGTATACTAAACTGATCTTCTGTTAAAAAAAAAAAAAAAAGAAGAAATTAGCAATTCCCAACTTGATTCTCGCTGGGATTAAACATGACAATAGGTCTGATCTGATTTCATCATTTAAAAAATCATCTATTATTTTTCACTTTATGTTTCTGTGTGGGAGCAAACTGTTGAAATCTTTACTTAATGTATGCTAAACTGATCTTCTGTATATAAAGAGAATTGAAAATGAATCCTCATGTGAATGGAAGGGGAGAGGGAGCAGGAAAGGGGAGGGTTGCGGGTGGGAGGGACATTATGGGGGGGAAGCCATTGTAATCCATAAGCCGTACTTTGGAAATTTATATTCATTAAATAAAAGTTAAAAAAATTTTTTGAATGTTTTATTCTGTGAGACTTACTGTTACGAGTCAAAATACAACTTAGAATACACACACACACACATATAGGGGCCAGCAACATGGTGTAGTGGGTAAAGCAGCTGCCTGCAGTGCTGGCATCCCATATGGGCACCGGTTCAAGTCCCGGATGCTCCACTTTTGATCCAGCTCTCTGCTATGGCCTGGGAAAGCAGAAGATGGCCCAAGTCCTTGGGGCCCTGCACCTGCATGGGAGACCCTGGCTTCAGATGGGCATAGGCCCAGTCATTGCGGCCATTTGGGGAATGAGCAGATGGAAACCTCTCTCTCTCTCTCTGCCTCTCCTTCTCTGTGTACAACTCCAACTTCAAATAAATAAATCTAATATATATATGTAATGTGAAAGACTTTATAAATGTACATAAATTTTTTCAATTGTCTTTTAAATAAATTTAAAAATTACCATGTGCAATTCACTACTTGCTGCAATGCTTGTTTGAAGGGAAGGGAAAGAAAGAAAATCCTCATCCACAAGGCACTGGCACTTATTGAGCAACAGGCATCTCAGGGTTGTTGTTTTTTTCCCAACATCCAATAAATGTCAGCTCTATGCCAAGCAAGTAACAGATGTGAAGGATATAGCAGGGACAAAGTCAGACGCAGTCTTTGCCTATAGAGAACAAATCCTCTAGAGAAAAAGATGGTCTAAAACGAGGAAATGACAGGAAGGAAGTACAAACTGTGGCCCAGTGCCAATCTTTCAGTTCTGAAGACACACCAGAGTGTTTCTTAATTCAGGACCTTTGTACTTATTACTGCCTGCCTGGAATGTTGTTTTGCTCCTTACACAGCTGGCTCCTTTTTGTGCTCTCCTCAATTTCTGAGAGTTCTTACCTAACCATCTCAACCAAAGAAGGCTTCTCCTTGTCCTCATTCAACCTCTTAAGCTTTGTGTTTTCCCTTCAAAGCATTTTGGAAATGTGCTCATTTTACTTATGGCAGAAATGCTAATATATCAGCAGTAATAACAGTCAACACTTAATATATTTATGCTAATCAAGAATTATTCTAAGCACTTTATAGGTATCACCCAATTTAATCAGTACAACAGTCCTTTAAGTAAGTACTATCACTAGCCTCATTATTCACAGAATAAAACCAGGCAGAAGTATTTTCCTCTGCATTTCCGAACAACAAATTACACTATTTATTGATTTTTAAAATTTTAGACACTGGGGATGTTGTTGTGGCTTTGGAGGTAAAGCCTCTACCTGCAACATTAGTGTCTCTTATGGGTGCTGATTTGAGTTCCAGTTGCTCCACTTCTGATTCAGCTCTCTGTTAACGTGCCTGTGAACAGCAGCAGGTGCCCCGTGCCTTTGGCCACCCGCTCCATGCTTTTTGGCCTACAAGCTCTTCCACATGGCTGGTTCCTGATGTTCGGTATGAATCCAGATTTATCTCTCTCTTAGAGAGAGCCTCAATCTGCAATGCATTTCTCTCACTGAATAAAAAGCTTAAAAACTAAAAAAAAAAAAAAAAAAAAAAAAGGCAGCAGAAGATGGCCCAGGTGCTTGGACCCCTGCCACCCATGTGGGAGACACCGAAGTATCTCCTGGCTCCTGGCTTTGGTTTGGCCCAGCCCTGGCTACTGTGGTCATGTGGAGATTGAACCAGTAGATGGAAGATCTCTGTCTCTCCCTCTCTCCCCGAAACTGACTTCCAAATAATTAAATAAATCTTTAAAAGAATAAAACTTTAAGACATTACCTCTAATTTCCTTATATTCAACTCTTTCCTAGCATCCTACTTTTTTTTTTTTTAAAGATTTATTTATTTATTTGAAAGGCAGAGTTACAGAGAGGCAGAGTGATAGAGAGACAGGTCTTCCAACCGTGGGTTCACTCCCCAGAAGGCTGCGACGGCCAGAGCTGGGCCAGATCAAGGCCAGGAGCCAGGAGCTTCTTCTGGGTCTACCACATGGGTGCAGAGGCCCAAGCACTTGGGCCATCTTCTGCTGCTTTCCCAGGCCATAGCAGAGAGCTGGATAGGAGTGGAGCAGCCAAGACTGCAACCACCACCCATCTGGGATACCTGTACTCCAAGTGGCGGCTTTACCCGCTAAGTCTCAGCACCGGCCCCCTAGCATCCTACTTTTAAGAATGAAATACACCTCTCTTGGGGCCGCTGTGGCACAGTAGGTTAATCCTCCACCTGCGATGCCGGCATCCCACGTGTGTGCCAGTTCTAGTCCCAGCTGCTCATCTTTCAACCCAGCTTTCTGCTATGACCTGGGAAAGCAGATGATGACTCAGGTACTTGGGCTCCTGCACCCACATGGCAGACCAGGAAGATGCACCTGGCTCCTGGCTTCGGATCGGCGCAACTCCAGCCGTTGCGGCCATTTGGGGAGTGAACCAACGGAAGGAAGATCTTTCTCTGTCTCTCCCTCTTTCTGTAACTCAATCTCTCAAATAAATAAATAAAATCTTAAAAAGAAAAAAATAGTAATACATTTATCATTTTGAGTCCACTTATGACTGTTTACTCCTAAAAGTATGTATTACTCTGAAAACATTGTCAAAATATAGTCATTTAGCCTTTGTTTCTTTTGAGTTCCCTGAGAAAATCCAGATGATCATTATTGCATTTCTGGTGCCAGAATCTTGAAGCAATTATGCTATTACTAGAGGCCAGAGGAAATACAGTGCTGAAGATATTCAACTAGCAGGAAATAAAGTTTTACTTCTGTAGTTGGGCAGATTCTTTTTCTCTGGACCTTGTTTTCTCAGTTGCAAAAATCAAAGATCACTGGGGCCAGCACTGTGGCTTAGTAGGTTAAGCCTCTGCCTGCAGTGCTGGCATCTCATATGGGCTCCAGTTTGTGTCCCTGCTACTCCTCTTCCTATCCAGCTCTCTGCTATAGCCTGGAAAAGCAGAAGAAGATGGCCCAAGCGCCTGGGCCCCTGTATCCAGGTGGGAGACCAGAAGAAGTTCCTGGCTCCTGGCTTCAGACTGGTTCAGCTCCAGCCATGTGGCCATCTGGGGACTGAACCGGAAGATGAAGACCTTTTTCTGTGTCTCTCCCTCTCTAACTCTACCTCTCAAATAAATAGAAAAGAAAGTAGGAGGCCGGCGCCGCGGCTCAATAGGCTAATCCTCTGCCTGCAGTGCTGACGCCCCAGGTTCTAGTCCTGGTCGGGGCGCTGGATTCTGTCCCAGTCGCTCCTCTTCCTGCCCAGCTCTCTGCTGTGGCCCGGGAGTACAGTGGAGGATGGCCCAAGTGCTTGGGCCCTGCACCCCATGGGAGACCAGGATAAGTACCTGGCATGGGAGACAAGGGGGAGGCACCTGGCTCCTGGCTTTGGATCAGCACGGTGAGCCGGCCGCAGTGGCCATTGAGGGGTGAACCAATGGAAAAGGAAGACCTTTCTCTCTGTCTCTCTCTCTCACTGTCCACTCTGCCTGTCAAAAAAAAAAAAAAAAAAAAAAAAAAGAGAGAGAAAGAAGGAAAGACTCTCACACTGACCAAGACCTTTCCAACTCTGACTTCTAGCAATAGAATGATTTTTAAGAGTAACTTCAGGAGCCAGCACTGTGGTATAGTGGGTTAAGCCTCTGCCTGTGGAGCTGGCAACCTATAGGGTGCCGGTTCAAGCCCTGGCTGTTCCATTTCTGATCTAGCTCTCTGCTGATGGCCTGGGAAAGCAGTAGAAGATGGCCCAAGTGCTTGGGCCTCTAAACCCACATAGGAGATCCAGGAGAAGCTCCTGGCTCCTAGTTTTGCCCTGGCCATGCTCCAGCATTGCAGCCATCTGGGGAGTGAACCAGCGGACGGAAGACCTCTCTCTCTGTCTCTCCCTCTTTCTGTCTCTAACTCTGCTTCTCAAATAAATACATAAATCTTAAAGAAAAAAAATAATTTCAGAACAACAGCATTTTCATGTTCTGAGCCCTTCATAATGGAACATACTGTACCACATGTAACTTGAGGATTTTTGTTTGTTAACTGTTCCGAGTACCCGACCCATGTAGATACCTGAATTCTTCAACATAAGCCACAAAGAGGGGCACAGGCCAGAGTTAGACCACAACCTTCAGGACTATGGAAGTATGCCTCCAGGATCAGCATTCAATCAATATAATAATTGCTAAAGTGTGAATATAATTCCTCAAAGACATAGGTATGTTCCTTACTCCAACTTCTGAA
This sequence comes from Oryctolagus cuniculus, assembly GCF_964237555.1. Lineage (NCBI taxonomy): Eukaryota > Metazoa > Chordata > Mammalia > Lagomorpha > Leporidae > Oryctolagus > Oryctolagus cuniculus. The sequence continues at coordinate 75,336,926 of NC_091443.1, forward strand.
TAGCTAATATACCAACTTAAGGATTCACCAGCCTAGATAAACAATATTCAAGAAGGGAGTTATGAATAATAAATTTCATACCTAGAAGGGACCTCTCAGGTCACTGAATTGAATCTACTATTAGATAAGGCAAACAATGGTCAAAAGGCTGATTATTCCCACATATAGTGGTAGTACTAAGTAAGTCTGGGAATCTGAAGTTTCCTGCTTAGTTTTCCTTCTACCATAATATACTAAACAAATCCCACCTACAGCCAAATTTTTCCTGTTTAAGTGTTTATTTGGTTGAGGAGGGATGTGAACAAATGTCCACTTTCTCCTTAACACAGTTAGGAGAACTTATCAGTATTCTCGGGAGGGACCTCTTTCATTCTCTAAGCTCACATGAAGGAGGTACAAGAGTCTCTAATCCCACAGAATGTAAGTTTCTGCCTGCAAGGAGAAGAGTCTCCCAAAATCACCTTAGGTTTTTCTACATTATGTCAATTATAATACACAGTTAATTTAAAATAATGCACTTACTGAAAAAGGGCATCAGAAAACAATAGACATGATATGGCTGGTATTGTGTGCCATGTTCACATTCCCAAGAGGTTTCATATAAGATGACAGTATTCCTTTATATATGATAGGCAGACAAAGATGGCAAAGAAGAAAGAAGAAATGGCCAACATCAGAAATGAGTGTTAGGAAATTTTTATAATAGTAGGTCACAGTGTAACTTGAGAGCTAAAAAACTGATTTTGAGACTGTCAGATAATCAACATCTCCATGTTGGTTTCAATAAAACAGAAATAAGGTGCCATTTATTCTTCCAAAAAGTTCTCTTTAAACATACCAAAATGCTTACTAGTGCCCCAATACCAGTTGAAGGAAGCTTATATAACAGAGGTCCTACCATGGGATAGTTTATCAATAAATACTATTGAGCAAAAAGAAAAAAAACTTAGCCCAGTGATCATGTACACAAAACTACTTGCACATTTTTTAAAACAACATATTTCATGCAAGATACACGAAAAGTAGGAGTGGTATATATTGTTAAAATCACACATAATATATTACTATGACTATTTAATCATAACTTTTCTTAGTGTGATCTTAAAAAATTGGGGGGATGTCTATTGTTATAAATGAAGATTTATGTGTATATACACATAGGTACATAAATCCAAACTCATCACACAGCAAATTCGAACTCTACCCAACCAGGGAAGGCATAGGGTTTCTTTCTTATCCTAAATTTTGGTAAGCTAATACACTATTCAATCAACAAAGGAGATCACGGCCAGAGTTCACCTTCACAGAAGGCTCAGTCCTTGCTAGAGCAGAAAGTCAAAGGACTGACAGAATCCTGCAGTTGAGTACAACACTCATGAAAGCAAATTCTCATAAAATGATGGTACAAGCACTGAAGACTTTGGAAATTATCCCCACAGAATAAATTGATTCCAGACATAAATATGGCTGTTAGTAAACTTTATTATAGACTTTCAAAAATCCTAGTTGGAAAAAGTAGGTTTAGGAGATGCCAGCCCTGCACAATTTTTGTTTTCATAGAAAACTCAGGCAGTGAGCCAGCTGCTAATATGCACTATTTTCGTCAACCATCACAGCCAACATTTAAGAACTGTTACTCCCATTGTTACAGATTTTAGGGCAATAAGACCTAAAGAGTTTAATTTTCATAAATCTACCCAGCCTGTAAGTAATAGCGGCAAAATCTGAATTATGAATTGTCCACTCATGTTCCTTTCATTGTTCCAGCTGTCACACCTCCACTCCAGGAAGCTGACTCAAGAACAGCACTTAGAAAATGACTAAAAGAGGGGCCAGCATTGTGGCATAGTGGGTGAGGTTGGTATCCAATACAGGCAATGGTTTACGTCCCGGCTGCTCCACTTCCAGTCCAGCTCCCTGCAGATGTGCCTGAGAAAAGCAGCAGAAGATGGCCCAAGTGCTTGGGCCCCTGCTACCCATATGGGATACCTGGAAGAAGCTACTGGTTCCGGACTTTGGCCTGGTCCAGTTCCAGCCATTGCGGCCACTGGGAAGTAAACCAGTGGTTGGAAGATCTCTCTCTCTGTTTCTATCTAACCCTTTCAAATAAATAATTCAATATTTAAAAAAAAGAAAATGAACAAAAGAAATCTCAGAATCTAGTGTTCTAAGACAAGGGAAATAAACTATTACTCTAATATACCGTTTGTGGGACTATAAATTTGTAAAACATTATTAAAAGTGATTTTTCAATATTCAAAAGTTAATTCTGCAAACACTTTTATCAATTAATTCATCTTTTATTTGGAAAAAATACATATTCCCAGATTAAGTGACAGAAAAGTTCTTTACAGTGCTACTTATAATAAAAAACACATACAACTTAAATACAAAAAGATTGTACACTTAAAAATGGCTAAGATAACAGATATATGTATTTTACAATGAAAAATGTTTAAAATAAAGTACAAATCGGCTAAATAATACAAGTATACCAAAATTCACATAACTATTAGATACTATAAAATATTTGATGACATGAAAATACATTGAATATATTAAATAAAAAACTATTTGCATTAATAGTTTAATTTTAACCTGTCATGTTTACATACATATAGACCAGAAAGATTTATATCAAATTGTGAAATGTCCAATTACATTGTGATTATTTCTCTCCCTTTGACTTATCCGAACTTTGTACTTCTTTGACAGATTCATATTAGCGGTGTAATTTTTTAAGAGAACAGGATAAAGATTCCCTACCACAGGAATTCGAGGGATATTGATGTTTTTGTTTAAAGTATCGAAGTATATCCTAGGCCATGAGTTCCCAACCCACAAGCACTACACCACCACCACCACCACCAACAACAACAGACATTTCCAGAGAAGTCAAGACGTATCATTGAAAACTAAACTGGTTTACCAGAGTAGACATTTAACCTAATGGTTAAGCCTCTGGCTAAGATGCTTGTATCCTGGGGCTGGTGTTGTGGCACAGCTGCCATTTGCAATGCCAGCATCCCATACTGGAGTGCCAGCTCCGAGTGCACCTGAGAAGGCTCTGGATGGTGGCCAAAGTGCTTGTACCCCTGCCATCCACATAGGAGACCAGGATGGTATTCCTGGCTCCTAGCTCTTGGCTCCAGGTTCTGCCTGGCCCAGCTGTTGCAGCCATTTGGAGAGTGAACCAGCAGATAGGAAGTATCTGTCTTTCAAATTAATAAATCTTAACATGCCCACATCTCACATCAGAGCATCTGGGTTTGGATTCAATACTTGGTTCCAGTTTCCTACTAATGCAAACTCTGGTAGGCAGAATGGCCTCATTGCTGTCCCTGGCTTCAGCTCTGCCCAGCCCCAGTTGTTTAGAGTACTTGGTGAAGTAACAGATGGGAGTTCTGTTTCAAAAAAAATTTTTTTAATTAATTCATTTACTTGGAAGTCAGACTTAGAGAGAGAGGGAGAGACAGAGAAATCATCCATCCGTTATTCACTCCCAAAATGGCTGCAATGGTTGGAGCTGGGACAGTCTGACACCAGGAGCCAGTAGTTTCTCCTGGGTCTCCTTCGTGGGTACAGGGGCCCAAGGACTTGGGCCATCTTCTGCAGCTTTCCCAAGTGCATTAGTAGGGAGCTGCATCAGAAGTGAAGCATCCAGGATTCAAACCTGCACCAATATGGGATGCTGAACCGCAGGCAGCTGCTTTTCCCATTACACCACAGCACTGGCCTCCCAAAATAAAATTTGAAGCTTGAGAAAATAAAATAGAACTGAATTTACACATCACAGTTCAAGAGAATTTTCCCCAAGAATTTCAAGCCGTTAGATACTCTTGCTTGTGCTTCCTCCACACTCTGGTTATAAATTATGTCACAGACTGCATGATATTTACCTGTTTATTGGTCTGTTATCTCTGCTAGACTCACAGTACCTTAACTTACCCTTCTGTATGTTTCTGGAATTTAGTGCTATAGCTGATATGTATTTAAAAATGCTTTAAAAAGTTAATACCTACTTATATTCTCTCCTTTATATACAATGTTCACAAAGATCATCTGATTCCACAATAACTTTGGAATAGGCATATATACCCACATTTAGAGGCAAAAACAGTTTAAAAAGTTATATCTTAAGGTTACAAAGCTAACAAATCATAGGAAAAAATGCATAAAAATTTCCATTGATACTAGGTTTTAATGCTGTACATAAAGATACTAAAATGCATGAAAGCACTGATTCCACACCAAATACATAAAAAGCAGTCACTACACATCAGGGACCAGGGGTGAACAAACATGACCAAATCCCTGCCCTCATGAAGCTTATATTCTTGCTGAGGATAAAAACAGAAAAAGCAACATCAGGTTAAGCAGTGATAAGAACTATGAAGAAAACTGTAGTATGGTAACAAAAAGGAGACACAGCCTAGAAGAGCTAAACTCTTTGTGAAAAGATGCCAGGAAAGGATTCTTTGAGGAGGTGACAATTGAGTAGAAAGCCAAATAAAGAAAAGAGCCATGAGATCTGCATTTCAGGAGGAGACATCAGACGTAAAGGTCTTAAAAGTGTCAAAAGTGTTTTTAGTGACTAACAGCAAGCCATATGCGGCTCGAAGGCAGAACAACTTGGAGATAACTGGGAAATGAGGTCAAACAGGAAGCATGAGATCTTGGGTTTAAAAATAAAATTCTTGAGGCCGGCGCCATGGCATAGCAGGTGTAGCTGCTGCCTACAGTGCTGGCATCCCATATGGGCGCCGGTTCAAGTCCCGGCTGCTCCTTTTCCGATCTGGCTCTCTGCTATGGCCTGAGAAAGCAGTGGAGGATGGTCCAAGTCCTTGGACCCCTACTTGCACATGGGAGACTCAGAAGAAGCTCCTGGCTCTTGGCTTTGGATGACACAGCTCCGGCAGTTGTGGTTATCTGGGGAGTGAGCCAGCGGATGCATGACCTCTTTCTCTCTCTCTCTCTCTCTCTGCAACTCTCCCTTTAAAATAAATCTTAAAATACATATGTGTGTGTATGTATGTATGTATTTATGTATAAATATATATAAAATTCTTGCCACCAGAACTGTGACATAGAGGGTAAAGCTGCCACCTGCAGTACTGGCATCCCAAGTGGGAGAAGTCCCAGCTGCTCCACTTCAGATCCAGCTCCCTCCTAATGCACCTGGGAAAACAGTAGAAGGTGGCCCAAGTGCTTGGGCCCTGCACCCATATGCAGGAGACCTGGATGAAGCTCCTGGTTCCTGGCTTCAGCCTGGACCATCCCTGACCATTGCAGCCATTTGGGGAGTGAACCAGCAGAGAGAAAGCCTCTCTTTCTCTCTCTGCCTCTCCTTCTCTGTTAACTCTTTCAAATAAATAAATAAATAAGTAAATAAATCTTTTAAATACACACACACAACACACACACACCATATAATTCTTGGGCAGCACAGCAGATTAAGCTACTGCTTGCATCCCATACTGGAGTGCTGGTTTGAGTCCTAGATACCCTACTTCCAATCCAGCTTCCTGGGAACACAGTGAAAGATGGCTCAAGCAGAACATGGCCCCTACCACCTACATGGGAGACCAGGATGGAACTCTCCGCTCCTGGCTTGAGCCTGGCTCAGACCTGGCCCAGAACCAGTCATTTGAGAAGTGAACCAATGAATGACCAAGCTCTCTGTGTGTCTCTCCCTTTCAAATAATTTTTAAAAAAAGTTTATGCTAAAATATATATACATTTGTATATACATTTCTTTCCCATGTGTTTGTTAACTAAACAACACTTGGGATTTCATATACTTTTGTCTTAAATCCATTTTGTTCAAGTAATAGTTTTACAAAAAGCTAAATTACCAAAAATCTGCAAAAACATTAACTCTCCTATCTAAATAATCTAGTCTTTCTGTTATCACATTCTATGGTATGCTCTAAAACCTTTCTAAATGTTGTCAAGTAGCAGAGTCTAAATCCCTTCTGGAACAGAAAGCGACTTACTGCTTTAAAACACACTGGAGAAAGAGGGGGAGTTGCGGCATTGTGGCATTCTGACAAAATGGGTTAAGCCGCTATGTCCCATATGGGTGCGGGTTTGAGTCCAGGCTGCTCAACTTTTGATCCAACTCTCTGCTAATGCAACTGGGAAAGCAGTGGAAGATGGCTCTAGTGACTGGGCACGTGCACCCAAGGGAGACCCCAGAGAAGCTCCTGGCTCCTGGCTTCAGCCTGGCCTAGACCTGGCCATTGTGGCCATCTGGGGAGTGAATCAAATGGAAGATCTCTTTTTCTATCTCTCCCCCTCTCTCTGTAACTCTGCCTTTCAAATAAATAAATTAAAAAAATATGACTAATGATGTTATGGAGACAACTAGGGAATATGAATATCAAGCATGTATTAGTTATTAGTATTATGTGTGGCATTTCTTCAGTGTAATAATGGTACTGGGGTACAGAAATAAGTATTTTTATGTTTTGTAGATATATGTTGTAGTGTGATGGTAAATATTTAAAAAGTGGCTCCTGGAGGGGGCAGGAAAAAAAATGCCCTGGCTTACAGCATTGCCGATAACCAGGGAGTAAATACTGCCACCATGGCTGTTGTCAAGCAACTAGATGCAAAGTTTGAAGGAAAGGTATACAGCTGGTATACCTGGTATACATTTGTATATACATTTCTTTCCCATGTGTTTCTGTCAACTAACACTTGGAATTTCATATACTTTTGTCTTAAATCCATTCTGTTCAAGTAATGGTTTTTTCAAAAAGCTAAATTACCAAAATTCTGCGAAAATATTAACTCTTCTATCTGGTATCAGCCAGTTCCCCCACACACTCCCCCCCAAACTCCTATTGTCTATTTGTCTTTTCTATTTGTCCCTCTATCCAGTCTATCCCATGTATACAAAGATAAAGCAAAAATGGTAAAATGTTTATAATTAAGTTATCAAAGTGCATATGGATTTTAATTATATTATTTCAAATTTTCTATGGGTTTGGAATTTTTAAAAACTAGATGTAAATTAAATTATAGAACAAGCACAGTAAGATGTTTAAGGAAATATTATGGCAAATTTTTCTTTAAATTGAATAGATAATAATTTTTTGTACATCACTATCTTTTTGTCAGGCATACAAAACACAAAAAGGACCAAAGGCCTTTAGCCTAAACTTATTTAAACTTATTTTAAGATCAAAACCTGAAAAAAAAAAAAAAAAAAAAAAGAGTGTAGCTGGCATTGTAGTACAGGTTAAGCTGCTGCCTGCAATATCAGCATTTCATATGGGTGTGCCATTTCAAGTCCCAGATGCTCCACTTCCAATCCTTCTCCTGCTACTGCACCGAGGAAAGCAGTGGAAGATGGCCCAAGTACTTGGGCCACTGCTACCTACATAGGAGACCCAGAGGAATTTCTGGCTCCTGGCTTCAGCCTGGCCCAGCCCTGTCCATTGCAGCCATTTGGGAAGCGAACCAGCAGATGAAGATGATTTCTTCCTCTGTCACTTTCTTTCCAAATAAAGAAATAATTTGTTCTTTAAAAAAAAAAAAAAAGAATTTTGCCAATATTAAGGATTAAAATTTCATACTGTTATAAATTTAAGTAGAAATGACTCAGTAAATGTGACAAGTCATGATCTCTCTTCACAGAAGAAAACTGCTTATTTGATGAAAAATAAAAGGATTTTCTAATGTTAGAATAAACTGATTTATTGTGAATATTTTGCCACTTTTGTTTTATCTTGATATAGACAGATGGGATAGAAGGGATGGATTAAAAGAAAACTAATTCTAAGCTGGCGCCGCGGCTCACTAGGCTAATCCTCCACCTTGCGGCGCCGGCACACTGGGTTCTAGTCCCAGTAGGGGCGCCGGATTCTGTCCCGGTTGCCCCTCTTCCAGTCCAGCTCTCTGCTGTGGCCAGGGAGTGCAGTGGAAGATGGCCCAAGCACTTGGGCCCTGCACCCCATGGGAGACCAGGATAAGTACCTGGCTCCTGCCATCGGATCAGCGCGGTGCGCTGGCCGCACCGCCGTCCGCGGCGGCCATTGGAGGGTGAACCAACGGCAAAGGAAGACCTTTCTCTCTGTCTCTCTCTCTCACTGTCCACTCTGCCTGTCAAAAAAAAAAAAAAAAAAAAGACTCAAAAAAAGAAAACTAATTCTATCCAAGAACATGCATTTGGTAGATGAGGAAATAAAATACAGAAGCTTCATATTAATTTTGAATGTTAATCCTCAAATACAAATTGCTTGGGCTCCCAAAAGTGATATATTTTTAAGTACATATAATGCTTGGAATAAATATTATTTATATGTTACATATGGCTAGATTCCCAGGGTGGTCTACCTTTAAAAAAGGTTTTAAAATCCATAATGGCCTTTACTTGCAGCATAATAGAGCAAATCTAAATTCTGGGTCATAGGAGCAGAAGCACCATGCTCCAAGCACTGGATCAATCTTGGGTAAACTTTTGAAATAAAGAAAAAAGCAATTTTGGGCAACACCTTACCACTCTGCATATTCCATCAACATCCTTTTAGTGTCCACCCCTGCCTCAATCTCTTTGCCCTAAAGCTGCTCTAAACTGCTGCTTACTGGGTGTCATCATCTAGAAATAGTTGGCCATGATCCAAACTGCCTACTTTCCCTCTGCCACTGCATTCACATTAAAAGTGCTGTAGTTCAAGGCTGATTTTGATTTTTTTCCTTCTTGTATGTTGTAAAAGACTAGGCTGACAGTGATATAATAATGGTCTGTTGAACCCTTCTACCTGTTACAACTTGTTTTTAGAACACAGTACTGAAACATTCATTGCCTCAGTGCAGCCATTCCACGTTGTGTATCCTTGGAAATTAAGGAAAATATTTACCAAGCCAAACCTGTGCTAGGCATATGCTAGGTGCCAAGCCATCTGTTCTCAGTTTACCTTTCCCACAAGACTTAGTGTTAATAAGGTTAGAGCAAAAAGAACTACCATTCAGAGAAATTATGTATTTTTCTCAAGGTCATTTGACCAGTAAATGCCAAACCTAGAATTTCAATCTCAGTTTGATCCATAGCCTTAGGGTCTTAGCTCTTCTTGCAATTATAGCACACTGCTCAAGAGTAGCATCTGAACTAACCAAAATATGGCCATCATTTCAGTACTTTTTGAAAAATGTATGATTAAATATCAACTTATCAATCTAAATGACTTCTGGTTGGTTGAAGTTCAGTCAGGAACCAAGGACGAATTTTTAAAATACTAAAATTCTCAAGTGTGTGAATGACTATTTTTAGAGTGCTCCAACTAAGACTCAGTTGGCTATACTTGGAAACACCTGGCCCCTTATTCATCTGCACAAATGATCCCACCTATAAGATATCTCTGTCAATATTTGTATAGCATGCAGAGTCTACAAAGTTCTTTGACTTTCACCTGAAGCTCAGAAGCATCACTGGGCTGGGTATAGTTTATAGATAAGAAAACAGATTTGGGGTTGATTCAAGTCACAAAACTGGTGGCAGAACAGGTCCCCTCTCTAAACTCTAAATCCTTCTACTCTTTCCCTTTATTCTATCCTACTCCTACTTTCTTGTACTCATAAACCTAGGATCTACCAATTTAAAAACAAATATACACTCAGAGAAAAGGCAATAGGAACAAACTCTGCATAGTGAATGCAGGTCAGAGAGTTTCTAGCAAAAGTTTGTGCACAGATCATCTGTTAATCAAATGTTTATAAACCAGAATCACCAATATCAAAGAGGTTTGGCTTTTTAATTATTTTACAGAATTTTAGTTCTATTAAGTGAACTAAATGATCAATGAAAAAACAATCTTTAAATTGTAAGCAAATATTTTTAGAAGTATTTAAGAAAGAATTAGGTAGAGTTGGGTTACTAGCCTAAGTCGGAACTATTATTTCAAACAAATCCTTAAATTACAAACTTTCAGTAAAATCATCGGTGACTGCTAACTATCTGTTTCTATGCCTATCTGCTCCACAAACATGGACAAACACTTGTTCTTAATTTATTCAACAAATTCATAATGAGCATCTCCTGTGCACCTATAATGTAACCCTCATGTGCAAGACTGTCTGCTGGGTAATGGGCACACAACTGTGAGCAAGAGCCAACACTCCTGGCCTCATGGAATTTGAAAGCTGGTTGTACAGACAGATGACAGGCAATGAAAAAAATTATTACAAAACCTATAAATGCTATGAAGGAAATAAAGGTGGCTGGAACAGAGAATAAAGTAGGACATCTAATTAAATAATATTAACAGCAGTTCACATTAATTAAGCAATTTACATAGGAATGTCAGAGAAAACATCTCTCAAAAAAATAAATAACATTTAAATATAGAACAGAAGAATGACAAGGAGCCATAGATGAGAAGAAAGGATTTTAGGCAGAAAAAATAGTTTGCACAACAAGTCCCTGAGTGCTAATCAGACACCTAAAAGGAAGTCGGTGGGACTGGGTATGGTGAACAAAGATGCTAAAGGCCTCATCAGAATTTTACTGTATGAGTATCTCTTACGTACAAAGGAAAATGTGAGAAAGTTCAACTCAGATTACTATTGGGAGTTTTGGTATTATATATGGACTTTCAGTCTTAACATTCTGATTGACGATTGGCATTTGTATCCAGTCAATCCTCCTTCAATTTAGTAAGAAATTCCAACATAATTAAGGAACTATTCTGATTTGTCAGTCATTTGAGCAAACAGAAAACTACTTACTGATTGACTTTATTCTATCCACTACAAAAGGACTGTTTCTAGGTACAAGAACTGCACCTTTTCATTAACAAACTCAGCAATAAATTATTCAAAGTTTAAAATTCCTAGCGTAGAAATCTTCACCCTCAGGAGGGAAAACACTATCATAACTATAAACAAAGTTGACAAGAGCAAAATGAATAAATATAAATGCTCTTTTACAACTACATTTTTTTCTGTGTTTATTCATAATGTGGAAGGTTCAGACACCATGGGTTTCTTCACTGGGACAGTCTGACACCAGGAGCCAGGAGTTCTTTCAGATCTCCCACATGGGTGCAGGGGCTCAAGGAGTTGGGCCATCTTCCACTGCTTTCCCAGGCACATTAGCAGGGAGCTGGATCAGAAGTGGAGCAGCCAGGACTCCAACCGGCGCCCAAATGGGATGTCTGTGTCAAAGGCAGAGGCTTAACCTTCTACACCACAGCACCAGACTCAGGTTTCTTCACTTTCTGAAGTCACTCTTCTTATATACACATTAGCTTTTCAATTAACTCTAACTTCCAATTATCTTTTTTCTTATCATTCAAAAAAATGACAGTAGGCAGTCCACCAAATTATTTTCTTCTTAGTTGATGACAGCAAAAACATAAATAGGGTACTATTATGTTAATCCCTTTAGTATATGAATCTCAGAAGTTGTACTAAGCTAGCAATTACTTGAGTTACTGATGTGTCCAGACTCATCAACATTAATGGATAAGCCAATAGTGGCCAGCCTTTAACTTGAGATCACAGGGCATATAACTACAAAACGTGCAGCTGAACTAACCTCTTCAACTGAGCTTCCACAAATCAAGTGGCATCTTCTTTAGAAAATGTCTAAAAATAACAAACAGTTCACTATGAATATCTCCAATCACTTTCTGAAGTATGCTATGTACATAATTTATAGAATCTTCAAAATAACCAAAACCCAAGACACTATTACTCCCACCATTGTAAAGATGAAGAAGCTGGGGCTGACGCTGTGGTATAGCGGGTTAAAGCCCTGGCCTGCAGCGTCGGCATCCCATATGGGCGCCGGTTCAATCCTGGCTGCCCCACTTCCAATCCAGCTCCCTGCTGATGTGCCTGGGAAAGCAGCAGAAGATGATCCAAGTCCCTGGAGACCCAGAAGAAGCTCCTGGGTTCAGATTGGCTCAGCTCCAGCCATTGTGGCCATTTAGGGAGTGAACTAGTGGATGGAAGACCTCTCTTTATCTCTTTCAAATAAATAAATCTTAAAAAAAAAGGGGGGGGGAAGCTGAGGCAAAAAAAAACCAATATACCGCAGTGCTCACCAAGTACCTGTTTTTTCTCAAGCATATCTTTAAAATACTTCATCATAGTAGCTTACCATACTTGAACATAACTTGCTACTACCAGTCAGGGGGTTAAGAGCATATACTTGAGCTCATTTCAGATGGCTTTGCCTCTATATTAGCCATGAAACCTTGGGTAAGTTATCACAATTCTGTGACCTAGTTTTACTTATCTATAAAATGGAGATGATGACAGCATATACCTTCAGTCATTTTGATTACCTGACATAAAGTACTTGGAACATGGTTTGATGCACAGTGTGCACTACAGTTAGCTGTTGCTATTAACACTATCACTACCACCTCTACCTTAGAGTTTAGCACAAGATTGTTCTATTTAATCTGGTCAACATTTCATTTCCTTTGCCCCAACATCTGTCATTTCTATTGTTTGATTTACTCTGGCTGACAATGAACTATTCTTAGCAAGTAAGGAATGCACCTGATTCTCTTGCTACTTTTTTCTAGTCCTTATCAATTCTTTTGTCCTATTTAAGCTACCCAGGGAAGAACTGTTCGACGTTAACAGGATTTTATTCTGCTATTGGTTAAGTTTTTAAATCACTACAATACTAAGGCTAAGGCCAAAATTTGTAACATAATCAAAGGTTGGGGAGGGGTGGTCCTAAGATAACAACCCTCAATTTTAACCTCAAATAAAATTGTTTGCTATTTTGTTTGTGAAGCAGATTTTGCAATTTCGACTTAATAATCACAAATGGTCTACAATATGCTTAAATATGAATTGAAACACCATGTATTAAGTCTTAATCTTTCATAAAATTTTGATAAATTCAGGTATCATTTTAAAATAAACAAAATTAGTAATACATTTTTAACACAATGTAAAATGTTTTAATTATATCTGCACAAAAACCATATTTTAGGTTTATCTTGAAACATATAGATATAGATATGACATATTATATACAGGACTAGGTCCAAACTTGTACATCCTTCAGTCCAAGGTGGAATAACATTGTTTAACCTCTTCAGTGGCCCCGCTCTCCCAAGTAGTTAATACCATTTAAAAATCTATTCCCAGTAAACTTCATCCACCCACATCATTCCCCACATAAATTAAACTTTAATTGCAATAGCAAATGACAGTATAAAGAAATAGATTATACATAGGTATCAAGTATCCTTTTGCAGCTTTTTATTTTCTCAGATAACTATATATTAAAAGCCTATTAAATCTGCTTGAGCCTTGGCAGGTTGAACACTACAAATGCAAAACAGAACAAAACAGTGTTAGATTAGTGTACGATGATTATTTCCTTACCTCTGCACAGTATATTTTGCAACTGTCCAACGAATAAACATCTGTAATATTTTATTTACCAAGAGTTATTTAATACCCACTAGGTGCCACTGTCATTATTTCTAACAACTATGACAAGTTGAAATTTCCATTTTACAGATAAGTAAACTGAGACTCTTGGAGATTAAGTAATGTGAAAAAAGATTACATAGCAAGTAAGTAAAGGAACATGTATACACAGATAGGTCTGATTTCAAAGCCTGTACTGATGACAACATCAAAGACTCATCTTTGGCAACAACACAGGTAATGTTACATAAGTAATTAAATTTTTTACAAAATTCTTTATCTGAAAATATGCTATAATACTGTTGAATATTGTTAAAATACAGCCACTGTGCTATATAATGACAACTATCTCTAAGTAAAATAGAAACTCTCCTAAATGACCTTCACCACATTAGCTAGCAGGACTGACCAGTGCATACCCTCCAAAAAAAAAACCGAAATGACAGACACTGCTGATACTGAACATCAGTGACTAATAGGGTGTTTTCTATGAACTATAGTGCAAAAAAAACTATCTCTGTGGAAATGAATATTTTGGAAAAAATATTCTTATAAGCATAATTTTCACAAACATACATTGTCTCTTTCTCTAAAAGAAATTCCTACTGGATTATGCACACATAGACAGCTATAAAGTTGTGTGGAAAGTCAAAAACTTATTTTAAAATTATTAAAAATGTAGGATTCCACCCTCAGATTACTCTGAAGTCATACTTGAAAGAAATCAAAACTAGAAATCTTAAGTGTGCATTAATGCTATGGTTTACATAAGATAGACCACATCCAACTCTAAAAACACAGACTCCATCTCACCCACAGAAAAGTCTTTGATTCTGTTTCAAAAGATAGGTAAAAAAATTTTAAATTTTTTAATGCCCCACTTGAACTTCCTCTATTAGCCAATCAACTACCATACCTAATCATGTAGAATAAAAGGCCCCAAGAGCTTATCTAGAAACTTTAAAACTCTGAAATACAACTGAATTCCACTAATGAAACACTTAGTCTCCATATGAAAATCCACACTTTACTCAGATTCTGAATATCTGAGAGGTTCTCTTATTGACTCTCACTTTATAAAAAAAAACCTTAACGTTATCTTGTTCTCTAAGGAAGAGACTAAAAGCAAGAAAATTAAATGGAGGCAAGAATAAGCACATTAAAGACTGCTGACAGCAAGGGAACAGCAACAACAAAAAAATCAGACACATTAAAAAAAAGTAGCCTAGAGTGATTTAAGCTAGAGGCAAACAAACAAAAAAAAACTCATGAACTTAAATATGTCTTTAGGGTATTTCTAGATTATGACAGTACAAAACTGAAACTCATAAAATGTCCCTTTATCATGAACTAAATGTTAAATTATATTGTCTCTGTACATTCTTTTTCCTTTTTCTTTTTTCTTTTCTTTTATATATATATAGAGAGAGAGAGAGACAGAGACAGAGATAAAGGTCTTCCTTCCATTGGTTCACCCCTCAAATGGTTGCTACAGCTGGTGCGCTGCGCTGATCCGAAGCCAGGAGCCAGGTGCTTCCTCCTGGTCTCCCATGCAGGTGCAGGGCCCAAGCACTTGGGCCATCCTCCACTGCCTTCCCAGGCCACAGCAGAGAGCTGGACTGGAAGAGGATCACCGGGACAGAATCCAGCACCCCAACCGGGACTAGAACCCCAGGTGCCAGCACCGCAGGTGGAGGATTAGCCTAGCGAGCCACGGCGCCGGCCCCTGTACATTCTCTTTTTTAAACATGATGGGGAGGGGAAGCATTAATATTTTTGAAAAATCTCCATATATCAGGCTTACAATTAAAAACATTCTTGGTATGTAGTCATACATATACATATATCCTGCACATAATAAGTGTATTTGCAAAAAGCTTGTTTCAGTATTTCTGCACTAGTTTGCTAAGTAAAAGATATTACTTTGGGTACATGAGCATACTGGCTCATGTTATTACGGAATATGATCACAATACTAAACTTGCAATCCCATGATTTTTACTCAAGAATGCTAAACAAAATTATAATTTTAAAAGCAAAAAAGAAAAAAACTCACTTCTTTGGAAATCTTGATAAGTGTTTTTATTTTCCTTGGTAATCTGTATTAGTATATAACTAAACATTTTATTGTGTTTTGACTAAAAGACAGTGTGTAAACAGTATTTTTAAAATTGCTTGTGACTTTAAAGCAACATTTAACAACAATCCAAAACAAATAGTGACTTTGATTTTATTTGCTTGTTTATTTTGAAATGCAATTACTGACCTTGGTGCTATTTTTCCAAAGTCACTGATGTAATCTAAAAATCTAAACTTAGCATTGTGCACAGCAACCTGCTCAATAGCAATACACTTGTTAATACCTCATACATACATAGCTGTTGCCTGATTTGAGGTAACAGCCAAACACTTAAAATACTTTGTATAGCTTTCTCCAACTTCTCTCTTTTGTGTTTTAATATACACTATAACCAAAGACATATTTGTACTAGAAAATTTGCTATTTCTAATCATTTTCAGAAAAGATGACAGAACAACTAGTTTAATACATATCTTTTTTAAAGAACAAGCCTCTGATTCATGGGAAAAATTAATATTTCCAATTTTACCATCTCAGATTTAGAATGGACTCAGGCCTCATACAATAATCCCCTCTTCACAATGTACCCTGGAATCAAGCCCATATGGGACTTGAAAAGCCCTCAGCACTAACCCATACTAAATGAAGATCTTCTAAAACTGATCCTTGCCATAATTGAGAAGACTGACAAACTAGTCCTTTGAAGTCCTTGAAAAGCACAGTGTATAGGTTATTCTCGTAAATGCTGCAAACACAGGTTTCGAAAGGTAAGCCACATGTACTTACCATTAGCAGTTTCAGTACCCCTTCCTGTCCACACACTTGCAGTGATATGGGAAGCTGGAGTAGTTTGCAAACTATTGCAGTTTGCTTAAAGCACAAAAGTCAGCTAAAGAAAGCAGTTATGTAATACAACAATAGTTGTCCACCCGATCTTAAGTTTTCTTTTCAATTTATCATCTTCAAACTCTCAAATTTAAAAAACTAGCCCCCTTCTTCAAAGCTGAACCTACAATGACCTTAGCTAAAAAAACGACTTAGTGTAAACCTGAAATGACATCAAGTATGGTGGCAACAGACACACACACTGCTCTTGACAAATTCGTTTTTAAATACACCAGATTCTCTTGAAACTACTGTTTTATAAGCATTTTTGAAGAACGTGTCCTCTCCTCCAAACCCTAACCCTCTCTTCCATATGCCCTTTTCTACCTCACCAGCTGGAATCTGTCACAGAAAACAGATGATCCCATCTGACACAAAAATAGTTGATCCTGCGGCAGAATTGGTTTAACACTTCTAAAATGAGGCACAGAGGGGGCAAAAGAAAAGAGAAACAAAAGAAAAAAAAACTCGATTTAAATAAATCATTTACCTCGGTCTGGCTTCATTTTCACATCCAGTTTCCAAGCAGAGAGGTGTGAAATACACGTGTGGGTTCTTTCAACAGGCTCGCCGCTGCTGACTCAACGGCTTCTGCTTCGTTTTTAAAATGCTGAAAGAAATGAAAATATAATTAATCTGGTGCTGCTAGAACACCAGGGCCTTGCAAAAACAAAAACAAAGACAAAACCAACTCCTGGTACGTTAGGCCTCTTCCTGGCACTAACTGCGGTGACAGCACCAGGGCAGGTCTGAAAAAAGCCAAACTCCCTCGGCACCGCCTCCCCCATCTCCTCCCGGCCCCGAGCACCCCTTTTCCCCGCCCCAGTGCTCTCCTGGCCAATGTGTCCTTCTCTGACACAGCGTCTCTGAACCCAAGCAGGAGCTATTTATAACCTGGAGGTACAGGCAAGAAGAAGAAAAAAGATTCGAGCAGTACAAGCTAACTAACCACTTGGTAGCAAACGCCTGTGGGAACAGTGGCACCTCCGCAATGGCTGGCAGGGAAATTCTTCCACCTGGTGCCTGCTCGCAGGAAACTCTTCCAGCCCCCACCCCACCCCCGCCCGCCCCTCCGCCGAGCTCCGCCCGCCGGCCTCCGGGCCTCACCTGTGTAATTACCCCCTGGCTAGCCTTCCTGCGGCAGCCGCGGCCAAGTTTACACAACGAGAGGGTCAGGAAGAAACCCGAGTCATCGCCTCACGCCCAGCCCCCAGATCCAAGCCAACTCGGCCGGGCTGTCCTGGGTCGCCCCCTCCCACCGCCCAGAGCTCGGCGGGCCCCGAGGACGGCGTTCCCCGGCGGAGCGCTCGGCCCCTGCTCCGCGCAGCCGGCCCGCCGCGGCCCCCCTTCCGTCCCGCCGCAGCCCCCGGATTTCCTTCAGCCGCGCACGACCGAGCGCTGCGCCTGCCCCTCTCCCCGCCAGAGAGTTGTTTTCATGGCGCCCTCGGGCTGGCCCACTCCTCGGCTCGCTCCGTCGACCTCTGCTGACTAACTCGCACTCCTCACGCGTCCCAGTCCCTCCTCCTCTTGGCACTGCCCTCCACCGCTCGCCCAGCGGCTCACATCACACTCCCACCTCAGACTCGCGGCTCCGGCAGGCGCAGGGCTGGCGAGCGCTGAGGGCGGCGCGCGGCGGGCCCCGGGGCTGCGCTAGGGGACCATGGGGGCGCACGACGACCAGCCCGACGCGGCTCCCCGGCGCCCCTGAGGCCATCCACCCCCGCCTCCGCCGCCGCCTCGCTCCGCTCCCTGCGCTCAGCCCCTCGCCCTGCTCGACTCGCACCCGAGCCCCGTGGCCCCCGGGCTTAGCCCGCCCGCCCCGCGGCTCTGCCAGCTCCTCGCCCGCCCGCTGTCGCTAGCTCTGGCGCCCCGGCTCCCGGTCCCTGTCGCTCGCCCAGTTCTTTCTCTGCTGTTTGCCCTGTCAAAACACTGCCCGGGTCACGTGTCCCAACAACAGCCAACCCACCGCTCGTCACTTCCTCTCCGGCGGCCTCCTCGGCGCTGGCGCCCAGTTGTTATGGCAACGCCGCCGCGCGCCGCGGGTCGCTACTTGGTCTGTCCGGGGCCGGGTACTCCACGCAGCTTCCCCGACGGGCGGGAAGGCGCAGGAGAGGCCGCTGGGAGTGTAGCCGGCCGAGCCCTCGAGGCCCGACAGGCGGTGAACGCCTCGTGGGCGCTCGCCTCCTATAGTCCCGGAACCCGAGCTGCAGGATTAGAGCGCGGGGTAACTGGGGAGATGTCATCCGAGGGCCTGCCCCAGACGTGGAGGATAATTATAGTCTCCTCCTCCTCCACCCTAGATGCTGGCGGAGCTGTGAGCCAGCCCCCAGGGGATGGCAGCGCACGGTGGGACCGGGGCATCCTGTGGTATCGCGGGAGGGGGCCAGTTTAAGAACAGCGAGCGCCCCTCACCCCAGAGGTTCCCAAATCACTAGGGATTTTAGTAGCCTTCGGAAGCCACGCTTCCGCGGCACTGGCTGCGCTAAAAATAACTTTTACAACTTCTAAAACCCTGACTCATGGGCAAGAGGACACTTTTGACACCGTGTTATTGTTAGGGAGCTGTAATTGTGTTGTTGTGCTCTAACAATGTGACATGATGACATTTCGTGTTGTGATGTTGTGTCATCACTGCAACACAAACACATGACAAGAATCTGCTGTAGTTAAAGCAATCCTAACAAGGCTACAGCCATTAACCACTCAGTGTATAGACAAAGTACGCACACGGGGCTGTGAGCCCAAACAGAACCAAGAAGTACGAAATTTGCATGGCTCTATGTTTTCATTAGAAAAAAAGTTTGTTTTTTTAAGAAATGATTTTGCATACAAGAATCTCAACAGGGAAGTACTAGGTCTAAAAGTGATTTTTCTTTGTTCTTTGAACTGTTGTTTCTACAGTTTTATAGTGACTGTGTATTACTCTTACATCAAAAAAGTTTTTGTAAGGTCCAAGATTGGCAATTGAATTTTTTTTGCTTCAGATCAAAACCATGAACTTTCTATCAGGAAAAAAGTATTTCATATATATATGTATACACACATATATATATGCACACACAGTAACAATAACTGCAGTTGTGCACGTTATAACTCTTAGAACAGGTCAGAACATTCAGGAGGGTAATATTTCATTTCACAAAACTGTTCTAGCATCTTGAAAATTCTGAAAAATGGCAACAGTCCTTTAATCTTTGGGCCATAAAGGTTAGTTCCCAATGGATATGACTTTGCTATGATTGAACACTGTATTATGTACTTTTTAAAAAAATGAACAGAAGTTGTACTTATTCTACAGTCTCTTCTCAATTAACCTTGGTACTTGGAGGCAAGAACAGCTACAGATCATCTAAAATCCTAAATTTAGCACAAGAGCTGCAGCCAGATAACAGCTATTGTAAAAGTCTCAATGCCTGAACAGAGAGCAAGATCTGTGAGTTAGCTCCTCTCCCTCTAATTTGCCAGAGATATGAAGGTTAGAAAAATGTTGAGAACTGAAGTCAAGAATATGGCATAATCTGGAGCACAAACTATTCTCTTTTAAATAATTAAGTTTAACAGTGCAGAGATTAATGATGATGTCTGAACATTTGCTAGACTACAGATTTTTATCGGGTATCTTAAATCTTCCAAATTTTGTATTCATAGAGAATTAAGAAGTACATTTCTGACTCATTCATTATTCAAATTATTGTTTCACTCATAGGACACACATTTAATAACCACTCACTCTGGTAGGCACACATGTGAGGAGCAGAGGTTAAGATGCCCACAAATCGTATGGAAGTACCTGAGTTTGATGCCCAGCTCCAGCTCCTGGCTCTAGCTTCCTACCATTGTAGACTCTGGAAGGTAGAGTTGTTGGCTCAAGTAATTGGATTCCTGTCACCCTTGTGGGAGATTTCAATTCTGTTCCAGCCCTTTTAGGCAATTGGGGAATGAACCATTGGATGGAAGTATTCTCTCCATCTCTCTCTCTCCCCCTGCCCCTTCTCACTCACTCACTCTCTGTCTACTACTCAAAAAGTTTGTATAAAATGGAATTAAAAGATAAGTTTATTTGGCATATGAGCAGTGTTCAAAACATTTGTGGAGATGTAAATTATGGGAAAAAAGCATGGACTTCAAATTTTTGCACCACAATAAACATCTCTTAATTCCACTTTCCAAACATTTTAAAGTACCAGTACCCTCCCAATAGTCTCTGAGAACACAAAGGTCACTGCAACCAGAGAAGGTCACTACACTCATGGATCTTACACTTGGATCGCAGCAGTCAAGTGATGTTCTATAACCTTAGTTTCTCTTACAAAAAAATGAGACGTTTACACTTTGACAGTAAATAATCTTTCCTTTCTACTTTGAGTTTTCACTTTTTCTTTTGTTGCTGTTTTCTTTCTATTCCTAAAACAATCCTGAAATATAAAACATGTTCAGAGTAGCTGGAAATAAGGCTCTGAAATGGCAACTGACTCTTTGTGCTGGGGATAAATATTCATACCTTGGGGAACCCAAGCAGAGCAAATACGTCTGGTTTATACTTGGTGAGGGGTAGGGTGAGTGAAGCAAGGAAGTCAGGACAGCTGTTCTGAAATCATGAATAATTAACTTCAAAAAGTTAATCTTCAAGAGTCATCCCCTCAAATTTTGCAAATCTTTTGTGAAATGAGCAGTATAATACAAAAAACTGTATATAATGGAGGTTGTCTCTCTATATATGTATGTGTGTGTATATATATGTATGTAACATTGAGAGGATAACTGGTTTGCTAACTTTATCAATACAAGGCTGTTACTATGACCAAGGGAATGAAACCACCGCAGCCTACAGAATGAGCTCCATGAGAGCAGGGACTGGTACCTTTTTCTTCTTGCTCCCTAGCACCTAGCAAAGGCCATGATGTGGGAGCCCAACAAATGTTAGCCTTTGTGTTAATAAACTTGGCTTGTACATGTCTATTGACTGTATCCATTACTGGCTAGCATTTTCTTCCTAGTGAGAAGAAGCTAGGGAGCTGGGAAACTGGTGGGTTGCAGAAACTTCATTTATAAAAGATACATTTTTATTATACTTTAGTGATTATGTCATAATAGCAGGAACCTGTTGAAGATTGAATTGTGCTGCCCACAAAAGCTATGTGACATCCTTATTTGACCTTATTTGTAAATAGGATCTTTGGTGAAGTCATCAGGTTAAGATGAGGTCATGCTGGATTAGGGTAGACCTCAAATCCAAAAAAGAACATCCCTATAGAGAAGGATAGATTTCAAGACGTAGGAGAGTCAGAAAAGTTGGCCTTTAGATGAAAAAGAGATTGGAGTTCTTGTGGCCACTAAAAACATGGAGGCTTTTAATCCTATAAAAGTTACAGTACTCACTTGAAAGTGTTAAGAAAATCTCTCGAGTGACACAGAATTATAACTATGACCCAAGCTTAAGAATGATCATGAATAAGTGGTTGAGGGTCATCAAATGAAAATCAATGTTTTAAGGGCAGGCATTGTGGCTGCGTAGGTGAAGCCACAGCTTGGTATACCTGCATGCCACATCAGAGTGCCAATTTGAGGCCCAGCCTCTCTGCTTTGGATTCAGCTCCTTACCAGTGCACTTAGCATGCAGCAGATGATGGCTGAATACTTGGGTTCCTGCAACCCATATGGGAGTCCCAGATGGAGTTCCTGGCCTTTGGCTTCAGCTTGGCCCAGCTCTGGCTATTAACAGCATTTGGAAAATAAATCAGTGGGTGAAAGATTCTCCCTCTTACTCTCTGTCTCTCTCTCTCTGACTTTCAAATAAATAAATGAATCATTAAAAAAGAAAATGTAAATTATGCCAATCAGTAAATCTTTTCCATCATAAAGTATTGTAGAAATAAATTTATATATATAACTAATTAAAATATATAGATAAATCTACTCTGACATATAGTAAGTTAAAAAAATCAAACTGTACTTAAAAATATAATTTTTATTTATTTAAAGGTAGAGCAAGGGGCCAGCGTTGTGGTGCAGCAGGTTAAGCTGCTGCCACCGCCTGCTTTTCATATAAGCACCTGTTCAAGTCCCAGTTGCTCCACTTCCAATTCAGCTCCCTGCTAATGCATCTGGGAAAGTAGCTGGAGATGGCTCAAGTACTTAGGCCCCTGCACCCACATGGGAGAACAGAATGGAATTCCAGGCTCCTGGCTTTGGCCTGGCTCAGCCCAAGCCATTGCAGCCATTTGGGGAGTGAACCAGTGGGTGGAAGACCTCTGTTTTTCCCTGTATCTTCCCCTGCCCCATAATTCTGCCTTTCAAAATAAATAAATAAATAAATCCAAAAAAAAAAAAAGGAAGAAGAAAGAGAAAGGCAGAGAGAGAAAGAATGAGTCAAATACATCTCTCTCATCTGCTGCTACACTCCCCAAATAACTGCTTCAACAAGAGCTGGGCCAGATTGAAGCCAGAAGCAGGAATGCCATCTGGATCTCCTTCATGGGTGGCAGGTACCCAAATACTTAATCCCTCACCTGCTGCCTCCCATGTGCATTGGTAGGATGCTGCATCTGAAACACAGTAGGCAGGCTCTGAATGAGGCACTCTAATATAGGATGCAGGCATCCCAAGTGGCAGTTTAACCTCTTGGACCACACCGTCTGCGCCCAGACAATGTACTTACAGTTCTTGTCAAAACAACATGACATGAATACACACACACCGAGAGAGAAAGAGAGAAAGAGAGAGAGAGAGAGAGAGATGTCTTCCACCTGCTAGTTCACTGCACAAATGGCTGCAACAGCTGGGACTGGGCCAGGCCAAAGCCAAAAGCCTGGAACTCCATCCTGGAGAGGGTAGCAGGGCCATCTTCTGCTGCTTTCCTAGGCACATTAACAGGGAGTTAGATTGTAAAGTGGAGTAGCTGGGACTAAAACCAGCCCTTATATGGTATGCCAGTGTCGCAGGTGGCAGCTTAACCTGCTGTATATTGATGCTGGGCCCATAAACCATCTTTCCCCTATATAATTTTTCTCTATTTACTTATATTCACTGCAGATCATTTCTAAGACAGGAAGCTCATGGAGTCATTCCTAACCTATTGGCTTCTCTAAACAGCCTTTGAAGTTCCCCGAAATTGGTTGGCTTCTTTGGCCTTTTGTGAGGCTCCTATGCATCTAACCTTTACAACCACAGGTGCAAGGAAGTAAAAAATGATTCTTTCTGGTTCCTGCCTGCAGAAGTAACTATAGTACTAACAAACACAAAGGTCTCTAAACTTCAAGCCACAGGAATCTTTAATTAATTTGAAGGCTTGCTGAGCTTCTGGAGGTGTCTGAGCCAAGACATAAGGTCTTTCTTGGAAAAAAAAAATGATTGATCTAGAAATTGGAAAGAGAAAGAGAGAATGAGAATATGAATCTTCTATCTGCTGATTCACTTCCTAAATGTCCACTTCCTATCTAGCTCTCTACTATGGCCTGGGAAAGCAGTGGAAGAAGGCCCATGTGCTGGGGTCCTTGCACTTGCATGAGAGACCCAGAAGAACTCATGGCCCCTGGCTTTGGATTGGCCCAGGTCTTGCCATTGCGGTCATTCAGGGAATGAACCAGTGGATGGAATACCTCTCTCTATCTTTCCTTCTCTCCGTCTCTAACTCTGCCTCTCAAATAAATAAATAAATCTTTTTTAAAAACCTTTAAAATATTGACTACATATTTAAGTGATAAAATTTAAGATATATCAGGTTTATTTTTAAATTTTTTAGTGTGGCTACTAGAAAATTTAAAGTTACATATGCAACTCAAAGTATTTCTACTAGTTGATATTGCTAAATAAGTTAGTGGCTTCACCCAACATCACAAAAGGCATTTGAAAATCAGCCATTTCTTAACTAAGAGATGCTGTTTTGCAGTGCAGATTTTGAACTAAGGAAACTTGCTGCTTGCCTTTATCCTATCCAGGGCTCAATGCAGCCTTAATGAGACTTGAATGCACTACAAAGTGCTGAGGGCACATCCTATAGTAGGTGAATTGCCCTTCTAGAAACACCAACTCAATTCAGCAGGCTTTTCATAGGAGTTATTTTTCTCTTCATGCCTGTAAGAGGACCACATAACCTTAACCCAGTGTGGGCTGTGTTCAGGAACAGCCATAGGGAGTCTTCACTAAACAGCAAGACTCTCCATGAGTGCATAGGCTATCAAGTCTATTAAAATCAAGTTACTTGGCTGGCGCCATGGCTTACTAGGCTAATCCTCCACCTGCGGCGCCGGCACCCTGGGTTCTAGTCCCGGTCAGGGCGCCGGATTCTGTCCCAGTCGGGGCGCCAGATTCTGTCCCGGTTGCCCCTCTTCCAGTCCAGCTCTCTGCTGTGGCCCAGGAGTGCAGTGGAGGATGGCCCAAGTGCTTGGGCCCTGCACCCACATGGGAGACCAGGAGGAAGCACCTGGCTCCTGGCCTTGGATCAGCACGGTGCGCCGGCCACAGCACACCAGCCGCAGCAGCCACTGGGGGATGAACCAATGGACAAGGAAGATCTTTCTCTCTGTCACTCTCTCGCACTATCCACTCTGCCTGTCCAAAAAAAAAAAAAAAAAAAAAAAAAAAAAAAATCAGTTACTGATCCCTTAAATATTGTCATCAAAATATATCAATTCATTGCATCTAATGAGAATCCTACAGTAGTTCTCATGGTAAACAAAAGAAGGAAGGGAGGAAAAGAAGAAGGAACAGAAGAAGGGAGGAAGGATTTCTGACCATTTGATTTGAAAAGCAGATATCAACAATAGCTAATCTGCTGGTCTCAGAAGGATGAGAGACACGTGTAGTAAAGCAGAGCTGACTCACAGAGCAATCTAACTTGGAATAGCAGAACCACCATAATTGACCCAAAGAGCCATTAGAATTGTTGTAAGGCACTAAGTTTTGGAATGGCTTGTTATGAAGTATTATTACAGCACTAGCCAATCAATACATCCATAGTAGTGACTTTGGATTTTATTTTATAAATAACCCAAAACTTTAATATTTTAATAGATTCTTGGCTGGCACCGCAGCTCACTAGGCTAATCCTCTGCCTGCGGCGCTGGCACCCTGGGTTCTAGTCCTGGTTGGGGCACCGGTTCTGTCCCAGTTGCTCCTCTTCCAGTCTAGTTCTCTTCTGTGGCCCAGGAAGGCACTGGAGGATGGCCCAAGTCCTTGGGCCCTGCACCCACATGGGAGACTAGGAGGAAGCACCTGGCTCCTGGCTTTGGATTGGCACAGCGCGCCGGCTATAGTGGCCACTTGGGGGTGAACTAACGGAAGGAAGACCTTTCTCTCTGTCTCTCTCTCACTGTCTAACTCTGCCTGTCCAAAAAAAAAGGTTTTAATAGATTCTTAGATTGTTTTAGAAAGATGGCTTCAACATCAGAGCAAATGATAGACACAGGAAGAGGATGGTAGAGAAGGTGGAAGCAAAGTAGCTTTTCCAGTGGTGCTGCCTCAGTTGGTACAGCAGCTTAAATAGCCAAGGCAGCCAATCCGGTCAAGGGGCAGTTTATGCCCTAACCAATCACACCCTGTTGCCAGGCAGTATCCGAAGCCATCCAATCACAGCCTGTTGCCAGGCAGGCTCTGTTGCCAGGTGGGTTTCGAAGCCATTCCTGAGTAACTGAAGCTCGCTTGCCAGCAGCCATCTTGGCATGGCCTTCTCATTCCACCACAATTATGAAAATCTGAAATAAAACAATGCTAGTAGGATGGAATAGAAAACATAGACTTAGAGTTTAAGTAGGTGGAACTGAGTAAACTCGGATGGTGATGACAAAAACAGAGGGCAACTTCCTATTCTCAACCCCACCACCACCACCTTTCAGAATAATATTTTCTACATAAAAGTACAGAGCAAGATCAGATTGGCCACTAAGGGATGGGTATAGAAGTGAAAACAGCAGTGTTAAGTATTTAGTTTTAGATATATTGTGTTTGAAAAACCTGTTAGCACCTAATCAGATATTCTGAAGGTAAAAAAGATTTTGCTCTAGAGTTTGTGGATAAAATCTTGTCTATATATGTATTCCTCAGAAACTACCTGCAGAATTAGTAGCAGCTGGGGCAGACACAGAGGCCTTGCTAGTTAGTGGTGGGCAACAGAGAAAGGAGTAAGCATTCTGAAAGAATGGGAAGTGCTCTTAAGTGATGCAGTTAGGTTGCTGGAGGGGCTGCCAGTCCCAAATGATGGACATGATGGTCCATTTTTTTCTGTAAACTTTGTACAACTATTGGAATTTTTTTGTGTTTAAGGCTCTCTCAGTCTTTTTAAGAAATAGCTACATCTTGAGACTTGAAACTATCTAAAAATTTTATATTACTTTCAGATCATAAATGAAAAAATTTAAATACAATATTAATTCATTGCATGTTAATTATTTGATCAGCCTGTGCACTGACTACCTACTGGGTGCCAGACATGTACTAGCATTAGAAATTTCATAATACATAATGACCTGAATCTTGCCTGGATGGTGCTATGGAACACTAAAACTTCTTGGGTCCTAATGTCCATCAAGTTCTGTATTTCAGAAGCTGTGAGTTATATTTGCTGACCTTTGTTTTAAATATATGTAGTTTTCCAAATATATTGGTAAGGAAGCATTAAAACTCATATATTGGAGCAGGCATTTGGCTTTGTAGTTAACACACTGATTAAGATTCCTACATCTCATATCAGAGTGCCTGGCTTTGATGCCCACCTCTGGCTCTTGCCTTCAGTTTCCTGCTACTACAGACATTGGGAAGCAATGGATATTGATCAAGTGGTTGGATTCGTGCCACTCACACGAGAGACCTGGATCGAGTTTCCAGCGCCCAGCTTCAGCTCAGCCAAGTTCTGGGTGATTGTGGTTATTAGGGGAAATCAATCTGTCTCTCCTTCTCTGTGTCTCAAATAAATAAATAAATGTAAAAGCCTCCTGTGTTAACATAAGACAGCTCTTCTTAGATTAATATATGAGAATAAAACTTAGTTCAGAGATTTAACCCATTTGAAACAAAGCAAAGAGCAGAAAGCAGAGTTAACAAAACTGTAAGCCATTAACTAGATGCTGGCCCCTACACAGAGTCAGAAATACAGGAACAGGATGAGACTTGCAGAAATCCAAAAGTAGAAGATAATAAAATGATGACATTTATGTGCCAGCCTTTTGCAACGATGGTAACATGCCACCTATAAATAAAAGTGAGTTCTACAAGTAAAAAGGGTGAACATTTTTCCTCATCCTAAGTAAAAGATAAACTGAAAATTAATGGCTCGGATTGCCCAAGATAACAGGCTGAAAATAAAGAGATAGGTGATTCATTAACTAGATTGAAGAAAAATGGAGAAGATGGAATCTGATGCTTGATGAAATTGAAATGTCAAGGAATTGACATTGATCTATTCTGTAGTGATCCTGCTGGCAACTCAATATTCCAAAGAATTTTAATGCTATATTTCTGAGACCACTAAAATTAAGAGTGAATGTCATTCCCAGTGGAGATCAGATAGTTTAGGGGAGTACATAGTTGAGGGTACCCTGTTATACTCTTCAGAGTTTCATATACTTGGAGCACCAATGGGGCTGAAAATGCTCTTAATTATATATCCTCAAGATATCCAAATCCCTGAATACCTAAATTTCTAATTGCTGTACAAGAAGGTCTGGTTGCTATAGTACTGCTGCAAAAATTCTCCCTTGTCTTTGGTTAAATGGGCTTCAGTTTACATGTCTGGCATTCTCTAAAAAGAGAACACAAACAATATTAGAAGGTAGAGAGTTGCTCTAACTTCAGTGCTGTGGTTTGAAAACTCAATGCCTCCAAAGCCCATGTGCTAAAGGCTCGGTCCCCAGCATGGTGGTGTTTGGAGGTGGGGCCTGGTGAGAGGGCTTCAGGGCATTGGGGGTGTGCCCTCAGAAGTTAGTTCTCACCAGATGGTGGATACAAAAGCCTGACATAGGGTCTAACCACTTTCTCTGCTTCCAGGGTTAGCATGGGATCTTTCCTCTGTGTGCACATTCCACAAATGCCATATGCCACCTTCACAAGAGGCCCAGACAATGGAGGTGCCCACTCTTGGACATGAACTTCCCAATGGTGACATACATAGACCTTTTCTCCATAGAAAATTGGTTGCTTCAAGTATTTCATTTTAATATTGAAAATCTAATATAGTACTTACAGCTAAAAAAAAAAAGACTTTTAATTATCACAGATTTTTATTTGTAATTTATATGAATAATTTTTAAAACTAAACTGAATGGATAGAGGCAGGTTTTTGGCTCAGCAATTAAGCTGCCTCTTGGCATGTCGTTTCCCCTATTAGAGGGCCTGGTTCACGTCCTGGCTGTTCTACTTCCAACGCAGCTTCCTGTTAATACATACCCTGGAAGGCAGCAGGTGATGGCTCGAGTATTTGGGTTCTGCCATGCACATGGGAGACCTAGATTGAGTTCCTGGCTACTGGATTTCTCCTGGCCCAGCCCCCATTTGGGTAGTGAACCAGTAGGTTGTAGATTCATTCTCTCTCTCCCCCTATCCCTCTCTTTCCTTCTCTCTCCCTCTCTTTCCCTCTTCCTCTCTGCCTTTCAAATAAAAGATTGAAAAATAAAATAAGGGGCCAGTGTTGTGGCATAGTGGGTTAAGCTGCTGCCTGCAATGTCAATATCCCATATGAATGCTAGTTCAAGTCTCAGCTACTCCACTTCTAATCTAGCTCCCTGCTATTATGCTTGGGAAAACAGCAGAGATGATCCAAGTACTTGGTTCCCTGCATCCATATGGGAAATCCAAATGGAGTTCCAGGCTCCTGGCTACAGCTTGGCCCAGCCCCGGCTGTTGTGGCCATTTGGGGAGTGAATCAGTAGACAGAAGATCTCTCTTTCTCTCTTTCTGCTTATCTCTTGCTGTAATTCTAACTTTCAAATAAATAAAATAAACATTTGAAAAACAAAGTAAAATAAATGGATAATCTTAAGGAAACTAAGTCATAAAATGGAATTAAAAGTATAGGAGGGTTGGCCTTATGGTGCAGTGAGTTAAGTTGCCACCTGTGAAGTCAGCATCCTGTATTAGGGCACCAGTCAAGTCCCAGCTGCTCTACTTCTGATCCAGAGAATAAGTAGAAAACCTGAATAGAAAAATCATCATCTAAGAAATCAAAAAGTTAAAGACCTAGATCAACTATAAAAAGATACTACTATCAGAAAAGTTTATGAGAAGGTCCCAGTAAACCATCAGAGTACTGCTAATCCCTTTGTTACATAAACTGTCCCATAGTAAAGAATAATGGTACTTAGCTTCCTATTTCACTTCTATTTCCACCCAAAATGGAAAACACTATTTTCAGAAAAACAAATCTCACTGATGAACACAGAAGTAAAAATATCAAATTTTAGCATAGAATCTATCCATGTATTAAGAGCATATAATATCATAACCAAGAGTTTACCGCATAAACATAAGACTGCTTTAACATTATAAACTCTAGCAATACACATCACACTATCTGATCGAAGGAAACACCTTATCCTTTCCTCTGACTTCCAGGCCTCTCCACTTCTGCATTCACCAAGGGACCCACAGTTCCTTCCAGTTCAATGTATTAACTAAGCAACATTCCTTTTGTCGCTCAAGAGCATCTACTCCTCTTCTGCATTTCCTTCGAGATTCACTACCATCCTCTCTATTCATTCTTACGTTATGTACTGAGCACCTGCACTATACCCTAGTCTGCTGATATTTAGAACATCAGTGAACAAGACAATTATGTCCGTCCTTATGGAGCTTATAAGTGGATGGCAATAGGCAATAAATGATATAGAAGGTAGGAACGAATAGATAATAAGGGGGATTTTGCAGAGGCTTTTAAAACAGAATTGTTTGGCTGGCGCCACAGCTCACTTCGCTAATCCTCCGCCTGCAGCGCTGGCACCCTGGGTTCTAGTCCCGGTTGGGGCACCGGTTCTTTTTTTTTTTTTTTTTTGACAGGCAGAGTGGACAGTGAGAGAGAGAGAGACAGAGAGAAAGGTCTTCCTTTGCCGTTGGTTTACCCTCCAATGGCCGCCGCGGCCGGCGCGCTGCGGCCGGCGCACCGCGCTGATCCGATGGCAGGAGCCAGGAGCCAGGTGCTTTTCCTGGTCTCCCATGGGGTGCAGGGCCCAAGCACCTGGGCCATCCTCCACTGCACTCCCGGGCCACAGCAGAGGGCTGGCCTGGAAGAGGGGCATCGGGGACAGAATCCGGCGCCCCGACCGGGACTAGAACCCGGTGTGCCGGCGCCGCTAGGCGGAGGATTAGCCTAGTGAGCCGCGGCGCCGGCGGGGCACCGGTTCTGTCCCGGTTGCTCCTCTTCCAGTCCAGCTCTCTGCTGTGGCCCAGGAGTGCAGTGGAGGATGGCCCAAGTGCTTGGGCCCTGCACCCCATGGGAGACCAGGAGGAAGCACCTGGTTCCTGGCTTCAGATCAGCACGGTGCGCTGGCCATAGCGGCCATTTGGGAGGGTGAACCAACGGTAAGGAAGATCTTTCTCTCTGTCACTCTCTCTCACTGTCTAACTCTGCCTGTAAACAAAACAAAACAAAACAAAAACACCAGAATTGTTAGAGTAAGGCTCACTGGGGTGGCTTGAAGGAGTTAAAGAACTAGTATGTGTCTCTCCAGAGGAAGACTGTTGCAGGCTGAGGGAACAGTCAGTGCAAAGGTTCATGGGAGAGGCTGGTGTTTGGCCTAGCAGTTAAAAATGCTTGTTGGGGCCAGCTCACTCCTCTGCCTTGTGGCGCCGGCACACCGGGTTCTAGTCCCAGTCGGGGTGCTGGATTCTGTCCCGGTTGCCCCTCTTCCAGGCCAGCTCTCTGCTGTGGCCAGGGAGTGCAGTGGAGGATGGCCCAAGTGCTTGGGCCCTGCACCCCATGGGAGACCAGGATAAGTACCTGGCTCCTGCCATCGGATCAGCACAGTGCGCCAGCCACAGCACGCCGGCCGCGGCGGCCATTGGAGGGTGAACCAACGGCAAAGGAAGACCTTTCTCTCTCTCACTGTCTACTCTGCCTGTCAAAAAAAAAAAAAAAAAAAAAAAAAAAAAAAAAAAAAAGCCTGTTGGGATGTCCATATCCCATATCAGAGTGCCTTGGTTTGAGTTCTGGCTGTGCTCCCAATTTCAGGTTCCTGCTAATGCATACCAAGAGAGGTAGCAAGTGATGGCTCAAGAAGTTGGGTGCCTGTCACCCATGGCAGGAAAGAGAGGAATTGAGTTCCCAGCACCTGACTTTGGGCTGGTCTAGCCTAGCCATTGTGTACATTTGGAGAAATAAATCAGTGGACAGGAGCTCTGTCTGTGTTTCTTAAATAAAATTATTTTTAAAAACCTGTGAATTACTTAAAAAAAAAAGACTCAAGGAAGGAACATTCCCTTATTTGCCTGAGAAGAGCAAATGTGGCTAGAACTTGTGAATGTGGGTGGGAGTTCAGGAGACAGAAGGAAATGTGGACTGGAGAAGGGATGAGACCCAGATCACATGAGGCCTTGAGGACTATTTAAGGACTTTGACTATTGCAGGACTGAGCAGGGACATTATGTGATCTTCCTTACATTTCAAGAGTCTACTCTGACTGCTCTGTTGAAACTGGACCCTAGTGAGACAAGACCAGACACAACGAAACCACTTATTTGGCTGTTATTTCAATCCAGGTAGGGTTCAGTGTGGCTTGGTCTGGCATCCTGCTCCTACCCAAGTGAGGAACCCAACAAACTCCCCTAGTCCTTCTTTCCCACTTCTCCAACCATTCCTTACTCACATCCAATGAACACTCCTTATCTCATTTCTAAACCCAATGGGGCCAGCACCGTGGCGCACTAGGTTAATCCTCTGCATGCGGTGCCAGCATCCCATTTGGGCACCAGGTTCTAGTCCCAGTTGCTCCTCTTCCAGTCCAGCTCTCTGCTGTGGCCCAGGAAGGCAGTGGAGGGTGGCCCAGGTGCTTGGGCCCTTGCACCCGCATGGGAGACCAGGAAGAGGCACCTGGCTCCTGGCTTCTGATCAGCGTAGCTCCAGCTGTTGTGGCCATTTGGGGGGTGGGGGGTGAACCAACGGAAGGAAGACTTTTCTCTTTCTCTCCCTTTCACTGTCTGTAACTCTACCTGTCAAACAAACAATCTTTAAAAAAAAATAAAATAATATAAACACCAGCCCAAGCCTCCAGGCCACTACCACACTTCCAATCTGACTTCTCTGGACCAAGGAGATGTTCTCCTAACTGGCCTCTTTGCCTCCAGCTTACCACTTCTCCCATTCTATTGGCAGGGTAACCTCCTAAATACAGGGGATCTAGACCTACTCTTTCAATACTGCCTCCTCTCTTACCATATCAGTTTTTCTTCACCCTTACCCTTGCAGCAACTTCTACATGACTTTTCACATGCCCAGGAGTCTTGCTGGACCTGCTTGCCTTTCTTGCTCAACAGTAATACCTCATGGGGAGAAATTATCTTACAAATCTTGGAATCCATAGAAGATGTTATCAGATGTTTTAATGATTAGTTGAAGTCAATAATTATGCTTAAAATTTTATTTATGGGAGAGGGAGAGGGAGAGGGAGAGGGAGGGGGGGAGGGGGGAGAGAGAGAGAGAGAGAGAGAGAGAGAGAATTTCCATCCACTGCTTCACTACCAAATGCCCATAATAGCTGTCGTTAAGTTGAGCTGAAGCAGGAAGCCTGGAACTCAACCCAGGTCTCCTGCAAAGAGGCAGGGAAGCAATTACGGGAGCCTTCACTGCTGCCTCTCAAAGGCTGCACTGGCAGGAAGCTGGAGTCAGGAGCTGGAGACTGGTGTCAAACCTGGGTACCCCAATACGGGATGCAGGCATCTTAACCACTAGGCCCCCAAATTTTTTAAAAAGATTTATTTAAAAGAGTTACACAGAGAGAGGAGAGGCAGAGAGAGAGAGAGAAGGAGAGAGAAAGAGAGAGAGAGAGAGAAAGAGAGAGAGAGAGAGAGAGAGAGAGAGAGAGAGTCTTCCATCCACTGGTTCACTCCCCAGATGGCCGCAACAGCCGGAGCTGTGCCGATCTGAAGCTAGGAGCCACGAGCTTCCTCCAGGTCTCTCACCCTGGTGCAGGGGCCCAAGGGCTTGGACCATCTTCTACTGCTTTAACAGGCAACAGCAGAGAGCTGGATCACAAGTGGAACAGCCAGGTCTTGAACCAGCACCCATATGGGTTGCCGGCGCTTCAGACTACGGCATTAACCCACTGCGCCACAGTGCTGCCCCCACCCCCAAATTCATACAATTTAAGATAACTTATCTGGGAATATAACTCTCTTCTTTAATTCATAAAAATATGATGAATTCCTTAAAATTACCTCCATTCTTCTTATAACCTTTAGCTTAAGAATATGAAATACCATTTGTTAATAAATTGTCAATAAATAAGCTTTTTTGCAAACCACAGACTAGAAGATATTTGCAATACATATATCTGACAAATGATTCAGAGCCAGCGTTTTTTTTTAAAAGGCTCCCATAAATCATTATAAAAAAAAAGACAATCAACGCAAAAAAGGGAGGAGTGGCAAAAGAATAGAATAAAAACTTGGAAAAAGACAATATCCAAATGGTAAAAGATAATGAAATAGGGGCTGGCGCTGTGGCATAGCAGGTAAAGCCACCACCTGCAGTGCCAGCATCCCATATGGGCACTGGTTCGAGTCCCAGCTGCTCCACTTCTGATCCAGCTCTCTGCTGTGGCCTGGGAAAACAGTAGAAGATAGCCCAAGTCTTGGGCCCCTGCACCCACATGGGAGACCCAGAAGAAGCTTCTGGCTCCTGGCTTCGGATCCATGCAGTTCTGGCCATTGCAGCCAACTGGGGAGTGAACCAGCGGATGGAAGACCTCTCTCTCTCTCTCTCTGCCTCTCCTCTCTGTGTAACTCTGTCTTTCAAATAAATAAATCTTAAAAAAACCTACTCCTATCCCAGAAAAATTAAAATTTAAAAAACTGACAATATAAAATATTTTCAAGGAAGTAGAACTTTTTTTCTTAAAGTTTCATTTACTTACTTGAAAGGCAGAATTATAGGGAGAGAGGGAGATCTTCCATCTGCTGATTCACTCCCCAAATTCCCACAACAGCTGAGGCTAGACCAGGCCAAAGCCAGGTGCCAAGAACTCCACCTAGTCCTCCCATAGGGATGGCAATAACCCAAGCACCTGGGCCATCATCTGCTGCCTCCTAGGTATTTTAGCAGGAGCTGGATCAGAAACATGGAGTAGCCAGGACTCAAACAAGTACTCTAACGTGGGCGTCACAAAAGGTGGCTTAATCTACTGTGCCACCAATGCGTTCCTCAAAGACATAGAACTCTTTTTTTTTAAAGATTTTATTTATTTGAGAGGTAGAAATACAGACAGTGAGAGGGAAAGACAGAGAGAAATGTCTTCCTTCTGCTGGTTCACTCCCCAAATGGCTGCAACGGCTGGAGCTGTGCCAATCTGAAGCCAGGAGCCAGGTCTTCCTCAAGGTCTCCCATGCATGTGCACAGGCCCAAACACTTGAGCCATCCTCCTCTGCTTTCCCAGGCCACAGCAGAGAGCTGAATTCGAAAAGAAGCAGCAGGGACTAGAATCAGGTGCCCATAAGGGATGCTGGCGCCCCAGGCGGAGGATTAACCCACTATGCCACAGCCTTAGCCCCCGACATAGAACTCTTGTACATTGCTGGTGGGGCATGAAAAATACTATGATCTGTTTGGAAAACCATTTTTCAGTTTCTATTAGAGTTAAATTTGCATATACCTTATGATCCATCAATATCATTGTTTATATCCAAGAGAAATGAGTGCATGTGTCCTGATGTGTGCAAAATTATAGTCACAGAAACTTTTTTCAAACTATCTACAAGATGAAACAACCCAAATGTTCACCAACATGTGTAATGGGATAATATGCATCAATTAAAAAAATCAGCTCTAGCAACAAGATGGAGAAACCTCAGAGAGTATGTTGTGTGAAAAAAGCCAAAAACACGTGAGTTCTAGCATATGATTCTATTTCTATAAAGCTTAGCAACAAGCAAAACAAAAAATGTTTATGGAAGTCAGAATAGTGACTAATCTTTCAGGGAATAGACTGAAAAGTGCACAAGAGAATCTCACGGGATACCAGAAATGTTCAATAGCTTTGGATGGTAGTTATCCAAATGCACACATATGTAAAAATTCAAACTATAGACTTAGGTTTAGTGCACTTTATGGTTTGTACAGTCTAATCCACTAATCAATAAAGTAAATAAACTTGATCAAGTGTGTAGAAGTGGTAGTGATTCTGGAAACTCAAGCCATGGCAAAACTTTGGAATAGGGTTTTAATGCAGTCCAAAACAAACGGCCATTTGACCCAGTGGAAAGAATGTTATTCTTGGATAAGTATAAAGGAGAATTAAAATAGAAATATTTTGAAAGCAAAAGCACTCCATAAATGCAGTGTTGACATTAGTCTGCCCCAGCCTTGGCCCAATAAGAACCTGGACTAAACCACCAATGAACTGGATATCGTCAAGCACTGTGACCTCCATGCTGGCACCTCCTATCTATCAGTATGTGCTGTTTTGATGCAATCTACTTTCTTCTTCCTCTCCTCTTTCTTGTCTGTGCCTTTCCACTGGTAGTACCTGGGACTAAAGAACACTTTATTCCTTCTGCAGTCAGACAGAGCTGGAAAAATGTCTTGGAGGGAAATCATCCAACACTCCCACACCCTTGTTCAGAGTATCAGCCATTCTTGATGGATCTTCCTCCTACTCCAAATCCCAAATCCCTTCAGTCCTATCTTGTGACTGCCACTGCTTTTAGAGGCATTCATTGCTGCTCTATTACAGCCTCCTGAGCAGTCTTTTTTTTTGCCTCAGAAGGCCTTTCTATCCTCCAGTTTGATTCTCAACAGCCAGAGTCATCTATCTATAAAAACAGATCTGATCATACCATTCCCTTTGAGTGGTTCTCTTTGTCTCCAAAGAAGAGCTAAATTCTATGGTGGTAAGCAAGTCCTTTCCTGATGGGATCCTCTCTATCATCATCTAACCAGCAGACATCCCCTGTAAGTCCTTAAATGTGTTATCAAGCGGGGGTGTGCGCAGGTTCATCTGCACAGGATCACTATTCCCCTGGAATTCAAGGGGTTTCTTCTGTTGCTCCTTACTGTAGCATTTGGATTTAGCATTTGTGAGGATCTGAAAGATGCTAGTCGCGTCCGGAGCAACTGAATCTTTTGCCTTTGTCTCTGAGATTTGTCAGCTCTGGAATGATTTTCCAAACAGGATGATTAAACTCTAGCAATGAGGTCTGTCTTATTTTATCTTAATGCTGAGAATTTTTTCTTAATGTTCAGAATGTGTAGGCTGTGGCATCAAGCACTTTATTCTCAATGTATAAATCCTCTAGAATCTGGGGTGGGCATCTGGCAGTTAAAGACACCAGTTGGGATGCTTGCCTCCCATATTGAACTGGCTGGGTTAGAGTCCCAGTTCCAATCCCAAACCCAACATCTTGCTAATGCCCAGCAGGTGCTGGCTCAAGTAGTTGGGTCCTTGCTGCCCTCAGAGACTTGGAATGAGTTTTAATTTCCTTGCTTCAGCTCAATCCAGCCTTGGCTACTACAGGCATTTGGGAGTGAACCACAGGATGGGAACTTTTCATCTGTCTCTCAAATAAATCAAACCATAAAAATTTTAGGGGTTGGTGTTGTGTTGTAATGGGTTAAGCTACTGTCTGCGATGCTGTCATACCATATGGGCACTGGTTCAAGTCCTGGCTGCTCCACTTCCAATCCAGTTTCCTGCTAACCCATCTGGGAAAGCAGTGGAGGATGAGCCAAGTCTATGGACCCCTGTACCCACCTGGGAGACCTAGATGAAGTTCCTGGCTCCTGAGTTCTGCCTGGCCCAGCCCTGGCTGTTCTGGCCATTGCAGCCATTTGGGGAGTGAAACAGCAGATGGAAGCTCATTGTATCTCTCTGCCCCTGTCCTCTCTAACTCTGCCTTTCAAATAAATAAATCTTTTAAAAAATTTAAAGGAGAACATTAATTTTTTTAAAAATAACCTTTATAATCTGAAGTTTAGATTCTTAACCTGGAATTAATGGAAGAAACTGATGATCAGTGGAAGAAAGTAGTTGGTATTCTTTTCCTTGGTGGGATTCGCTGGCAAAGTTAAAAATTGTTTAGATCCAAATTATTTCAGAAATAAGACAGCATGAATAGTGTGTATTACTGCCAATGTGTAAAGTACTGAAACTCAGGTATTGTCTATGGGCTTATAAGATGATAGTACATACCCCATAGGGTATGAGTTCAAAACTAGGATCCCTGAAGGCCTTCTGTGACTAGGCTTATTATTTACATCCAGCAACAACTACCCGTATTTATGTATAGCATACTCAAGAAAGCGGCATCGGCACACTCGAACACTACAGATCAAGGTGCTTATATTCCTGAATACAGTTAAAGATAATTACGCAGTATATTATTGTTTTCAAATTGCCAATTTTCTATATTGGGAAGAAACCAAGACGGACTTGGAGCTACACAGGTTGATACTAAAGTTCATAAACACACATGAATAGCTAAAAAACGTGAAAAGGAAGATCAATAGGAAGGAACAAGGAAAAGAACTACTCCTACCATATAATTAAAACATTCAACAAAGCCTCCAACCTTAAAACAAGGTGGTATTGGCACCTGAACTAAACCAACCATGGAACTATATGAAATATACATATAGAAATATATGATAAAGGTGATTTCTCCTAGGATACAGCAAAATAAAAAATGAACTCTTGAGATCTGAATACAATTGAATAACCATTTAGGAAAAGTTTAATTGGTTAATTTCTTCATACTCCACACAGTAACATTTAAGTAGCTCAGAACTCTAAATGTAAAAACTGGAACTGTGGGCCAGTACCATGGCGCAGTAGGCTAATCCTCTGCCTGTGGCGCTAGAATCCTACATGGGCACCGGTTCTAGTCCCTGCTTCTCCTCTTCCAGTCCAGCTCTCTGCTGTGGCCCAGGAAGGCAGAAGATGGCCCAATCCTGGCTTCAGATTGGCGTAGCTCCAGCTGTTGTGGCCATTTGGGGAGTAAACCAACGGAAGGAAGATCTTTCTTTTTCTCTTTCTCTCCCTTTCACTGTCTGTAACTCTACCTCTCAACTAAATAAATTAAATTAAAAAAAAACAAACAAACCTGGAACTGTATTAGTAGAAGAAAACGTGAGTGAATTTCTCTGTGTATAGGAAAAAGATTTCTAACCGTGATGCAAAACTCCAGATGTAATGAAGAAAAGAGCAATACAGGGCCTGCACTGTGGCACAGCAGGTAAAGATGCCACCTGCAGTGCCAGCATCCCATATGGGTGCCGGTTCAAGACCTGGCTGCTCTACTTCCTTTTTTTTTTTTTTTTTTTTTAAGATTTATTTATTTGAAAGTCAGAGTTATACAGAGAAAGAGAGGCAGAGAGAGAGAGAGAGGTTTTCCTTCTGCTGGTTCACTCCCCAGTTTTCCACATTGGCTGATCCGAAGCCAGGAGCCAGGAGCTTCTTCCAGGTCTCCCACATGGGTGCAGGGGCCCAAGGACTTGGCCATATTCTACTGCTTTCTCAGGCCACAGCAGAGAGCTGGAATGGAATTGGAGCAGCCAAACTCAAACTGAGACCCATATGGGATACTGGCACTGCAGGCTGGGGCTTTAACCCCCTGCGCCACAGTGCCGGCCCCAGCTCCACTACCAGTCCAGCTCTCTGCTATGGCCTGGGAAAGCAGTGAAGATGGCCCAAGTGCTTGGGCTCTTGTACCCATGTGGGAGACACAGAGGAAGCTCCTGGCTCTGGATCTTCCCAGCTCTGGCCGGTTTGGCTATTTGGGGAGTGAGCCAGTGGATGAAAGACCTCTCTCTCTGCCTCTGCCTCTCAAATAAATAAGTAAATCTTAAAAGAAAAAAAAGGTAAGGCCGGCGCCGTGGCTCACTAGGCTAATCCTCCACCTTGCGGCGCCGGCACACCGGGTTCTAGTCCTGGTTGGGGCACTGGATTCTGTCCAGGTTGCCTCTCTTCCAGGCCAGCTCTCTGCTGTGGCCAGGGAGTGCAGTGGAGGATGGCCCAAGTGCTTGGGCCCTGCACCCCGTGGGAGACCAGGATAAGTACCTGGCTCCTGCCATCGGATCAGCGCGGTGCACCGGCCGCGGCGCGCTGACCGCGGTGGCCATTGGAGGGTGAACCAACGGCAAAAGGAAGACCTTTCTCTCTGTCTCTCTCTCTCACTGTCCACTCTGCCTGTCAAAAAAAAAAAAAAAAAGAAAAAAAAAAGAAAAAAAGTAAAAGACAAATACATTTGACTAGCACATTAAAATTTAAATTGTATGTAAAATACCTTAACTAAAATTAACATACCAATGTGTGGGGAGCAACTGAGACTAGACTAAGTTACTGGAATTAAGACTTATTCTATGCATCTGCTCTCCCACAATATGGCGCTGAGAGAGAGACCAAACAACCTCTACGCAGCTGCCTCTCGCCAATTTGACTGATAAGCTGCAGGAGCTGATCCTGCTCCTGATTGGAGGAGAGCAGCATGCTCAGCGTGTGGGTAGCAGAGTTGGGATTGGTGGAAGAGGACTATAAAGGAGGAGAGAGACAACATGCACCAGGAACATCTGAAGGAACACCTGAGCAGCCCCTGAGAGAGCTGGCCGGCGGTGTGCCGCTCCTCCGCGGAAGCGGGGAAAGTGGCAGGGGGAGCCGCCCCTCCACGGAGATGCAGGGGTCGGCAGCCAACCCGGGAAGGACCAGCAGCAAACCCGGGAAGGGCCGAGCAGACAAAAGAACAGCGCAGGGTCCTGTGTCGTTCCTCCGCAAATGGGGGAGCGACACCAATGACAAACTGGAAGAGGATATTTGTCACATATTTAGATCGAGGTCTAATATTCCTATTAGATGAAAGTTAGAAAAACTATTCTACAAAAAAATGGACAAAAGATATGAATGACAATCACAAAAGAAAAATAGAATGGCATTTAAGAGCTATGCAATTTATGGGACAAATGTTGTGGTGCAGTGGGTTAAACAGCTGCTTGGGATGCCTGTATCTCACATGGAAGTGCCAGGTATCAAGTCCCGCCTCTACTTCTGATCCAGCTTCCTGCTAAAGCACCTGGGGGTGGGGAGACAGGAAATGATGGCTCAAGTACTTCGAGTTCCTACCTCCTACTCAGGAATTCTAGGGTCCTGCCTTTGGCCAGGCCCAGCTCTGGCTGTTGCTGGCATTTGGTAAATGAGCAACTGAATGGAAGATTCTCTCTCTCTTTCTCTCTCTCTCTCTCTCTCCCTCCCTCCTAGTCACTCTGCCTTGCAAATAAATAGAGATGCAAAGAAAGGAGAGAAGGAGATATAGAAAGGGGGGAAGAGAGATAGGGGGAAGAATGAGAGAAATAAAGAAACTCCGTTCACTCATAATAAGCCATTCTTCTTTCAAGTGTTTACTCAAGGGAACCAAAAACTTAGGAATGTCCACAAAAAGATTACACACAATTTTCCCTAGTAACTTTAGTTGTAGTGGTTACAAATTAGAGGTAGCATAAATGTCCTTGATCAAATGTGGCACATCCTCCAATGGAATCCTACTCAGCAGAAGGAATGCCTACTGGCAAATGTAAGAAGCCAAAAACGGCACACCTTCTGTGATTTTAATTATGGACAAGTCCAGAAAAGGCAAACCAATCAATGAATGACAAACATATCTGTGATTGCCCAGGTGTAAGGGTAGACAGACTGATTAAAAAACAATAAATAAATAAAATAAAACAAACAAAAAGGGAGGGGGCCACAAGGAAACTTTCAGGGTATTGGAATGTTTTATACTGATCATATTTTTTGTATACTATTAAATTTTACACATTTTTAAATAATTTTTTAAAGATTTATTTATTTTAAAAGCA
Source organism: Oryctolagus cuniculus (assembly GCF_964237555.1). Classification (NCBI taxonomy): domain Eukaryota; kingdom Metazoa; phylum Chordata; class Mammalia; order Lagomorpha; family Leporidae; genus Oryctolagus; species Oryctolagus cuniculus. Next base: position 75,378,277 of record NC_091443.1, read on the forward strand.
GAGATTTATAGAGAGAAGGAAGGAATATACTCACTGATTCAGTCCCCAAGTGGCTGCAATGGCCAAGGCTGGGCTGATCCAAAGCCAGGAGCCAGGAGCTTCCTCTGGATCTCCCATGTGGGTGCAGGGGCCTAAGCACCTGTGCCATCCTCTGCTGCTTCCCAGGTACATTAGCAAGGGGGAGCAGGATCCAAAGTGAAGCTGCTGGGACTTAAAGCAGCATCCATATGAGATGCTGGCACTGCAGGCAGAGGCTTAACCTTCTATACCACAGCACTCAGCACTGGCCCCTCAAATTTTATACTTTAAGAACATGCAGTTTATAGGATTTCACTGAAGAAAGGAGACACAAATAGAAATTAGAGAAGCAAAACAGAATGCTGTAGGTTTAGGCTGGAAAGGAGTTACTAGTGGGAACTGGTGATTTCTGGAATGTCAGAATAGCACTGAGACATCAGTAGCAAGGAACAGGTCTCGGTTTCGTCAACGCTGTTCCCACACTGAAGACAACCAGGGTTCCATAAACAGCTTATTCTAGATCAAGATTCAGGAAGGTACAGAAGAGATTGGAAGAAAATGCTCAAAAAACGTATGAGGACATGTCCAAAGGGAACAGAACTCAGGGGCAGCATTGTGGCACAGAGGGTTAAGCTGCAGCCTGCAATGCCAGCATCTCCTATCAGAGCGCCGTATCATGCACTGCTCCACTTCTGATCCAGCTCCCTGTTAATGTGCCTGGGAAAGCGGAAAGCAGCAGCAGATGTCCCAGGTACTCAAGTCTCTGCCACCCAATGGCCCAGCCCCAGCTGGCTGTTGCAGCCATTTTGGGAGTGAATCAGCAGATGGAAGATCTCTTTCTGTCTCACCTTTTCGCTAACTCTGCCTTTCAAATAAATCTTTGGAGGAAAAAAAAAAAAAAAAAAAAAAAAGGAAACAGAATCCAGCTTGAAAGAGCTGCATCTGGGAAAGCTGAACATCAAAATACACAGGGACAATACTGATTGTAATCCACTGAATAAAAATAGGAATTCCTCAGTCCATATGAATAAGTAATAATTCAGCAACACACAACACAGATGATACATACCACAACACAGATGAACCCTGAAAACATTACACCAGGTAAAAGCAGTCAGTTACTAAGATCTTTAGATCAAACATTTTATGGTTCCAGTGATGCACAATATCCAGAAAGGTGGAATCTATACAGATGCAAAGTAGATTAGTGATTCCCTCTGTCTGGAGGGATATGGTAATGACTGACAAAGATATGGGATTTCTCTTTGGGCTGATGAAATGTTCTAAAATTGATTGTGGTGCTGGCTGTACAACTTTGTGAAGGTACCAAAAACTGAGTTGTATACTTTGAAAGATTGAATTGTATGGTATGTGAATTTTATCAGCAAAGCTGCCAGCAAACAAAAAGGAAGTTGTAAACAAAGATTCTTCCTTACAATGGAATGTTATTTGATAAATGTAGAGACCATGGTGATACAATCAGAAAGCTACCATTTTACAACTCCATGGTAAAGACTGGTTTGAGTGAGAGTGGATGCTCTAGGGAAATATATGCAAAGGAGACAGACATTTGCACGTCTCCCTGTCTGCCACGGATTCTTCACTGATTGCAGGGAACATATAGCAAATATACAGCAAAAACCAGACAGTGACTGGATGATTAAAATTAACATCACCCAGAGGGACAGATAGATATCATGCATCCCCAGAAAGGATATTCTGACAAGGACACAAAATCACCTACGTAATAATCCAGCCAGGGGTGCATAATCTGAATCTAATGAGGAATCACCAGATAAACCAACTCAAGAACATATAAAGCAATTAGCTTACATTCTTCAAAAATGTTGAGTCGTGAAAGACAAAAGACTAAGGATTTCAGGAGACAGAAGAAACAGGATTTGAGTGTATTTTGCTGGGAGAAAAACTGTTATATTTCAAAAACTGACAAAATTGGAATATAGACTATAAAACTGATAAAAAATGACTCAATACTTAATTTATGAAATGTGTTAATTATACCATGGTGTGTAAAACAATGTCTGTATTCTCAGGACATCTACACTGAAGGACCATGGGATTACCTACCTATTTTCCAAGGGTTCAGAAAGAAAAGCAAGAGTGGGAGTCAACGAATGGGAGAGGAAGACAGAATGTTAAGCAAATATGGAACAACAGAGTATACAGAAATTCTATGAACTATTCTTAGAGTGTTTTGGTAAATAAATGTTTCATTAAAAGTATGTTTGTGAGAATGAGAAACACTCATTAAAAACACAAAATGACATTACTGAATTCATTTGCCTTTCCTATGAGGGTATTCAAAAAAGGTTGTGGAAAGACGGAATTAAAAGATGAGTTTTTGGTGGAAAAGTTTGAAATCCATGCATAGTTTCTCATAAGATGCCTTTTCCATGAGCCTTTTGAAGACCCCCTCATACATGAGCCCCTGAATGCTTGCTTTGGATATCCAGGAAAATCCTGTTCCCAAACCCAGATTGTTCGTGTGTCCTAGAAACCTCTCTATAAGAGGTTGAAACCACAGGAGCACTGGGAATGTTTTCTGGGACTTCAGGAAAGGAGAGTGGAGTTACTCTGAAAACTCACAGTGCAGATTCCAGGAGCGCAACAGTAAATAGAACAAAATGAGAAACAAACAACACGGAGATGCTGAGTGGGGCTCATCTCTACTTTCAACAAACACAAGAAACCTCTCCTGTGAACCTCTCAGCCACTAGTAACCACTCTACCACATTAAAGCCAATGATTTTGCCAGGAGAAGTGACCTGCAGGAGCCACGCAGACAAATAAATACTGGCAAAAGGCTCCAGGCCAGTTTCCATGGCAAATGTAAAACTTCAAAATAATCACAAAACTTAGGAGTCTTGAAGGGCATTTACACACCTTGTAAAACAGAAGGCGCAAAGCTGACCCACTTGCCCGGATGTGTTTCGTTCGGCCTGCACAGGGTTCACCTTGTTTCTTCTTAATTTTAAGACACTGGGGAAGCCACGTGATGTTCTGATACATCCAGCAAGGCAGGATTAAGGTCAGGTGTCCCAAGTTCAGAGGCCCAATGGGTAAATGTGAGAGTGAGCACCTGGAAGATCGCAGCCGTCACTAGTCAAGTTTCTGTTCGGACACATTATGTAATGATCAACCCGTGTGAGTAGGTTATCCATCATCTCAATCATTGATCATTTCTTTGCAATGAGAACATTCAAGCACCTCTCTTCTAGCTACTTGGATTCATACCCCCCCCCCAACCTTGTTAATCATACTCCCTTCACTCGGCCTCTTCCACCTCCCCCCACCCCCATATCCTCCCATGCATCCCTTCCCAATTTTTTTTGTTTTTTTTGTCTCCTTACCCACCTTTCTTCAGACACACATACCTACTAGGTCGTGTCCACCCCAGCTGGAAGCTTTCTCCGCCATAGAAGAGACAGATGAGGGCCTGAGAGTCTACAGATGACAGCAGCGACACCAGCAAACGACACCGACCAGGTCAGCTGCTTCCACAGTAAATAGAGCAAGACAGAGGGCGGGGTCTTGTGTGAGGGAGGAGTCCGGAGGGAAGTTAATTAGAGAAACTTGCCCATCAGGGAGCCCTGGCATGTTGAAGGAGAGGGCCCTTGGACTGTCTCGGACTGGCTGACCCAGAATAGTTTTTGCTGTTAAGCTCTGGTTTCCAGTACTGCAGCCCGATTCCTCTTGGGATTTGTTTTTGTTTTTCAATGTGATGATGATGATGATGTTGAACCTAATACCCTGATATTTTTGTTAATGAGTTGGTATCTGCCCCCCAGGACCACAGCACTACCCATGTCAAGAGCTAGTGAGATGCTGACCAGACCCTGCTGGGCTGTATTGCTGGCAGCTGATCCCAGAGCAAGGCAGGATTAAGGTCAGGTGTCCCAAGTTCAGAGGCCCAATGGGTAAATGTGAGAGTTAGCACCTGGAAGATTGCAGCCGTCACTAGCCAAGTTTCTGTTCCTGCTGTATGTGTTTTACGTGTTATTTTAGGTCCATGTAGGACGGGCCTAGGTCTGCCAGCTCCTGTGACACTTGTTACAGTTTTACCTCAGTTTTACTCCAAATTTTCAAATCTAAGAAGTCTAAGATTCTTAGATTACCTCAAATCTTAAAGATTCATAAAAAAATTGGATACATTCTTCTGAACTTCTTCAGTAGGAGCAAATTTTATCCTTTGGTGGTGTTAAGTTCCTAGTGCGCCTATCAAACCCCTCCCAAACTTAGGGGCGTAAAATGATCATTTTATTATGTTCACAGATTCCGTAAGGCTGGGAAAGCTGCCGAGCAGAGAGGGGCGAGCTTGTCTCTGCTTTGTAAAGTCTGGGTCCTCAGCTGGGAAGGAGGCTGGTGATTCAAGGAGTGAAGGTTGGAATTGGAGGGAGACATCTTCACGCATGTGTTTGGTAGCTCCTGTAGACCATTGGCCAGGGCATTCAGTGCAGCCTCTCTGCACAGAAGAGTTTGGACTTAACTCAGTGTGGCAGCTGCCTTCCAAGAACGAGTTTCCCAAGAAAGCAAGGGAGAAAAACGTAACATTTTTATGATCTGTCTCAAGGTCTTATGTTAAGAAGAGAATGTGAGATGAGATTATTGCATCCCATATGGGTGCTCATATGTGTCCTGTTGCTCCCTTTCCAATCTGGCTCCTGTTAATGGCCTGGGAAAAACAGCCAAAGATGGCCCAAGTGCTTGGGCCCCTGACACGGAGGGAAACTTTAATGATGCTCCTGGCTCATGGCTTTGACCTGGCCCAGCGCTGGCCGTTGTGACCATTTCAGGAGTAAACCAGTGGATGGAAGATATTTTCTCTCTGTCTCTCTAACTCTGACCGTCAAATAAATAAATAAATTTTTAAGAAATATATAAAATCTGCCACGTAGATTTCACTGCCAAAAATAGCTAAAAGTAAGGGTGATTGTTTGGTCTAGCTGTTAAGATACACACTTCCCATATTGGACTGCCTGGGTTCGAATTCAGGTTCTGCTCCTAATCCTAGCTTTTCACTAATGTGCACCTTGAAAGCAGTGATGGCTTGTGGGGTTAGGTCTCCGCCACACATGTGAGACATTCCTGGCTCCTGCTCTCAGCCTAGCACATCCCCAGTCACTGCAGGCATTTGAAAGGTGAACCAGCAGATGGGAGCTCTCTTTCTAGCTCTGTCTTTCAAATAAATACATAAATAAATGTTTCAAAATAGCTAACAGACATTGGGAGTTAAGCTTGATGAAAAATGTAGATGAGTCCATCTGGATTAAAAAATTAAAATTGTAAAATTTAAAAATTAAATCATAAGAGTATTTTCTTCCATGGATCATGTTCTGTCCAGAATGCAATTTTAGAAGACCATTTCTAGAAGTTTTCAAACAGTCCTCATTATTCTACCAGTTTGCATGGTTAATTTGATTGGGCACTGCAGTAAATATTGACTTTTCTAGGGAAGTGTTTGAAAAATAACTGCCACAGAGATGGGTATTTTCTTGCATTTTGATTAAAAATAAACAGATCACATCATCAGCTTATATCATGTTTAGTACATACAGCCATCATCAAATGCTACATTTGCATTGGGAATAGATTCCTAGGTGTTGTCAACATTCAGTGGATCCCAAATGCTTTCCAGTGGTGTTCGCCAAAACTATGCTCTGAGAAGGACTAGCTCCTGGGGATGGGAAATCCTCCTCAGGCAGTTTAGTAATCAAGAAGCCATATGAGTAGTATAGAATCACTACTTGACATTGCTTAACCTAGTGCCCCAAAATTTCCTTTTCAAGGAGAGCCTATTAATATCTCTTGGAACTAGTGTACTGTGGAAAATACTGCCCTGTGTTCTTGTCCTTAAAAAGTGTTTGGAAATAGCAACCAAAAAACACAGTTGGTTTGCCATCTTGTCCTTAGTGTTCTTTTTTAACTTGTGATGAAACTGGGGCCGGTTGGTCTGATGAGGGGATGAAGGTCTCTTGAGGGGATGAAGGACACCTGGGGCCGTGTAATAACGGCACATGAATGTAACACAAGTGTGTTCATGGGTTTCAAGGCTGCTTTCATGAATGTGAAAAGCAATCTGGGGTATAGACTATAAAAGAACTACAGAGCTGGGAGAAGCCTTAGATATTAACTACTTTAACTCCTTTATCTTATAGATGTAAACTCTGTGGGACAATTTCTCCCAGAAACACTTGTTAATGCTAAACCAGACAGGGAACCAAATGAACTTTCATAAGGTAGCTTTTCCAAATACAAGAAGTACATCAGTGCACCTTAGGATCAGTCTGGCTCCCATACTCCTTAGAAGTAACAAGCTGGACTCAGACCTTGGGAGACGCTGCCATTAATAGCTGTATGTTTGTAGGCCGCTTTTCCCAAGCCTCTGCTTTCTCATCTGTAAAATAGGAATGATATTGTACCCTAGCTTCCTAGTGGAGTAGTTGTGAGGGACAAATGAGGTCATGCTGTTGGAAGCATTTTGAATGAACTTTGGATAGGATATAATGCAAATATAGATGTTTGATTGGTTTGGTTGCTTTCAGCCGATATGTAGCTCTCTTAGTTCATAGAAATGTGACTGTGAGCTTCTTATTAATATGAGTGGTTTGAGAAGCTGATGGACTTAGCAATGCAATTACAGTCATCGTTCAAGAGCTGCTCTGTATGTTACCACTTTGTAAATGATACACAATGATTAATTCCAGGAAAATCCTCAGAGCAGTGAGGCAGGTCTGCTGCTAAAATTAGCAGGACACAGGGCAAGAACACAAAGGCTTGTACACTATATGTCTAAGTTCTCATATTTAAAAGCTGTAAATGGGCCGGTGCCGCGGCTCACTAGGCTAATCCTCCACCTTGCGGCGCCGGCACACCAGGTTCTAGTCCCGGTCAGGGCGCCGGATTCTGTCTTGGTTACCCCTCTTCCAGGCCAGCTCTCTGCTGTGGCCAGGGAGTGCAGTGGAGGATGGCCCAAGTACTTGGGCCCTGCACCCCATGGGAGACCAGGATAAGCACCTGGCTCCTGCCTTCGGATCAGCGCAGTGTGCCGACCTCAGAGCGCTGGCCACGGTGGCCATTGGAGGGTGAACCAACAGCAAAGGAAGACCTTTCTCTGTCTCTCTCTCTCACTGTCCACTCTGCCTGTCAAAAATAAATAAATAAATAAAAAATAAAAGCTGTAAATGGGGCATACATTTAGACTAGCAGTTAAGCCGCCTGCATCCTACATTGGAGTGTCTGATTTACTGCTTGGCTCCAGCTCTTGACTCCAGCATTCCTGCTAATGCAGATCCTGGGAGGAAGTTGTAGTTGGGTTCCTGCCATTCACATGGGAGACCTGGATTGGTTGCCGGTTTCTGGCTTCCACCTGGCCCAACTCTGACTGTTGCGGGCATCTGGGGAATGAACACCAGATGGGAAATTTCTCTCTCTCTGCCTCTCGGGTAAATAAATAAATATTTTTAATTTTCAAATAAAAATGTTAAAGATGTAAATAAAGCTTACCAAGTATTTTCATATAATATATATATGTATTCTGTCCTACTACCTTGCCAAATATGTCTTCATAACAACAGGGAATGACTTTTAACTGCATATAGAACTGTAAATGGTCTGAGTATAAAATTCTCAAAATGTATTGGATAAACACAGTGGAATAAAAATAAAATAAAATACTCAGACTCTCACATAAAATGTGACATCACAGAGAGAGCTGAACCTGGTTCCCAGCCCCTGCACCTATTGATGCCACATAGTCCACCCTTTCTTTTCCCCAGATGCTATCTAGCACTAAGAAGGTCTCTCCTACATGTAGGTAGACACTATCTCCCACATCCAATCTGCATTTCTATACCCCTTCAAACAGACACCCTATTGCACATACAGTTTGCTACATTCGCCCCTGGTAGGCCAGACCCCAGGAAGAGGCCTGCACAGGCTCTGAAAATAACTCAAGCCTGCTTAGACACAGTTCCAGGCTGCAGTGGTGTTGCATGGTGATCTCTAGAAGTGGGGCCTTGGATGCTGCGTGGCTTGTCCCTCATCTCTGCACTATCCTTGTTTTGCCAAGAGAAGCACAGCCAAAAAAGGACCAGGGCAAAGGTCTGGGTCTAAGAATGGGACTGCAGTTAGAAGTCTCTTGCAAAAGTCCCAGTGAAGAGTGACAAAGCCTATGGACAAAGAAGCGTAAAGGAGACAGCAATTTGGAAAGTCACACGATGAAGATTTCATGGTTCTTAGGAACTACCAAGATGTAAGAGAACAACAAAGTAAGGAACCAGTAGAAGATGCCAAATTTCCAAGCCTGGGTTATTGGCTGGGTCAGGGAGAATCTTCTAAGGTTTCTCTTAGCATGTGCTATTTTTTTTTTTTTTTTTGTGACTGAGCAACCCAAATAATTTCAAACAGAATTGCTACTATTCATATAGGTTCACAGTAATGCAGATATTAAAGCATTTGTTCCATGCATGAAATAATAAGGACACTTTTGTGGAGAAACGTGTCAACAGCAATATCTTATAACAGTACACTTTAGGAAAATCTGTGATTTCCATTTAAATATTCTATTACCTCAAGTCATGCATGTGAACTTGCATCCTGTAGATTTCATGGCTAAGAATTTGATGAACCGCACAAAATAGGACTGTTGAAAATGCTTTCTTAGTAATTTTTAAAGTCTACTTCTAGAGTGGAAGGGAGTAACATTTTACAAAGCCCAAGTCCTCAAAAGTCTGGGACATGACAATTGGAAATCTGTGGATGGATTACAATTTTTCTGATTGTAATATGGCCGTGCCAACCAGCCATCCAACCATCCATTGGTCATTTTTTCATTTCGTTGCTTTTTATGAGACTTTGCAATAATGATTTTTGCCAAATAACTCTGAAAATGTAGTTGAGTAATGTGAGAAACAAAAATGGATCTTTCTTTAAAAGTAATCTAAGGGTGGGCATTTGACCTAGTGGTTGGGAAATCTGATTCCCACATTGCAGAACCTATGTTCAATGCCAGGCTTTGGCTCCTGACTCCAGTTTCCTGCTAATTAGGATACTGGGAGGTAGCCATGATGGCCCATGAGTTAGGTCCCTGCCACTCACATGGGAGACCTGAATTGAGTTCTTGGTTCCTGGCTTCAGCCTCTAGTGGGGGCTCTTGCAGGCATTTGGGGTAGTGAATCAACAGATGAGAGCAAGTTTCTGTCTCTCTGCTTTTCAATAAATAAAATTTTAAAAAATTTTATAATAAAAATAGTTAATTAAATGTTTGCCTTAGGGGTCAGCATTGTGGCACAGAGTGTTAAGCTGTCACCTGTGACTCCAGCATCCTGTATCTAAGTGCCTATTGGAGTCCTGGCTGCTCTGCTTCCAATCCAGCTTCCTGCTAAATGTCTGGAAAGGCAGAAGATGATGGCCCAAGTCCTCGGACCCCTGCCACCCATGTGGAAGACCCAGATGGAGTTATTGGCCCCTGGCTTTGTTCTGGCCCAGCTCTGGCTGTTGCAGCCATTTGAGGAGTGAATCAATGGATGGAAGATCTAGTTCTCTCTCTGTCTCTCCCTCTCTGCTTTCAAATAAATAAAAATAAAAAGATTTGCCTGAGATATAAAAATATTTAGTCTTAAGAAAGCTTCCATTAATAAAAAAGTTATTCCCAAGATGGTTTCTTCCAAAGAACAGTAAGGATTTAAAAGATGTTCCACTCTTTCTGTTAACATTGATAACTGTATAGGGTAAACCACACAGACTTGATTATATATTGAGTTGGAAGCCTGAGAGCATCCCAAACATCCTTATTATCCATGGTGTACTCCAAACCAGAGCTGGGGTGGCACTGAAAGGGACTGGAACCAGACATTCCCAAGGGAGACCAGGTCCTCTTCTCCAATTTTACATGCTGTAGCTCCCAGGATGGATTTTTTTAAAGATTTAAAAAAATTTTAATGTCTTTGAAATGCAGAGTGATAGAGGGAGAAACAGAGAAATATTCATCTGCTGGTTCTCTCCCCTGATGGCAGCAACAAGCAGGGCTGGCAGGAGCCAGGAACTCCATCCTGGTCTTCCACATGGATGGCAGGGGCCCAAGTACTTCCGCCATTATCCACTGCCTGCCAAGTGCACCAGGAGGAAGCTGGAATGGAAGCAGGACAGCCGAACTTGAACCACACTTCTGATATGGGATGCCGCCATGGCAAGTGGTGGCTTAACCAGCTGTGCCATAACGATGGCCTTTCCCAGGATGCATTGACAAACCCAGGTCTGAAGTGGCTGTGAGAGGGTGGAAACTAGAGGTGGGGTGGAGGTGACGTGGCTCGGGAAAGATGCTTGAGAGGATGCAGAGCGATTGTGAAGCCATTTCCCTCGGTCATTAGTGACATCTTTGGGTGCCAGTCAGGCACACACTTCGGCTCATGTGGTTCCGAGGCTGCTGAGAAACAGGCACACAGGTGTACCAGAGATCAAAGCACGTCCTGAGTAATGGTAAAGCTGCCCAGAGAACACAACCAGCGTGTGTGACATATGCCAAGGCCTTCTGCCACCCAGAGTCCTGTCTTTCCCATCTGCCTGTGTGTAGGGAGAGTTGCTCTTCCAAGTTCCTCTTTCCTGCCTCTGCCATGAGTGTCTCCATCCTCACTACCTGTGAGACAGGGAGGCCACCCGGGGCACACAGGCCTTCCAGATGCATGGGAACCCAGTCAGAGAGGGAAAAATGCAGGCAGGGCTCAGCCAGAGAGTGACCCTGACCCCATCTGCTCCACCCTACCAGTCACTCCTCCTCACGGGCACAGCTCAGAGGCATTTTCTCAGTTCTCTGAGAGGAAAAAGTATGGGCAGAAGTTATCATTTTAGGGACAATGAAGGAATGTGGGAAAAAAAGGAGAGACGTGTTCCCTCAGCTGTCATATGCTTTCGTGTTATCTGTACCAAAGAACATTCCAGAACGGGTGGATCCTGGACCTTCTATTTCTATGTAGGCTCCAGTTTTGATCTGGCTAGCATCCACTCCCTGCTACTCATGAGGGGAGGAGTCGGGGGAGACAGACGCAGCTTCATTTCAGGCCTTTGCAATCGAAACTGGGATCAATCCTGGGAAGCATCTGCGGATTCCCTCCTGAACCTCACAGGCCTTGTTTTTTGGAGAGCAGAAAGTAATTTTTATTTATTTGTGTTTGGAACTGCCCTGAGCAATCAAAGCTGTCTCTCTTCTGAGGGAGAGAAGCCAGGGAAGAGGCTAAGGTGGGGTCCCTAGATCAGTGTTCAAGGGCAAGGTTGAGGTTTGCAAGAAGGCTGCGACATTAGGTTCATCTCTGGTATTCTCATTCTGCTCCTCCTTCAACCAAAAACCTCCGGCATGAGTCCCCTGTCTTCCCGATGACCTTTTCCTGCCTTCTAAACTCATCAAAACAGGCCTTCCTTCATTCCTTCTAGTGCAACTCATAGATCAACTGCAGGATAAAAATAAAACAATTAAAATAATTAGCAATGAAGTGTCAGTCCTCCGTCTCATTAGCCACCTCTGAGGGGATGCAAGATTGTCTTGTAAAAGAACAGAGTGTTTACAGGAATAGATATCTCATAGGCTTAAATTTCAGGCAGAATTCTGAAGTTGTTTGCCTGGGAATTAGAGATAGGATTGTTCCCAGCACTGTGTAGACAATACAGCCTTCTGTGAAACACAGAATGAGTAAGGACCAGGCACAGAATCAACGCAAGGCAAGAAGGAGAAAGACAGAGAAATGACCATTGATTGGTATAGGATGAGGTCATCAGTAACTCACAGGACTGGGGTAGTAGTAGGATGGTGGAAGACAACGCAGGTCAGGTAGACTCAACTCAACCAGTAGTTGGGGGTTGCTTATTTTCTGCTAAGTCCTGGAGTAGATATAATCAGGGAGGAAAAGAATGCACTCACTTGGAAGAATGAAACAGTGCTTGGGAGAGGAAATAAAATGAAATATTTTAAAGCTCTAGACATTTGAACTGATGAGTAGGCACTCAATCTTCTGTACCCACGGTTTGCATATAATGGGTTCAACCAACTGCAGATCAAAACTATTTTTTAAAATTGCATTTGTACTGAACATGACTCTTCTGCTATCATTACTTCCTAAATAATATCTTTTAACAACTATTCCCATAGCATTTATTCTGTATTAGGTATTATAATCCAGAGATGATTTAAAGTCTATGGCAGGATACATGTAAGTTATGTGAAAACACTACACTGTTTTATATAATGGACTGGAGCATCTACAGATTTTGGTATCCACAGGACATCCTGGAACCAATTCCTGTGATACCATGGGATACTGCACTGCCTTTTTTTTTTTTTTTTAAGGAAATCCATGGCCTTGAACAAAAGAAATATCAACTTTTCCCTTTCTTGCCGCAGAACTCATACACACGCACCATCTTGATGCTGCATTTGTCTTGGACAGTCTTTTTTTTTTTTTTTTTTTTTTTTGACAGGCAGAGTAGATAGTGAGAGAGAGAGAGAGACAGAGAGAAAGGTCTTCCTTTTGCCTTTGGTTCACCCTCCAATGGCCGCCATGGCTGGCGTGCTGCGGCCGGCGCACCACGCTGATCTGAAGGCAGGAGTTAAGGTGCTTCTCCTGGTCTCCTTTGGGGTGAGGGCCCAAGCACTTGGGCCATCCTCCACTGCACTCCCGGGCCATAGCAGAGAGCTGGCCTGGAAGAGGGGCAACCTGGACAGAATCCGGCGCCCCGACCGGGACTAGAACCCGGTGTGCCAGCGCCGCTAGGTGGAGGATTAGCCTATTGAGCTGTGGCGCCGGCCTTGGACAGTCTTCTTATCCATGCAAATATTCTGCTAGTCTCCTAGGCAGTCCCTCTGCTTGGTGTCCTGTTAATGCCTAATACTCTCACATGTCTTTCTTGGTCTCTGCTCTCACTGTTCTCCTCTCACCCATAGTCCCCCGGTTCCCAAGCCTCCTCTGAATCCTGCACATGCTTTGACGGTGGCTCAGGTACACAGGTACCTCCTTCTCGGAGCAGATTCCCTCCCCTCTCTGAACTACAGAATTATGTAAACGATCATAGCACCGATGATCATACCACATATAGGAACGATGCCTTACATTTGAATAGTACCAAGAATTTTTCAAAGTGCTGCCATATTTTATTACATTTGTGTATTATAAGATTCTTCAAAAGATAGTAAGAGGTTAATATCATTCCTGCCTGCCAAGAAAAGAACAAAGAAACTGAATTCCAGAAAGAACAAATGCTTTTCCTGAGGCCATATACTCCACAATGAGTTCTATCTTCTGTTTTGGTCTCTCTGATTTAAGGTACAATTTCTGATTAAATGTTATCTTGCACTATCTGCAAATTATGCCATGTTGCTAGTCTTGATTATCTAATTATATTTTTCTTCAGGCCACAGAAAAAATCCCTTGTGTTTTCTTAATATTTTCTTAGCACCCACATTTATATGCACAATTTGGGCTAAGAAAATACTATGGTTATAATGTGAAGGGCCACAAGTTTATGTCCCTGCACGCTGTTTAAGTGAGGAGATTTAAGTGAGTTTTCTGGGACACACCAAAGGCCTGAGTGTTCAGATGTCAGAGATCATGGGAGTGTCTGGAGACCAAGGGGCACAGATAGACTGGGGAGTAGCTCTCTGGGATGGTGGCTACCATTACCGGTCCACAAGAACCACAGTGTTGGTGTAAAGGTGGCAAGGACTGAAGCATCTTGGTTTACTGTGAAACCTCCATAGCTCCTACAATATTAAGTTTAGCTTGGTATATACACCCTGACCCTTTGCAATAGTCAGATTTTGGTTACTACAGTGAAACACCTAAAACAAGCCACTCATGAGGGAGAGAAATTTGTTTTGGCTCATGGTTTTGGAAATTCATAGTCTAAGATTGGCTCAGCAGTCTGGTGGGGACAGAGAATGGCAATGGTGGAGTGTGTGTGGAGGGGCAGTAAGGTGGAAGCCCAGGAAGCAGAGAGAAACCCAGGGAGCCACAGCTTTTAAAGCAACCCTCTTGCAAAAACTGCCTTCCAATGGCAACACACAACAACCTGGGGACCTTCTACTAGGCCTGCCTCCTAAACCCAGCCCAGGGTTAAGTGTTGCTCTCTTAGCACTGTCAATTTATGACTTGGGGCTTAACAGCCTGCTTGAACTTGGGAGCCATATCCTATTTAAAAGATAGAACTGTTTGATGTGAAATTCCGTGCCTCCCTCACTCCCATCCACGATGGCATTTTGACCTGTACCAGGTTCAGTGGGGAACAGGAGAAAGCACCTGATTCTGTGATCGGCACCACGATAATGTTGCTGATGAGAATTTGCTGGGAAGGTTGCCCATTGTGCCGGTAGCTTTGGCCACCGAAGAGGGACTCTGGGGAGGCTCAAGACTGCCTCTTCTCTCAGAGCACTGGGGAGGAAGCATAGTTAACTGGTTACGGCTGTGGCTCTGTGATGGATTCCTGAAGGAGAGCAAGGAGCAGAGATGTGCACATGCCCCAGACTAGACTGCTTGATGGCGAAGCTGCTGCAGACAACTGTGGTGAGTGACAGGGTGAGGGCAACAGGGTTCAGTTCGGGGGGGTGGGGTGGGGTGCTGAGCTGTGTCTCAGAAATGATGGATTCAGGGGTTGAAGTATCTACTGCCTTGTTTGGTGTGCAGTCTTGAACTATGTGATCATCATGAAGACCTGCTTAAATTTGCATCTGTAGACATGATAGGACATTATTATTTCAATACTTGGAGTAAATCCTACCAACTATTGATCACTGTGTAAAAGATTCATTTGAGCCAGTATTCAAATACAAGTATGAAAGCCTGCCAACAAAATCGCTGAAGCAAAAAAATTTATCAACGTTTGCTTCTTGGTTTCTGTATCATTCTTGTGGATCACTTTTAATAAACACAAAACACCTACTTCATTTCTACATACATTAACTGACATCAAAGTTTCCAGAGAACTTAACTTTCTCCAGAAGGAAATCAATCAAACTATGACAACATAACAAACATCCTGAAACAAATATAATATAAAGGGAAATAAAAATAAGATTTATTCTGACAAGTATTATTTCCTTCTCCAGAATTTTTATCCTTGAATTTATCAGACTAAGAAGCTCTATAATTAGTTGTGAAATGAAAAGGAAGTAGTTAGACAATTCTGAGTATGAAAATATTTTCCATTTTATAAATATTTTTAAGTATAAAATCACGTTGGAGAATCAAGATTGACAACAGGAAATAATTAAAAACAGTATAAAGTGGCCAGCGCTGTGGCATGACAGATTAAAGCCCTGGCCTGAAGTGTTGGCATCCCATATGGGCACCGGTTCAAGACCCAGCTGCTCCTCTTCTGATCCAGCTCTCAGCTATGGCCTGGGAAAGCAGTAGAAGATGGCCCAAGTCCTTGGGCCCCTGCACCCATGTGGGAGACCCAGAAGAAGCTCCTGGCTCTTGGCTCTTGGCTCTTGGCTCCTGGCTCCTGGCTCCTGGCTTCAGATTGGCTCAGCTCCAGCTGTTGCAGCCAACTGGGGAGTGAACCATTGGATGGAAGACTTTTCTCTCTCTCTCTCTCTGCCTCTCCTTCTCTGTGTAACTCTTTCAAATAAATAAATAAATCTCTAACAACAACAACAACAACAATGTAAGATATCACCTAATAGAGTTGTATCTTAAATCAGAGACCAGCAAGGCAGATATAATGTATGGGGACTGGTCTCAACTGGAGTTAATTCATGATTGAAAGCAAAAGGGCAGAGGCCGGCATTATGGTGTAACGGGTAAACTGTACAGGACAGTTTCCTAGGTGCTAGGTAAAGGTGTTAAGGCACGGTGCACCATGTGAGGACAGTCATAAAAGAAGTATGAAAGTACTAAATAAGGGGCTGGCACTGTGATATAATGGGTGAAGCCACCGCCTGCAGTGCCAGCATCCCATATGGGCGCTGGTTCAAGTCCTGGCTGCCCCACTTCTGATCCAGCTCTCTGCTATGGCCTGGGAAATAGTGGAAGATGGCCCAGTCCTTGGGTCCTTGCAGCTGCATGGGAGACCCAGAAGAAGCTCCTGGCTTCAGATCAGCTTGGCTCTGGCTGTTGTGGCCGTTTTGGGAGTGAACCAGTGGATGGAAGACCTCTCTCTCTCTGCTCTGCTTCTCTGTAACTCTGCCTTTCAAATAAATAAATGAATCTTAAAAAAAAAAAAAAAAAAAAAAAAAAAAGAGCAAATGCGCATGTAATGTAACTGTTCTAAGTGATCCAAAGGTAGTAATTGGTTTAGTTTTCATGGAAACTTGATGAGATAGATCTCATGAGCTTGATTCTACAGATGAAGAAAGTATGGCTTGACTTAACTATCAGTTAAGTAATTTACCCAAGGTCACAGGGCCAGTGATAACGCCAGGGGTCAGATCCCAGGCAGTCTAGGTACAAAGTCTGTGATCTTAACCATGTAGCATCTCATACTTGTTTTACTACTAGTAGCATTAACATTTGTATGATTTCCTATTTTAACACCTGAAATAAGGCTTCAGCTAGTAAACGACATCTATGTGTATTTTTAACTGACAAACTGTATTCAGAGTATTCTCTCTGTCCAATCACTGTCAATCACTGTCCAGGCAGCCAGAACCTTCTCCAAGGCACTCATGCTCATCTCAAAAAGTAGGTCCACAGCCCATTCAGAGGCATTCCCTGTGCACAGAATTTGTGCCTGCGGACATGAGACACCCCTCCAGGCATGAACACCTGCCCCAATGCAGCCACCTAGAGAATGACCAGTGACCTGTGGACAGGTGTCCCTGGAGCACTTTGGCCATCACTGTGGTGACAGGACGAGCCAGACTATCTTCCTTGATGACTTAATGGGAGGTAGAGAGAGGATGCTGAATGAGTGGGTTGGCATTGACTTACAGAGAAACTCAGAGAAGGCAGAAAAAGAGAAGCCTGGAGCTGGCAGAAAGCATGAGTAGGCAGGAGCCTGGAGGTAGACAGGGAAAGGAGGGAGAAAACAGGCAAAGAGCAGGCTTTAAGGACCTGAGTCAATACCTGGCCCGTGATAAACAGTGTAGGTGAAGGGGCCGATGCTATAGTGTAGTAGGTTAAACCTCTGCCTGTGTTGCAGGCATCCCATATGGGTGCTGCTTCGTGTCCTGGCTGCTCCTCCTCCGATCCAGCTCCCTGTATGGCCTGGGAAGGCAGTGGAAGATGGCCCAAGTGCTTGGGTCCCTGCACCCGCATGGGAGACCTGATAGAAGCTCCTGGCTCCTGGCTTCTGAGAGGCCAGCTCTGACTGTTGCGGCCATCTGGGGAGTGAACCAGCAGATGTAAGAACTCTCTCTGTCTCTCCCTCTCTCTGTCTGTAACTCTGCCTCTCAAATAAATAAATAAATAAATATTTAAAATACACAAAGATTGCAGGTGAGACTGGGGTTCATATAGGATTGCCAAAGCTGCATGGCATCTGGAAACAGGATGAGTGACATTTTCCTTGAAGCCAGCAATGTGGTTATGGAGAGAGTTTCTTGTGCTCTTGAGGTGCCCTTGTATTCTTAGAATCAACTTCCATTCCTTGATGGATTTTCAATATTTTTGTGTGCCTTGTAGCCTAATATATATATATATATATGTATATGTGTGTGTGTGTGTGTGTGTATATATATATATATATATATATATATATATATAACCCAGGGACTTAGAAATGACTTTATTTATTTGAGAGAAAGAAAGAGAGATCTCCCATCTTCTGGTTCATTCTCCAAATGGCTATGGCAGCAGGGGCTGGGCCAGGCCATAGCCAGGAGCCTGGAACTCAGTTCAGGTCGCCATGTGTGGCAGGAAACCAAGTACTTGAGCCATCACTGCTGCCTCCTGGGTCAGAGCAGAGCTGGGATTTGAACCCAGGCACTCTGATATGGGATGTGAGCATCCGCATCAGTACCATAACCTCTGTGCCAAATGCCCACTCCTAACTCAGAGACTTAGGATCCTTATCTTTGTTCCCTCTCCCATCAAATGCCAGATGTGTCCTCAGACCCCTCCCTTCTACACCTACATCCTGGTTACAGGTCCCTAACCTGTAACCTAACCCCTGCAAAACTCAGAGACAAATTTTCTAATTTGTTTAAAAATCATTCTGATGAAGAATTTCAATGAGTTTTGGACTCATTTGTTGAAACTGTAAATCAGCTCGTTCGGATTAACATGCTACCACTGCTGGCTGAAATCAGAGAATATGGAAATTTCCTTGCGGAATTTCAACAAAGGTGCTTGCATAATGAGTATATGAGATTGGAAATCAGCTATCATGATTTACATGCACATTTCTTTTCTAACTTCGGTGAGGTATCTTTTATCATTCATGACATCCATGGAAACTCCATGTCAGAATAAACCAACCATCTATAAACCTCAAGATTTTCAAAGTAATGAATCACAGTGCCTCTTATTGCTCACATCCAAACTATTAACATTGTGTTTAGGAAGAGAAGCATTTAAAATTATTTTGACATGCTTATATTATCTAATATGTTTCATTTGAACATTTTTAAGTGGATGATTTACAATGTACCTACTAAAATAGTACAAATATTATATAGGAGGAGTCTTCAAAAATTTCGTGGAAAATGCGTATTATTAAAAAACTGTACATGGATTTCAAGATGTTTTACACCAAAATAAATTTATCTTTAGAAACTTTTAAAAATTATTTGAGAGAGAGAGAGAGAGAGAGAGAGAGAGAGGACTCTGATCTGCAGCTCACTCCCCAGTTGCCCACAACGGCTCAGGCTGGGCCTGGCCGAAGCTGGGAGCGGCAAACCTAATCCAATTACTTGGGCCATCACTGCTGCCTACCAAAGTCTACAAGCTTGAACCCAGGCACTCGGATACAGGCTGGGAGTGTCCAACTTGCGTCTTAACCGCTGGGTCAAACACTCACCCCCTTCATCCTTTTTCATTGTCTCTTCTTTCGAATTTTATGATTCTAACTTTATTTTTCTAGACAGTTCATAGATTATCATTTTATATTCTTCATCAGCTAAGTCTAGAATTTAAAGTTTTTTGGGGCCCTAACTGTAGTTTTTGCTGATAACCACTCAGATGCCCTATTCCTCTACTGAACTTTCTTAATGCCTATTAGTCTATCTTCATCTGTAGGAACCCTCAGAACCCTAAACCAAGATTACTTTCTTTCAGAGGAAATTTTCATTTGCGACGGCACACGGCAGCTGTTACCGGACTGATACCATTTTGCCCCTTGCAGGGTCCTTGGCTTAATTTAGTCTAAGGTTCAGCACCATCCACTGACCTTCGCCTCAGGCTATGTGAATTGTATTTCCCCAAAATTCATAGAGGTTGAAGTCCCAGCCTCTGGTGTCTCAGAAATGTGACCAACCATATCAGAAGATAAGGACTTTAAAGAAGAGATGAACTGGAAGCAAATCCCCTCAAGTGGGACCCTAATCCTACAGGACTGGCCTCTCTGTAAGTGGAGGGGACCCCAGGGAGGCGTGCACGGGGAAGACCCTGGGAAGAGGCAGCAGGACTGCAGGATCTGCAGGCCCAGAGGCCTCCAAAGAACTCAGCCTTGCTGGCCCCTTGGTTGTGGATTTCCAGCCTGCCGAGCTGAGAGAAGATAGATGCCTGTTACTTCCGCTACCCCTCCGGTGGTATTTTGCAATGGCAGCCCAGGGAGGCTGATGCAGGCTCTACAGGGGGTAAAGGGAAATTTCCCGTGCACTTCGGCTCACCGTTTGGATTCAGCTCACATTTCTCTCTCTCCACCTTGGAAATTTCCCTTCTTTCCTACAAGGTCACTGACGCAAGGAAAAGTACCTCTGGCTACCGCTCCAGTCATTTTGTTGAGGTATTTATTCTAGTCTACTGTATTCCTAGAAACGCCTCGGTTTCTGTTGCTTTCTAGCGTGCCACTTTCACTTTTTCTTTTTTTTTATCATTTCTTCTGAGTAATTTTCTCCCATAGGAATTCTTCCCTCCTTAAACTCTTACCACTTGTACATGCATTAAGTATTTCCATTTAGGCTTCCTTAGAAGCAGTCACCAACTATTTCCTGGAAAACAGATGTCCGATCTTACACACAGCTCAGAGGTAGATTCTAGACACAGCGTGCACTGATTTCACCTCCCAGGAATGAGGGGCTATAAAACGAAAAACAAAGGACCAGAAAGCTGTGCATGAAGCATGGATTTGGTTGTAGTTACTAAGTGGTCCAAACAGGTTTTAATGACAAAAAAAAGATCACATCTCAGGCCTGATTCTCAGAAAGTTTTTGAGGAGTTCGTGCAGACCTTTCACACGAAAGGTCAGAAATACTTCTGAAGGAAATGAGAATTAAAGTGGATCAGACCAGTAATCCTAATTTATTTAGAAAGTGCTGATCTCCCTGAGAAACCACACAAATAATAGACACTAAATTTATCTTGCGTGGCATGACATTGCAAAGGGGAATGCAGTCACCTGCTGTGACTCATGAGGTCCACTTGGCGCGGGTTTCCAGATCCGCCTCCCGACTCAGAAGGGGGGTGTAAGAACCAGCTTTGCTTAGTGCAGTCTCTGCGGCAACAGGCCAAAGGGCACGGCTGCATGCAGTCACTTACAGTACGGGGACTTAGTGTGTGAATGAATTCTGATCTTCAAAATTCCCGAGATCGCCAGGTATTGCAGCAAACCGTGCCAACTCACCTTGCTGGAGAAATAAAAAGGAGTGAAGGGGTGGGCATTTGGTGTGGCGGCTGACATCACGTGGGATGCCCACATCCTCTATCAAAGTGCTGGGTTTGAGTTCTGACTCCATTTCCAAGTCTAGCTTCCTGCTAATAGCACCCTGGGAGGCAGCAGGTGATGGCCCAAGTACGTGGGTTCCTGCCACACTCACTGGTGACCCATACTGAGCTTTTAGCTCCTGGCTTTGGCCTGGCCCAGTCCTGGCTATCGTGGGCATTTGGGGAGTAATCCAGTGGATGGAAGACTATCTCTCTTTGCCTTTCAAATAAACAAAAATTTAAAAATAGAAAAGAAAGGAATGAAGTAAAAAAACAAAGATTTAGTGATCATAATAATTTTATTATTTTAGGGTTTTATTTTTAAAAATCTAACAGGGGCCAGTGTTGTGGTAGTTGGTAAAGCTGCTGCCTACAACACCTACATCCAGGCATGGGTTTGAGTCCTGGCTGCTCCACTTCTGATCCAGCTCCCTGCTAATGGCCAAGGAAAAATAAAGGAAGATGGCCCAAATTCCTGGGCCCCTGCCACCCACATGCGAGACCTGGATGAAGCTCCAGGCTTTGGCCTGGTCCAGCCCTGGCTAATGTGGTTATCTGGGGAGTGAAGCAGTGGATGGAAGATCTCTCTGTCTGTCTCTCCTGCTCTCACTGTAACTCTGACTTTCAAATAAAATAAATAATTATTTCTAAAAATTAAAATAAAAATTTAACAGAGAAGACCCGATTGAGAAGAGGGCTGAGAGGTCAGGAAGCCTAAACCTGGACAGATAGGAATTGAGCTGGGAATCAGCAACCTGGGTGCAGCCCTTCTTCCTTCCTGCCCCAAGGGGCTTCTAAGTACTTTTAAAAATTCTTTATTTATTCTTCATCTTAACTGAAAGGCAGACAGACACACAGAGAGAGACAGAGAGAGAGAGAGCGCACTTCATTCAGTGGTTCACTGCCCCAAACGCCTGCAAAAGTAAGGGCTGGGCCACGCTGAAGCCAGGAGCCTAGCATTCTATCCACATCTCCCATGTGAGCAACAGGAGCCCAAGTGCTTTGGCCATGATCTGCTGCCTCCGAGGCAGATTAGCAGGAAACTGAATTGGAAGCAGAGCTGGGACATAAAACCAGTATGAGATGCAGGCATCCCAAGTGGCTACTAAACCACTGCACCAAATAACACCTGCCTCACCCCCTGCAGGGCTCCTTACAGGGTTCTAAGTAGGCATTCAGAATCTGGGACAACACAGCTATAAGCCATGTGAGGGTTTTTTAAAAAAAATTAATAGAAAAATACACAATATGATAAAAAAAAATGATTGTGTTTCAAAAAATTTTTTGCCACAAAACCAACATCTTTTTATTCTCCTTCCCATAAACTGAAGCACCCTCTACCCACTGTCCGTGTCTCACAGCTGGGAGCCCTCTGTGCCCACAACACCACGGAAGCCAATTGTCAGCTCTTCATGATCTGAGAGACTGCTAGGAGGTCAAGCTTGTTCTTTGGCCATGTAGACCTGCAAAACCTAGATCAAATTTGATGTAGATTCTTGAATGGGCTCCATTTTCTGAAAGGCCATAGAACAAAAGGCTGAATAGTCTTGCCATCAGTAATTTGGTAGTACCTGCTCAGGTTAGCCTTCCTTCCTTGGAAAGGAAGGAACAGTTACCCCATAAGGGGTCCAAACCCAAGTGAATTTTCTGCCCAGCACCTGCCCCTGATAACCAGCCACTGGAAATTCTATCAGCACCTTTAGCCAAGATATATATTTCATATATCTGCTCCCTCTTTTGTTAACTAATCTGTAAATCAGTATCCCCCCATTCTCTATTTTGGTGAGATAAAAAATCCACCCTCTCAGTTTCCCAAGACTCCTTCTGTGTAGCCACACAGTCCAACTGTAGTCCTCACGCACTATGTGATCAATTTCCTGTTGACTCGTGACACGCTCGTGCCATTCGATCTTATGACTAATGCACGCCACCTTCTGAAGAGGACCTAAATAGCCTACCTGTAATTCTAGTTCTTTTGAAATAGACCCACATCTGGTTTCTCTTCCTGTCTGGTTACACAGGTGATAGGGAGGTAATTTTTCTACCTTCTTCCCTATGGGGGTGGGGATGCGGTTTGCCATCCACTCCTGCACTGCACTTCTGTGTCAGAAACAAAAGGAAGACAATATCCAAAGGATTTCTGGGAAAGTGTAATAAAAACTTTTCACTTTTTACAGGTTTTGCAGTCCAGTTCTCCAAGGTGCATAAAACCAGCACATTGAGGTAGTGCAAATGAGTCTAAGTGTTGTATCTCAACTTTCTTGTCTCATAGTACACTCCAGCGAATACCTGAAACCCGTGTAAGTCAACACCGAGGTTAAAAGACCTGTCTCTCTCCTCTGGCCGGGAGAGTGAGTGGTTTCACCTCACCCACCTGTCCAGGATGAGCTGTTGCAGGAGAAGTGCCCCCGGCCCCTCTCCCAGCACGTGGGAATAGTGTGGAGCTGTCATATGACTTCAGAGGGATTGGGAAAGGTGTTCTCTCTTTCCTCCCCTGATAACCAGCCACCGGAAGTTCTATCAGTGCCTTTAGCCAAAGTGACGTTAAAATGCAAATCCCCCCTGGGGAGTAGAGACATTGATGGGTTAGAAAAACAAATAAAAAAACAACTGGTGGTTATTGAAAAAGTCATATGTACATGTGGTAAAAAAATCAAATAATACAAAATATGTGTTAAAATTAGTTTTCCTTGGGCAGGTGTTTGGTGCATGGTTAAGACCCCACTTGGGACACCTGCATCCCATATCAGAGAGCCTGGGTTCCAGTTCCATTCCAGCTTCCTGGAAGGCGGCAGTGATGGCTCAAGAGGTTGGGCCCCTGCCACCCTCATGGGAGACCTGGATTGAGTTTCTAGCTCCTGGTTTCTGCTTGGCCCAGGCCCAGCTGTTGTGGGTGTTTGGGGAATGAATCAGTGGCTAGGAGAGCACTCTCTCTCTCTCTCTCTCTCTCTCTCTCTCTCTCTCTCTGTTTCTGAGGCTCTGCCTTTCAAATAAATAAATTTTTTAAAAAATCAAATAAATAAAAAAATTAAAAAATTAGTCTTCCTGTCACACCAAGCCCTCAGTCCCCCAATGGCTCCGTTGCCTCTCACCCACTGGCATCAGAATCTGATACTGCCTTCCAGAAGTATCTACACAGTGCTAGAGGTCCCTGTGTGGCCTCCTTGAACTCACTGCAGTGTGAGCACATGCTCCGGTCTCCTCGCGTCCTCTCGTTTTTTTTTTTTTTTTAAAGATTTATTTATTTTTATTTATTTGAAAGAATTACAGAGAGAGGTAGAGACAGACAGAAAGGTCTCCCATCCACTGGTTCACTCCCCAGATGGCCACAATGGATGGAGCTGCACCGATCCGAAGCCAACCAGGAGCTTCTTCCAGGTCTCCTACGTGGGTGCAGGGGCCCACCTCCACTGCTTTCCCAGGCCATAGCAGAGAGCTGGATCGGAAGAGGAGCAGCCGAGACTAGAACCGGCGCCCATATGGGATGCTGGTGCTTCAGGCCAGGGCTTTAACTCACTGCACCACAGCGCCGGCCCCCCTCCTCCATTTTTCTGCCTCCCCACTTCTTCGCAGACTGGTTTGCACTGAGGATAACCCAGCACTTGGAGACAGTTCTCCCAGCAGCTGCCTGGTGGCTCCTGACCAAGCAGCAGAGGGCAGGAGCTGACCTGACTCAAGGATGAGTAAAAGGCTCAACATTTCCTTCAGCAGAAGAAATGGCCAAGGGCGCTTTCAGTAAGACACTAGCCCATAGGACAAATCATTTATTCCACCAGACTTGGTAAAATGGTTAGAATTTGGGAGAAGTGCAGTTTTGAAATCAGAAAATCTTGCAATTTTGAGAATAAGGTAGAACCTCACACGTCCAACCTTCATCTACCTGGACCTTCGGCTCCTCCTGACTTGTCATTTGCACGTTGGGGCTGAGGCAGAGGCCAGGTAGAACAGGTATGAAGTGCGGGGTTGGACTTCATGTGACTGAGCCAGCAATGTCACAGCAGGGCTGTGAGTGGAAACTCAAAACAGGGCCAGCTATTCGGCACCACGGTTAAATTCCACTTGAGATGCCTATACCCTGTGTTCGGAAGCCTGGGCTCTGTTTCTGACTTTGCTCCTGACTCCAGCTTCCTGATAAGGCACATGTTAGGGGGCAGTAGGTAGGCTCCAGTAGTGGAGTCCCTGCCACCCACATCAGAGACCTGGATTAAGTTTCCATTTTGTGGCTTTGGTTTAGCTCAGCCCCATCAGTTGTGGGCATGTGGGGAGAAAACCAGTGGACGCAAATCTACCTGTCTGCTTCTCTCTCTCTCTCTCTCTCTCTTCTCTCTCTCTTTCAAATAAAATGAAAATAAATACATTAATAAAATGTTAAAGTAGAAGTAGACAAGTCTAATTCCAAGAGAAAACAAGTGGATTTCTTGTAGGGGGATTAAATGCTGATTCTTTTTATGTAGATTTCTTCCAAGTCACATCAGACTACCTGTTTGTGTCCTATTGGGTTCTGAGGGGAGGCTTCTACGTCCGTTCCCACCCGTATCATGAATAAGTAAGCAGGTTTTGTGTTTCCTGAGATTAAGATAAATGTGGTAAATTGAGCAGTACCAGTCTGATACATGGTTGCTACTCTGCTTACTTTATGTCATTGCTATTTAAGTAATCCAGCTTTCCAGCGGGAGACTCTTTTTTTTACAAGAGAAATTTGAATTCTGGTCCTTCAGGAACATTTCACCGGAATCTCCCACTTGTAGAGTTAATTTCTGGGATCCAGGAAAGTCAGGGACTTAAATGAGCTTAGCAGCGTCCCACAGAAGCCACGAGACACCCCAGGAGGCCGGGCAGGAGGTGCAGGTCCATGGGTCCAGGTATTCAAAGTCAGCGGCATGACAAAAAGAGACCATGGAAGACTAGGAGCCTACAGGGACGTGAAACACCAGTGGAATGGGTGAGGCTACACTTGGTCATAGTTTAGACAAATCACCTGTAAGGAAGCTTTTTAGGAACAATTTGAGAACGTCCAATTTTAATTGGGAATTATATTTTAAGGAATATACCATTAATATGGTTAAATGTGAGAAATATTTTGATGCTAGAAAAATGTGACTGTTTTTTAAAGATGTGCATTGAAGTTTTAAAAACTGTGTGCTGCTGGTGCTGGTGCTGTGGTGCCGTGAGTGGGTTAAGCTGCCACTCGTGACACCAGATCCTACATGGGAGTGCCAGTTCGAGTCCTGGCTTTTCCATTTCCAATCCAGCTCCCTGATAATGCACATGGGAAAGCAGCAGAGGGTGGCCCGGGTAGATGGGCTCCTGCCTTCCGTGGGGGAGACCAAGATGGAGATCCAGGCTCCTGATTTCTGCCTGGCATAGCCCCAGCCACTGCAGTCATCTGGGGAGTGAACCAGGGGATGGAAGATCTCCTCTCTCTCTCTCTCTCTCTCTCTCTCTCTCTGCCTTTCAATCGATCGATCTTTAAAAAGAGCAGAAAGAGGATAAATACAAGCAGAAATTAATGACATAAAACAGCGACAGGAAATCAACAGAACCAAAAGTCTAAACAAATGAAATGAGAGACTGTGTGCCAACCTCCACCTCCACGCCACACACATGCCCTTCGCTGGAACTCAGGGTTCTTAGAATGAAGGTCGCCAGGTCAGGGTAAACACGGCTGCGCCACGTTTCCACCTTTATTCTGGTTGCTTAAAAAGCAAGTCGTTATTGACAAGGGGGGAAGGAGCGCGTGGAAAGGAACTAGCAGCAAATCCAGATGTTTGCAGCCACGAATGGCTCTTGCTCTTGAGCTGCTGCTATGGATTAGGAGCGCTAGAAAGGACGGAATTCTTGGAGTAAGCTTTGCATCGTCAGCAGGGCAGGGCATGGGTTACGAAGAGGCAGGGTTCTTGCGTCACAGAGTCCAAGCCCTCTTACCCACATCCTATCCCACTCAGCTGCCGATGGGGCAAGCAGCTCCAGGGCAACCAGAGGCCTGCCTTGGGCCTGCAGCCAGCACCCAGGGTCGGAGTCCACTGTGGAAGTCACAGGGACCCAGAAGGGCTCCTGGTTGGGTGGGAGGCTCATAACAGTCACTCGGGGAGTTAGGGTCTCTAGGCATGCAGACCCGGGACTCTGTCTGTGTCTACACTGCAAGCAATCCCCCCTTGGCAGGAACGGATGGGATGAACCACCTCTGAGCTGTGTCCTCTAACTTCCTGGCCTAGACCTGGAGATTCTCGCTGAGTCAGCTGCCCCTTGCCCAGGGGGTGGGGTGGGGGGGTGGGGGTGCCCAACCTGGGCCTGGACCAGAAACTCAGGAAGGAGCTCCCGTTGGAAATGAATGTTCAGTTTCATCCCTGTCTATCCTGACAGCACCCCCCACTCTGACCTTGCAAGGTCGACTCGGGCTGACACTGAGGCCACTCCTTCCACATTTGCTTCCCTCTGAGGGGCGGGCTGGGGGCAGCTTCAGGGTGGAGGGCAGTGCGGGTCAGGGAGCTCTCCTAGCAGACACCACTGAGCCCATCTGTCCATTAGCAGCAGGCTATGGATTAGGAGAGGTAGAAAGGATATCTTTAAATAGATCTCTTTTTGTTTGTTTGGTTTGAGGCCTAGTGATGGAGGTCACTCTGGGAGAAGTTTCAGAAGGAGCAGGAAGCTCTGGCCACTGGCTCTGGGTTTTAAGTTTCACAGCCATTATCCTCTGCTTCGCTGGGTGGGGTAGGAAAAGAACACAAGTTCTTGGTCTAGGGAAATTGGAGTGTGAAGCATGGTTAAAATGCACATCTCTCTTGTCTTAACCACTGCTGGGAGGATTCGGGTAGTTGGTGTGGCTCAACTTCAGGGGGGAGTCCTTGGTGCCCACTGGAGAACAACCCAGGTTCCCCAATTAAGGCATGGGCTTAGAAGGGGCCCTGCCCTGTGGAGGGAGCGGCAGACTGATCCAGAGCCTTGCCTTGCGGTCCCAGCTCTGGCACTGACACTTGCAAACTACGGGCTTGAGGCTCAGCCACTGCAGGCCGCTGTGCCAACTGAGGTCAGGTGCAGATGTGGGCAACTGCACATCCCTGTGAGAACGGCTGGGGCGGCAAGAGAACACAGAACAGGGCGCTGGCATTATGGAGCAGCAGCATGGGAGGATGGCATGCCCTATCAGAGCACAGGTTTCCCACCCAGCTCCCTGCCGATGTGCCTAGGAAAGCAGTGGAAGATGGCTTAAGTACTTGGGCCCCTGCACCCACGAGGGAGACCTGGATGGAGCTCTTGGTTCCTGGTGTTAGCCTGGCCCAGCCCTGGCAGTTGCCCAGAGAATGGAAGATCTCTCTCTCTCTCTCTCTCTCTCCTCTCTCTCTCTCTCTCTGTGTCACTCTGCCTGTCAAATAAATAAATAAATCTTAAGAGGGAGAGGGAGGGCCGGTGCCACGGCTCAACAGGCTAATCCTCTGCCTTGTGGCGCTGGCACACCAGGTTCTAGTCCCGGTCAGGGCGCCGGATTCTGTCCCGGTTGCCCCTCTTCCAAGCCAGCTCTCTGCTGTGGCCAGGGAGTGCAGTGGAGGATGGCCCAAGTGCTTGGGCCCTGCACCCCATGGGAGACCAGGAAAAGCACCTGGCTCCTAGCTCCTGCCATCGGATCAGCGCGGTGCGCCAGCCGCAGCGCGCCGGCCGCGGTGGCCATTGGAGGGTGAACCAACGGCAAAGGAAGACCTTTCTCTCTGTCTCTCTCTCTCACTGTCCACTCTGCCTGTCAAAAAAAAAAAAAAAAAAAAAGAGGGCGAGGGAAAGAGAGACCAGGGTGGGGGTGGGGGAGGAGAGATTGATATTTGAGTGTTATGCCTTGTCCACAATTCTTTTAAAATATTTAAAAAAAAATTTTTTTTTCACTTCATTTGAGAGGCAGACACACACACACACAGAGTCTTCCATCCATTGGTTCACTCTCTGAATGTCCAAAACTGCCAAGGCTGGGCCAGGCCAGTCAGGAATCCAGAGTCAATCGGGGTCTCCCATGCTGGTGGCAGAGACTCAAGCACTTGGGCCATCACGCGCTGCCTTCCAGGATGGGCTTTAGCAGAATGCCGGATCTGAGGCGGAGGAGCAGGGCTCGGGCAGGCATTCTGAGACAGGACGTGGATGTCCCAAGAGGCGACTTGACATTGAACCAGAGCTGGTGAATGGTGTAGCATGTAAAGCTGCCACCTGCGCTGCCAGAATCCCATATGGCTCTCAGTTTGCCTCCTGGTTGCTTCGTTTCCAGTCCTGCTCCCTGCTAAATGGCCTGGGAAAGCAGCAAAAGATGTTTCAAGTCCTTGGGCCCCTGCACCCGTGTGGGAGACCCCAAAGAAGCTCCTAGCTCCTGGCTTTGGCCTGGCCCAGCCCCCATTGTAGCCTTCTGAAGAGTGAACCAGCAGATGGAAGGTAGCTTTCTCTCTGTGTCTCTCCTTCTCTCTGTGTAACTCTTTCAAATAAATAAATAAATATTTTTAAAAAAATTATCATAAATACCAAAATGTAGTAAGTTGTTTTTATAAAAAACAGTTGCACCAAATGCCAGCCCCGGGATCACAATTCTAAAGAAACATGAATAGCAATTAAAAAAATCATACTTTTGATTATAGTTACATTTTAAAATCATTTAAAAATAATGAAATTTTCTGTACTGCCCTATGATTTGTAATTTCTTTTTAATTCGTTCTTTAAAAAGTCTTCAAAGTTCTTTAAAAGTCTTTCAACAGAGTGGCGTGGAGCGCCCAGGAGGCCGGGCTGGGGAAGGGTGGGGATAGGGTGGGGTGGATAATTTTGCCTCCAAGCCTTACATCACTGTTTACAAGTTCATTCTACCCTGCCTCACCACTTAAGTGCCCATAAAAACGGCATTTCCCTTTAGTGACTGAACATTCAATAATGACGTTGTCACCTTCCACTCTGTGTTCCGGGTACTGTGTTATTTTACCTCCCTCTCTAACCTCTTCTCTCTTCCGCGGGTTTGCCGATGGGGAAACTGATCACGTGCTGCCACCTACTGGCCAAAGTGTATACAACGAGGGGACTGTGATCTGGAAAAGGTTAAGGCTCAAGGTGCGGTGAGAATGGCTTTGCCTGTAGATAAGAGGAAAGCTCTGAGATGCTCTAAATGTAATTACAAGGGTAGCACAGTGGAGGGGAGGAGAACCGGGGGAAGTTAGTTAGTTAACTAGTTGCGGTCCAAGAACAAAAGAGCTTTCACATTCTTGGATGGATGTTAACTCAAATCCCATCAGGTCTCCCTTGGCACCCCTGAAGCCAGCCCCAGCCAATCCAGAAGCTACAGTTTTTCTCCTTATAGACTTCCTACCACAAAGCTCTCCCCACTTTAACCCCACCCCTCTATATATAGCCAATGTAGATCCAATGTCAACATGTTATGTGTATCTTCCCCAATTTCTGTTATTAAATGACGATGGCTTTCAAACAAAGTTGGGTACCTGGGGCCCAGTGTTGTGGCATAGGGGGTAAAGCCTCTGCCTGCAGCACTGGCATCCCATGTGAGTACTGGTTCTAGTCCTGGCTGCTCCGCTTCAGATCCATCTCCCTGCTAATGGCCTGGGAAAGCAGCAGCAGACGGCCTGGGTGTTTGGGTCCCTGACATCCATGTGGGAGACCCGGAAGAAGCTGCAGGCTCCTGGCTCCTGCCTGCCCAGCCCTGGCCACTGCAGCCATCTGGGGAGTAAATCAGCAGATGGAAGACCCCTCACTCTCCCTGTAACTCTTCCAAATAAATAAATCTTAAAAAAAAAAAAAAAAAAGTTGAGTAACCAAAACTTCATCTTTCAATTCCTTTGCTAGACTTAACTTTTTTATTTATTATTATTTTTTTTTATTTTATGAGCGAGAGAGATGTTCACATCCTCTGGTTTACTCCCCAAATGCCTGCAAGGTTTGGATCTGGACCAAGACCAAAGCTGGGAGCTGGAAATGCAATCCAGGCCTCCCAAGTGGAGGCAGGAACCCAAGTACTTAAGTACTTAGCAGTCCCACTATTTCCCAGGGTCTGCGTCGGCAGGAAGCTGGAGTCCGGGACCAGAGCCAGGGACCAGAGCCAGGAACCAAGCCCAAGCACTCCCGTGTGTGACACAGTGTCTTGACCACTAGGCAGGTGCCCGCTGCCTTGCGTGAGGTTGTTGAAGTCCCTGTGCACTCCAGTGTTCCTAAGACGTCTATCAGGGGATACACGACCTCCAGAAGTCTTCCTTATTAAAAGTAGTGCTAGTGTTGATCTCTTGATTAAGCTGTGTTTGTCAGATTTATCCACTGTGAAGCTACTATTTTTCCCTTAGTTATTAATCAGTAATAGAATTAGGGGAAGATACTTTAACATTATCCAAATATCAGGTTACTGCAAAAAAGAGGAAAATGGAGTGAAAACAAGTTTATTTTGGTGCAAAACAATTTTTGAAATAATACATATTTTTTCATGTTACCCATTTTCTATGAACTTGTGGAGATTTCCTGATATACAGAAATATCATTTTTTGCAACAGAATATATTTTTATTCTATTTTCATGAATTCTTGTATCTTATTTCCCTTCCTATTTTCACCTGTTGACTTCAGCACTCAGAGATTTTTTTTTTTTTTTTTTGACAGGCAGAGTGGACAGTGAGAGAGAGAGAGACAGAGAGAAAGGTCTTCCTTTTGCTGTTGGTTCACCCTCCAATGGCCGCTGCTGCCGGTGCACCGCACTGATCCAAAGGCAGGAGCCAGGTGCTTCTCCTGGTCTCCCACGGGGTGCAGGGCCCAAGCACTTGGGCCATCCTCCACTGCACTCCCTGGCCACAGCAGAGAGCTGGCCTGGAAGAGGGGCAACCGGGAAAGAATCTGGCACCCCGACCGGGACTAGAACCTGGTGTGCCTGTGCCGCAAGGCGGAGGATTAGCCTAGTGAGCCACGGCGCCGGCCGAGATGTTTCTTGACTGCGGTTCATTAGGACTGTGGTGTTTGCCTGTGGTGACTATTTCTAGCTCTTTTCTACATATCTAAATTGGAATTCTGGCTGGTGCTGTGGTGTAGTGAATAAAGCCGCCACCTGCAGTGCCAGCATCTCATGTGGGCATCAGTTCAAGTCCTGGCTGCTCCTCTTCCCATGCAGCTCTCTGCTGTGGCCTGAGAAGGCAGCGGAAGATGGCCCAAGTCCTTGGGCCCTTGCACCCACGTGGGAGACCTAGAAGAAGCTCCTGGCTCTTGGCTTCGGATCAGCCCAGCTCTGACCGTTGTGGCCATTTGAGGAGTGAAATAGCAAATAGAAGATGGCACTCTCTCTCGCTCTCTCTCTCTCTCTGCCTTCACCTCTGTAACTCTTCCTTTCAAATATATAAAAATCTTCAAAAAGCCGGCGCCGTGGCTCACTAGGCTAATCCTCCGCCTTGCGGCGCCGGCACACCGGGTTCTAGTCCTGGTCGGGGCGCCGGATTCTGTCCTGGTTGCCCCTCTTCCAGGCCAGCTCTCTGCTGTGGCCAGGGAGTGCAGTGGAGGATGGCCCAAGTACTTGGGCCCTGCACCCCATGGGAGACCAGGATAAGTACCTGGCTCCTGCCATCGGATCAGCGCAGTGCGCTGGCAGCAGCGCACCGACCGCGGCGGCCATTGGAGGGTGAACCAACGGCAAAAGGAAGACCTTTCTCTCTGTCTCTCTCTCTCTGTCCACTCTGCCTGTCAAAAAAAAAGAATATAAAAAAAAAAATAAATAAAATAAAGGCCCGCGCCGCGGTTCACTAGGCTAATCCTCCGCCTTGCGGCGCCAGCACTCTGGGTTCTAGTCCCGGTCTGGGCACCGGATTCTGTCCCGGTTGCCCCTCTTCCAGGCCAGCTCTCTGCTGTGGCCAGGGAGTGCAGTGGAGGATGGCCCAAGTGCTTGGGCCCTGCACCCCATGGGAGACCAGGAGAAGCACCTGGCTCCTGCCTTCGGATCAGTGCGGTGCACCGGCAGCAGCGGCCATTGGAGGGTGAACCAACAGCAAAAGGAAGACCTTTCTCTCTGTCTCTCTCTCTCTCACTGTCCACTCTGCCTGTCAAAAAAAAAAAAAAAATCTTCAAAAAAAAAAAAAAAAAAAAGTGTTTCCAGCCGGCACTGCAGCTCACTTGGCTAATCTTCCGCCTGCGGCGCCGGCACCTCAGGTTCTAGTCCCGGTCGGGGCACCAGATTCTGTCCCGGTTGCTCCTCTTCCAGGCCAGCTTGGGCCCTGCACCCTCATGGGAGACCAGGAGGAAGCACCTGGCTCCTGGCTTCAGATCAGCGTAGCTCCAGCTGTAGCGGCCATTTGTGGGGTGAACCAACGGAAAAGTAAGACCTGTCTCTCTGTGTGGGGAGCAACTCGGACTAGACTGTTACTGGAATTAAGACTTATTCTATACATCTGCTCTCCCACAATATGGCGCTGGGAGAGGAGGAAACAGCTTCTACACAGCTGCCTTTCACCAACTTGACAAGCTGCAGGAGCTGCTCCTGATTGGAGGAGAGCAGTGTACTCGGCGTGTGGGTAGCAGAGTTGGGATTGGTGGAAGAGGACTATAAAGGAGGAGAGAGACAACATGCACCAGGAACATCTAAGGGGAACATCTATCTGAAGGAACACCTGTGCAGCCCCCGAGAGAGCCGGCCGGCGGTGTGCCGCTCCCCCGCGGAAGTGGGGAAAGTGGCAGGGGGAACTGCCCTTCCACGGAGGTGGAGGGACGGTAGCCAACCCGGGAAGAACCAGCAGCCAACCCGGGGAGGGCCGAGCAGACAAAAGAACAGCGCAGGGTCCTGTGTCGTTCCTCCGCGAAGAGGGGGAGCGACATAATGGTGCCGTGACTCGGATAGGAAGCCTAGGCAGGGTTTAGTGTCGTTCCTCCACGAAGAGGGGGAGCGACACTCTGTCTCTCTCTCTCTCTCTCTCTCACTGTCTAACTCTGCCTGTCAAAAAAATAAAAATATAAAAATAAAAATAAAAATAAATAAAAAGGTGTTTCCCACCCTTACTGATGTATTCAGTTACACACTTTCATGCATTTGGACCAATGGAAATTCTATGGGTTAGGTGCCAGTGCTATCATTACTTATTTTGTGGTAGACAATGTCTGAATTTAGCCTTTGAGATCACTTTCAAATTAGTTCCATTGCCTTTTTCCCTTCACAAAAAAAAGGGGGGCGGGGGGGCTGGCGCCATGGCCCACTTGGTTAATCCTCCACCTGAGGTACCGGACCAGCATCACATATGGGCGCTGGGTTCTAGTCTCAGTTGCTCCTCTTCCAGTCCAGCTCTCTGCTGTGGCCTGGGAGGGCAGTGGAGGATGGTCCAAGTGCTTGGGCCCCTGCACCCACATGGGAGACCCTGAAGAAGCTCCTGACTTCTGACTTCTGGGTCCTGGCTTCGGATCGGCGCTGCTCTGGCAGTTGTGGCCATCTGGGGAGTGGATCATCGGGTGGAAGACCTCTCTCTAACTCTACCTCTCTCTGTAACTCTGTCTTTCAAATAAATAAAATAAATATATTTAAAAAAAAACTGCTTGTATCTACAGTATCACTTGATCAAGCTAATTAACATATCATGTTTAGAACAGCTTTGTTGAGATATAATTTACATGCCATGAAATTCATCCTTTAAAAGTACATAATTTGGAGTTGGTGCTGTGGTGTAGTAGGTAAAGCCGACACCTGCATGCCAGCATCCCATGTGGGCACCAGTTCGAGTCTTGGCTCCTGGCTTTGGACCAGCCCAGCTCCGGCCATTGTGGACAACTGGGGAGTGAACCAGCTGATGGAAGACCTCTCTCTCTCTGCCTCTCCCTCTCTGTAACTCTGCCTTTCAAATAAATAAATCCTTTAAAAAATAAAAGTACACAATTCAAGGATTTTTAGTATATTCACAAAATTGTGCATCCATCAGCATTATCTAATTCTCAACCATGTTCATCACCCCGCATAGAAACTCCATGCCCATTAGCAGTTGCTCGTCATGTCTCCTTTTCCTGGAAATCTCAGATCTACCTTCTTTCTCTATGCACTTGCTGGTTCTTCACAGCTCACATCAAAGGAATTCCACAATGGGCAGCCTTTTGTGGGTGGCTTCTCCCACGTGGCTTCGTGCTTTTGAGATGCAGCCATGTGTCAGCATGAAGCAGTGCTTCCGAGCTGAGTAACGGTCTATGACACGGATATATGATATTTGGTTTATTCCCACTTTGGGACTATTCTGACTAATGCTGCCATGAACACAGGTGTATGTGTTTTTGTGTGAACATGTGTTTTCTGTTCTGTTAGTTACATGCCCAGGAGTTCACTTGCGATGACTCTGTGACTGAGGCTTTGAGGAACCGCCAAGTTGTTTTGTACAGAGCTGCACCTTTCTGCGTTGCCACCAGCTATGGGCAAGAATTTCAATTTCTTTGCCTTCACTCCTGTCCTTAGTAGATCTGCCTTCATTGCAGCCAGCTGAGGGAATGGGAAGTCACACTTCATGGTGGTTTTGATTTGCATTTCCCTAACGGCTGAGTGACGCAAAGCACACGTCCACGCGCTGCCTGGACATTTCTATATCTGGCTTAGAGTATCACTGCTCGAATTGTTGGTCCACTTTAAAAACTGGGGTCTCTCTTTTAATTTTTTTGGCTGAGTTGTAAGAGTTCTTTACATGTTCTTTATACAAGTCCCTTATCAAACACATGATCTAAAAATATTCTCTCCTATTCTACAGATTGTCTTTGATTTTTTTCAATGGTGCTCTTTAAAGCACCAAGACTTTAGACTTTGGATTTTAGATTTTATTGAAGTTGGATATAGCTACCTTTTTCTTTTGCTGTTGTGCTAGAGCTAAGAAACTATTACCTAATCCAATGTCACTAAGATTTGCTCCCTTTTTTTTTTTCTAACAGGTTTGTAATTTTAGCTCTTACACTTAGGTTGATGACCAATGTTGAGTAATTCTTTTATATATGGTGTGAGGTAGAGGAACAACTTTTTTTTTTTTTTTTTTTGGTATGTAGATATCCTGGTTCTTTAGCACCTCTCTCTTTTAAAAAAAAAAATTTAGTTGTTTCTTGAAAGGCAGAGTGACAGAGAGAGTGGAAGAGACGGAGAGAGACATACCTCCCTGCACTGGTTCACTGCCCAGGGCTGCAATGGCCAGCACTATGCCAGGTCAAAGCCAGGAGCCAGGAACTTCATCTGGATCTCCCACATGGGTGGCAGGAGCCCAAGTATTTGAGCCATCGTTTACTATTTTCCCAATGAATTAGCAGAGAGCTGGATCAGAAGTGGAGCAGCCGGGACTCGAACCGGCGCCCATATGGGATGCTGGTGTTGCAGGCGGTGGTACTCTGTGCTACAATGCCAGCCTCAGGAGGAAAGAAATTTTTTTTTTTTGACAGGCAGAGTGGACAGTGAGAGAGAGAGACAGAGAGAAAGGTCTTCCTTTTGCCGTTGGTTCACCCTCCAATGGCCGCCGCAGCCAGCGCGCTGCGGCTGGCGCACCGCGCTGATCCCATGGCAGGAGCCAGGAGCCAGGTGCTTTTCCTGGTCTCCCATGGGGTGCAGGGCCCAAGCACCTGGGCCATCCTCCACTGCACTCCCTGGCCACAGCAGAGGGCTGGCCTGGAAGAGGGGCAACCAGGACAGAATCCGGCGCCCCGACCAGGACTAGAACCCGGTGTGCCGGCGCCGCAAGGCGGAGGATTAGCCTAGTGAGCCGCGGCGCCGGCCAGGAGGAAAGAATTTTTGAGATCTCTCACACCACGCAAAATACTGAATATTTTGAAATGGTCAAACTTAGGTTTAAATGTTTATCTCACACACAAAAATAAGCATGATGTGTTAGCTGGCTGGATTTAATCATTCCATGCTGTATAGCTCTACCAAAACATCACATTGTCTCCCAGACTATTTGTCTATTAAAAAGCTTACAAACTGTAATCAATGCCTTGGCCTAGGTGAAGGGGTTTGTTTGTTTGTTTGTTTTTTAAAGAAAACGCTTTCCCAGTCCCTGCTTTCGGTGGGAGCCATGAGATGTGGCAGCTGTGTGGACTTCGGAAGTGAGGACTGAAGAACTGATGCTTGATTCGGGCATGGGCAAAGGAAGCTGCCACATTTCTGTGTAAGAGATTCCTGGGGGCTCACGTGGCACCGCAAGGAAGGACAAAGCAGACACCCTGCCTGTAACTGGGTGGCACCCAGGTTGCTCGGAGGTCTCCCCGGAGGGTTGTGATGTCCAGGTGGCTGAGTGCTTGGGTGCCTGAATGTTCTGGGCATGTGGCAGGAGATACTTTGCACCTGCTGACCGATTGGACTTGGAGCTGAGGTACTTTACCACTAAGGCAGGCCACGTACATATTTAAGTCACGAGCAAGGCAGGGCACCTAAACATAAGAGAAAATGATGGAAAGACTACAGGACTTGGTCTATTAGGAAGCATTGAAGTGGTGGTTATGGGAAAGACAGAGAGACGGTTGGAACTCCTGCTGGATTTGAATGACGCATTGGGGGTATGGTGGGCGGGGCTGGCGAGGCGTGCATGGCCATCTTTGCAGTGCTTACTGCCTCGGCATGTGCAGCCCTGACTCTGGGTTCATCTGCGTGTGCGCTCCTGGGAGGGCCTGAGAACTGGGCCCTCTGCTTTTACCAAAGAGGCAGCGGAGGTCTAGAGGAGACCTTGCTGTCCGGAGTGTGCTCTGGGGGCCAGGGCACCGCACAGCCTTGTGGTAAATGCTGAATCTCACACCTACCCTAGGCTCATTGAATCAGAATTTGCCTTTTACCAAGATCCCCAGGGAGTTGTGTGTGCATCAAAGCCTCTGAGCACTGTGTTGAGAAACTTGTTGAGGATCATAGCGATAGCAAAGCCAAAACTGGAACCTGTATCTCCTGACTGCTACCTATGGTGTGTGTGCATGTGTGTGCATGTGCATATGTGTAGTATCGCGGATTTAATTAAAGCCCACAAGAGTGTACTGAAGGCCAGTCTTGTGCAAGTCAGTGTGTTGGAGCTGATGAAAATGACCCAGGACACTCCCAGGCTTATGGGAAAGACCAATGTATTGACAAAAAATGAAAATACAGTATCGTTAGTGCAATAAGGAAGGAAATACCATCATGTGACATACACATGCACCCATGTAGAGCTACTGAGGTGCACACATATTGGGTAGAAGTTTTTTTTTTTTTTATTTATTGAAAGAGCAAAGAGAGAGAGAGAGAGAAAGAGAAAAAGAGAGAGATCTTTCATCTGCTGGTTCACTCCCCAGATGGCCAGAGTGGCGGGGACTGGCCCAGGCCAAAGCCAGGAGCCAGGAGATTCTTCCAGGTCTCCCACATGTGTAGCAGGGGCCCAAGGACTTGGGCCATTGACCACTGCTCTCCCAGGTGCATTAGTGGAGCTGGATCAGAAGTGGAGCAGCAGGGTTTCAAACCAGCATAGAGGCCATGGCTTTACCTGCTATGCCACAACACCAGTCCCCAGAGATTTTAAGTGTGTAGTTTCAAAACATGTCTACACTCATGGAACTCACATCCTTATCAAGACACTGGACATTTTTTTAAAGATTTATTTATTTATTCGAAAGTCAGAGTCACACAGAGAAAGGAGAGAGAGAGAGAGAGAGAGGTCTTCCATCTGATGGTCCACTCCCCAACTGGCCGCAATGGCTGGAACTGGGCCAATCCGAAGCCAGGAGCAGAAGCTTCTTCCGGGTCTCCCACAGAGGTGCAGGGGCCCAAGGACTTGGGCCATGTTCTACTGCTTTCCCAGGCCATAGTAGAGGGCTGGATAGGAAGTGGAGCAGCCAGGACTAGAACCGGCGCCCATATGGGATGCCGGCGCTTCAGGCCAGGGCACTAACCTGCTGTGCCACAGCGCCGGCCCCTGACACTGGACATTTCTATCACTCCAGAAAGTTCTCTTGTGCTGCTTCCTGAATCAACATCCCCAGGAGCAACCACTGATATCATTTCTATCAACAAAGCCTGATTTTGCCCATTTTAAAACAGCACATAGATGGAGTCATGCAGTCTAGGTTTTTTTGTTTGTTTGTTTTTGAGAGAGAGGGAGAGGGAGGAGGATGAGTGCTCCATCTGCTGATTCCCAAAGGCCAGCAACAGACTGAAGCTGGGACCTGGGAGCTCAGTCCAGATCTCCACCGTGGGCAGCAGGGAGCCAATTCCTTGAGCCATCACCACAGCCTCCCAGGGCCTGCAGGAAGTTGGAGTCAGAAGCCAGAGATGGGATTCGAACCCCGGTTCTCTGATACGGGCTGCTTAGCTGTGAGACTGACACCTGGCCCACAGTCTGTTGTTTTTCAGGTGTGTGGCTGCTTTCACTGATCAAATGCTGTTGTGAGTGTCTGGGGTTTTGGCACTGAGTGGTTCTCACAGGGAGAGGTATTGTACTTTGCTGGCCATTCCCCCGTTAATGGATATCTGGACTATTTCTAATAAAGGTGATATGAATGGTATTATGCAAAATTTTTGTGGATAGTTTTTTTTTGCAAAGTTCCAAACTTGTCAATGCTTCACATTTTGTCATATTAACTTTATTATTCTCTCTTTATGTATTTATTTTATTACTAGTCTTCTCTGAACATTTGGAGAATAGTTAGCATATATCAAGCCCATTTCTCTCTTCACTTTTCTGTCAAAGGACAAACTTTTTTTTTTTTCTGACAGGCAGAGTGGACAGTGAGAGAGAGAGACAGAGAGAAAGGTCTTCCTTTTGCCGTTGGTTCACCCTCCAATGGCCGCCGCGGCTGGCGTGCTGCGGCCGGCGCACCGCGCTGATCCGATGGCAGGAGCCAGGAGCCAGGTGCTTTTCCTGGTCTCCCATGGGGTGCAGGGCCCAAGCACTTGGGCCATCCTCCACGGCACTCCCTGGCCACAGCAGAGGGCTGGCCTGGAAGAGGGGCAACCGGGACAGAATCCGGCGCCCTGACCGGGACTAGAACTCGGTGTGCCGGCGCCGCTAGGCGGAGGATTAGCCTAGTGAGCCGTGGCGCCGGCTGAAACTTTTTTTTTTTTTAAGATTTATTTATTTATTAATTTGAAAGACAGAGTTGCATAGAGAGAGAGAGAGAGAGATCATCAATCTGCTGGTTCACTCCCCAAATGGCCACCACGGCCAGGGCTGGGCTGATCTGAAGCCAGAAACCAGGAGCTTATCTGGGTCTCCAGTGTGGGTTTAGGGGCCCAAGCCCTCGAGCCATCTTCAACTGCTTTCCCAGGTGCATTAGCAGGGAGCTGGATTGAAAGTGAAGCAGCTGGGGTTATTTAATTTCAAGATTTTATTGCAGTTGGTTTTGATTCTGGAAACAGACAATGCTTCATTCTCTGATATAGAATAAGTGTTCCAATGAGCAGAGCAGTGGAGTTTGGTTTTATAGACAGAAAAGGACTGAATAAGGCAGAAAGAAATACAACAAGGGTTGGTGTTGTGGTGCAGCAGGTTAAGCTGTCACGACACCAGTATCCTGTATCTGAGCTCAAGTCCCTGCTGCTCCACTTCCAATCCAAAAACTTGAGTTTCAAGCCTGATCTGAAGGGATCTAGCACAGGAGCTTAGTCCAAAACAATTGTAATTCTCGCTAAACCCTTTCCTATCTGTAGTCATGAGTAGGCTTGGGGCCTCCTAGTGGGATGGTGGGAGGTACGCCAGACTCTGCTCAAGAAATTAGTAACACCAACTTGATTTCAACAGTATATAAATACTTCCTTCCTATATACCTCTCTCTCTCCTGGGATGGTCAGTTTTATGTGTCAACTGGGCTAGCCTCTGGTCCCCAGCTATTCACACACGACTCTAGCTGTTGCTGGGAAGGGATTTTGTAAATATCATTATTGTTCACAATTAACTGCCTCCAAATAAAGGAGATTATCCTACGTGGGTGTGCATGGCTGTCGATTCCCAGGATCACAGTGGAACTTTTCAAAGCCCTCCCTGGATATCTCCAGCTTTTCCTGTCAAGTTTTTTGGTCCAGTTCTCCTTTGCCCTGAGGGCTGGGGATGCTTCAGGCAGCTTCAATATGAAACACTCCTCCCTGACTGTTTATGACAAATGCCCTAGGGACAAAGGTTGCTGTCTGAGTCAAGTCAAAAGAAAGAAAAAAAAAAGTTCCTTGTGATCTGAGAATGGTGCTTTGAGAGTGCTCCAAGCGCCATCTGCACCCTGCTGTCATTTTCACTCTGAGTGCAGCATTGTGGGTTTTCAAGGCTATTGCAGAACTGGGAGTGGCAGATGGGAGTGATACACGTTACCATGTCCCAAAGCTGGTTGTTTGTATTGAGACCTGGCTGGTTTTTTTTTTTTTAATTTTTAAATTTTTTAATAGATTGACTTATTTGTTTGAAGGTCAGAGTTACACAGACAGAGGAGAGGCAGAGAGAGAGAGAGAGGTCTTCCATCTGATGGTTCACTCCCCAATTGGCTGCAACGGCCAGGGCTGTGCTGATCTGAAGCCAGGAGCCAGGAGCTTCTTCTGGGTCTCCCATGTGGGTGCAGGGACCCAAGACTTGGGCCATCTTCTACTGTTTTCCCAGGCCACAGCAGAGAGCTGGATCAGAAGTGGAGCAGCTGGGTCTCGAACAGCGCCCATATGGGATGCTGGCACTTCAGATCAGGGCTTTAACTTGCTGAGCCACAGCGCTGGCCCTGAGACCTGGCTATTTTACTTAAATAATTGACCCATTAGATAGTTGCAAGACTTGGGTTAATTTCCAGAGTTCAGAAAAAGCTGATTTTGACCATTTCTGTCAGTGTCGTCATTGTGTCAATGGGAGAGATGCTTTTCAGAGATCCTTACCTGCCATTCCCCTTGCCCTAAGGGAGAACGCACAGTGCTGGTGTCCAGGTGCCCTCTCAGGGTCGCCAGTGACCTCAGGGCAGAGGTCACTCTCGGCAGTGAGTGTTTCTCACATCTGTTTCTCCCCAGGATGTCAGGCAAAGGTCCCCAGGCCTTGGTTTGGTACTTGCGGTAACTGGGTAATAACTGGGAAGAGGATCTTGCACCCCCTTCCTTTTCTGAGTTCACACCCAGAGTCTGCTTGCTCCGTGATGTTACTGACAAAGCTGAAAACAGTTCAGTTATCGACAGGGCAGTGCATTGCGATGGAGCTTAAGGGCAAATGCAATATGGATCAACAGGAAAGCTGGATCGTGGTGGGTGATTTCATGAAGAGTGATCTCACTGGGTTTGCGAGCGAGAAAGACAGAGGGAGGGGGCTGGCACTGTGGTGTAGTGGGCGAAGCTGCTAAAATGGCCAAAGTCCTTGGGCCCCTGCACCTGCATGGGCGACCTGGAAGCAGCTCCTGGCTCCTGGCTCCGGATTGGCATAGCTCTGTCCACTGGAGCCATCTGGGGAGTGAACCAGCAGATGGAAGACTCTCTTTCTGCCTCTCCTCTCTCTGTGTAACTCTGACTTCCAAATAAATAAGTAAATCTAAAAAAAAAAAAAAAAAAAAAAAAAAAAAAGAGGGTGTGCCCACTTGCAGG
Organism: Oryctolagus cuniculus; assembly: GCF_964237555.1. Lineage (NCBI taxonomy): Eukaryota > Metazoa > Chordata > Mammalia > Lagomorpha > Leporidae > Oryctolagus > Oryctolagus cuniculus. Next base: position 75,420,573 of record NC_091443.1, read on the forward strand.
GAGTGAGTGTGAGAGTATGTGTTCATGTGCACGTGTGCATATATATGTGTGTGTGTTGGAAAGGGGACAGACAAAAGCAGGAAGCAAAGGGAGGTGGGGGCAGGACACTGCTGGAGAATCACAGGCAGCCGGCACCTACTGCAGACGGCCCAGCAGCGGGAGAAAATGCTTAAGAAGAGACTTAGCAGGGGATGCGCCAGGCTGTGCAGATGACCTGGCAGTTTTTCAGAGTGAAGGGAGGGCCAGCGCTGCAGGCAGAAGGGATGGCCTTCGAAGTCTGGGGCAGGCTGGGGCCCAGAGAGCAAGCCTGGGAAGCAGCCACAAGCTGGAGGGGCCGGTAAGGGGTTGGCCCACACAGCGCCTTCCGTGAGTGCATTTCTTGGTCCACTGCTTGGTGGTGCAGAGGGGAAATTTGAGTCACCCTGCTTGTCAGCCACAGTAAGCGACCTGAATATCAAGAATATGGGTTTCACACTAAGTTCCAGGGAGGGCTGTGGGCCTTGGGGCAGGGCAAGACCTTGACTGGGAAGGCTGACGATGCTATAAAGTGAGGGAGGGCGAAACCGGACGGGATCTCATGTTGACTGATCCCCCTCCCCCCAGCTCCCGGAACTAGCCTCCCTCCTAGATCTTGAATGCTGGCCTGTCAGAATCATGGGATGCAGATCCAGTCACCATTCCAGACCGGCTCACTCAGGACCTGCAGCTGCTTCTGATGCAGCAAGTCTGTGGGGACGCCTAGCAGTCAGGCACATTTCCAGGTCGCCTTTCTGATGGCGCTGGCTTGGGCTTGCAGGAATTGAACTTGCGTGAGTTACCCGGGGATCTTGTTGAAGCGCAGATTCTGGATCAGGGGAGCTGGGCTGGAGCCTGAGATTCTGCATCTCGAATATTCTGCACTGCTGCTGATGCTCTTCATGGCATCACACTTTGAGTAGCAATATAGGAAAGCGACTCACAGGACTAAATTTGCTTTGGTACTCCTTGCCTATGCATCAATTAATCAGTCATAACAGCTATTTGTTATGTGCTGACTCTCTGCAAAGCACCACATACTATATATTCACAGCTATTTTGTGAAACAAAAACATTTATTATGTCCTTTAAAATCTTTACTTGTTTATATTAAGTTTACTTGAGAGACAGATAGACCAAGAGGCAGAGATCTTCCATCCACTGGTTCACTCCTCAGATTCCCACAACAGCCAGGGCTGGGCCAGGAGCCTTGAACTTCACTCAGACTTCCAGGTGGCAGAGACCCAAGTACTTGAACCACCACCTGATGTCTCCCACGAAGTGCATTAGCCAGGGGTTAGATCAGAAGCAGAGAAGTGGACACTCAAACCAGGCCCTTCAGTTTGGGACGTGGGTGTCCCACGTGGTGATTTACCAGTGAGCCAAATGCCATGTTACAGAGGAGGAAACTCAGCTGAGCCAGATGAAGGGATTTGCTCAAGGTCACAAGCCAGGACCCTTCACCACCAGGCTCACCCACCTGCCCCAAGAATCTACTGGCTCGGTCCAGAGCCTCCTGCGTAACCACCATCGCATGGTAGGAATTCAGGCTCATCTTGTCTCCGTGAGTCATCTGTCTGGAGAGAAAGACCTCAGTGGAATTCAGAGGAGGCTTTCTGTCCTCGTCTGCCACCAAACGCTGCGCACAAAAAGGCCAGAGAGCGCGCGCGGGCGCGAGAACAACTGCAAGCGAGGCGGGAGCAGGCAAGGTTTGCTGATGGAGATGCGGGAGGCGGAGACTCTGCCGCTGGCTGTTTCCCCCCACCCATTGCCAGGTGTGAGTTCAGCCATTTGCTCAGACTGCTGGTTGAGAAAACAGTCTCATCCTACGTTGGAAACGCCTGCTGTTCTGGAATGATGGCTTTCAAGACCTCACATTCCCCACCCCCACCAAAAACCCCCCAAATCCTTAGAAATGAAGCCAAAAGCAAAACCAAAAAGGAACTGCCGCTTAAACGCTGCGCGGTCCTGACCCCAGCAGGCTGCTGGAAGCTCAAGAGGAGGCAAGTGGGTGGCCTGGCCATGGGGCCCTCCTGTGACAACACGGAACGGCTGGAGACGGGTGTGAAGTTTTAAATGAGACCAAAGAGAGCAAGTGAATCCCCGGTCACCTTCACACCCGCCGGCACAGGGACCAAGCGCCTCAAGTTCTTTGCATGTAAACACTGAATGTTTGTAAGTGTAAACCCATCCAGATCCAAGAAGCAGGGAAACCTGCTTTGAAAGGAATCAAGGCTGATTCAGTGCTGTTGCTAGCGGCCTGCTAACAGCTGAAGCCTTCAGTCCAGGGCTCTCTTCTTCCTTTGTAAGGTTCAGAGTCAATTCAGCCTGCAAAGCCTTCCTTCACACAGACTGGCTTCTGGTACTGGTCAGCCCGCTGGGGACCTGCACAGGGCCGGCAGACCCCCCCCCCCCCCCGCCCCGCCCCTAGACGGAGAGCCTGCTCCTGTTTGCTCCTCTCTCTGCTTTCCTCCTGCCACGGGTGTGTGTTATCATGCAATCGCTCTTCTACTTCAACAGTGAAAGACCCGACTTACAAATGAGGATTTTGTTTTTTAATTGGAAAAAACAATCTGCATTTTAAGATACTTAAGATAAAAACACCTAAGATTATCCAAGCAATCCTGGCTATGCCAGACACTGTGCTAAACGTCACCTATTTCTAGTGTCCAATCTTCACAACGACCCTGTAACATGGGTAACTGAGAGTTGGGGAAAGGAAGTAATTTGCCCAGGGTTACACAACTAGTGGTCAGTGCATCGAGACATCCAAACCCAGTCTCCTTTCCCTGCGCCAGGCCTCCTGGTCCTTTGCTGCATCCTGCTCAGTAAGAGCCCACGCGAATCCCAGCGCAGCTCCAGCCCCTGACAAACGTACGAGTGTGCTCACACACCTGTGCACACCACAAATGGTTTACTGGAGGGGACTTTTAAGAGCCATCCTCTCATGTGCTTTTCTATGAAGGGAGGAGAGAACTTCCACTTTGCATATGGCCCTGTCTAAATACTGACGGAGTTTGTGGACTCAAGAGGCTTCCATAGCCTTGGCAGCTCATGTCAAGAGCCTTGGGTGATCACTGACATCAAAAACAAGAGTGTCAGTTGTTAAACCAACAACAGGAGTCACTGTGCGTTTGCTCCCCATGCTGGACCTCTGTCCTTAATAAGTTGTAGCATGAGAATTAACAGTAAAATTAGTTTTCAAACCATACTTTATACTTTGTATCTGTGAGGGTGCAAACTGTTGAAATCTTTACTAAGTATAGAGTGGATCTTCTGTATATAGAGATAATTAAAAATTAATTAATGAAGAATAGGATGGGAGATGGAGTAGGAGATGAGACGGTTTGGGGGTGGGAGGGTGGGTATGAGAGGAAGAACCGCTGTATTCCAAAAGTTGTACCTATGAAATTTATATTTATTAAGTAAAAGCTTTCTACTATTAAAAAAGAAAAAAAGAGCAACCCTCTCTAGAAATTTTGGTTTCTTCTGACAGTCAATCAGGTTAGTATAGCCGGCCAAGCTCTAGAACCACATCGCCCCACTCCATGTGAAGACATTCTAGCACTCCTCCAGCAGACATGAGTTAGTCTTTACTTCACCAGGGCACTGGCTTTCACTCCCAAGCATCACATCCTCTCCACTTTTCCTCCATTCCATGGAAATCTACAGGCCACTAGCTTAGCAGTTCAGGTAGAATAAAAACAAAAGAAGGCAAGAATTGTCTAAATGTAAAGTGCTGGAAAATCCAACATTTTATTTACTACATTTTGGTGACTACATAAATGCTGAAACATTTTAACACTGAAAAGCATGATGGCATCATCACTTGCTTTTTTTTTCTTTTTTTCTTTTTTGCTTAGCAAACACAGCAGATGATATTGCACGGCATAAAGTGAGAACAGTAGCGAAGCTTAAAAGAAATGAAGGAAACCTTAATGCAGTACAGGAGATACTCATAAACAAACCCGAATAATGCCTAATGCATTACACTATTTGTTGCTACACACAAAAATACAGAAGAAGCATTGGACAGAGAGAAAGAGAGAGACAAAATATTAGCAAACAACCTTAACTGGGTACAATAATCATTTAGTCAGAAATGTGGATGCAACATAGAAACTACCACTGTTTTCTAATTGGCAAAAAAAATGACAGCAACATTTGTCTTTTATCAAAAATCTAAGCCCCTCATGGTTAGGTTTTAAATGAATTATTTCATTATTTATTTACCTTTTGTTTGTTTGTTTTTCATTGTTAAGGAAGAACTCCCTCTGCTCTTGGAAGATTTTCTACTCTACTGGTCTTTTTAAAATTTTTTTTTTTTTTTTTTTTTACCTGATGATTGTCTTAGGCACCCTCCTTACATAATAAACCATCAAGCTAACTTGAACAGGGAAGCTGAGTCACACTCGCACAACAGCTAAGACCCAAAGTTATACTGAAAACAGAAAAAGGGGGAAGAGACAGGTCTAAATGAATGACAGACGGGCTTATTCAGACAGGACCATAAACACAGGGAGATATGAAGACAACTACGGAAGCAAGTGGAAGACAATGTTTTAAAGTTTATTTTTTTTTTTAAAAAGACTGAGCACTTGGTCGAGACGACAGATCTAAAATGAGCCTACAATGATCATGTAATAAATGCAGAACATACCACAAAAAATCAAGAGCGAAACAGAAAAGGTGACCTTGTGAATGCAACTCTGCTGATGGAGAAAGCACCCCTCCTTAACCATTTTCCTGGGTTTTCTGTAATTCACTGCCCAGCATTTGCATGAAAAAAAGTCGTCAATGCCTACCAACACAACAGAGCACTGAAGAATCCTGCAGCTCAGAGCATATTTATCGCCCTACTGAAGTACATAATGAGTATAAAAATGTTCCTTAGAAAATGTAGCATTTGACCCAAAATCTAAGCCCCTCTAATGCTTCCCCACCCCACACACCCCTGCAAAAGGAAAACCAGGTAAAATTCTTGTATTGAGAAGGAAAATATTTACATAGATGATTTTCTGACATGTAGTTGAAACAATTCATTTCAGCAAAAGAAATCAAAATAGTGGCCCTGGCTCGTGTGAGGATGCCACAGTCTATAGAGTTTCGAGTGTGTGCTAACCATCTGCAGTGGAGCTAAGCGCCTGTACAGCCTCGAGCAGGGGGCCTGGGCAGGGAGCATCTCTAGTGTGGGAAACGAAAGATGAGGAGAGGGACGGGACCCAGAGATAGGTCTGGGGCACATTCACGCTGGAGACCCTCACACTTGAGGGTAATTCTTCCACTTCTGGTGGGGGTGTGTCAGGAGGGGAAGGGAACTGTCAACTGTGGGTACCAGATTCTAATAAATAGATGGGAGGAGAATACATGACTTTGGAACAGTTTTCTTTATATTTGATTGATAACTGAACCCAAGCAATCGAGTTTTGCTTCTTCTGTGGGCTGGCCAGGTGGGCAGGGGTCAAGTCCACTGCCCGGCCACCCCTGACTTTCTCTTAAGCACAGAAAGCCATTGCACCAGCTTTGCCTAATTGTGTGTCTCCAGGCCCTGCCCCCTGCTCTGAAGCAATTGTGAAACTTGGGAAGAGGATTTCCAAATTCAAGTTAGCTTGTCTTTTTCAGTTTTTACTGCTCTTGACTTCTCATACCCGTGTGAATGGTAAAAAACAAAAAACAAAAAGCAAAAAGCAAAGTATCTCACCAATGCCGGTGCTTTGAACCATTAAAAAGGTCTTATTAAATTCTTTGGAATATCAGGTCTTACCTGCAAAGTAATCTTTTCTTAAAAAATTAATAAATTAAAGGAAGAACACGAATAATGCCTGCCTGCTTTCTTTCTAAAAGACAAAAAGGACTACCTTGAAACACTCATTTTGGCATGTACAAGCTCTGAGGGGGAACCTGGCAGTGTTCACGGCACACATTGAAGTGCCGGCTAAGAAAAAGCTAAGGATATACACCCTGCGGTTAAGAGAACTCTGGCCTTCAGCTTATCTTAGCATCAAGAACCAAAAGATTGTAACATAAAGCTTTGACCATTTCAATTCTACTATATACACTTTAAAAACTACACGGTCATAAATTAAAACAGTGATTAAATAAGCTCATATAAAATGCAATTAAATTAAAAAATCACAGCACATTATAGAGAAAAATAGGAACCAGTTTCACAAAAAAGAGATTATATATATATATTTTTTTACCCTGTGGAAACAAATTTTTCTACGAAACACAAAAACTTCATAAGTAATCATTAAAATGAAAATCATTTCTTATTCCATTCTTGCATTTTTTTTTACAACAACCCTTAACCCATCTGGGGAACATTTCCAGAAATTAAGTCTTCCTTGAGCAACAGAGCAGTTCCGCCAAGAAAATAAACCCCAAACCAAGGAGGGAAAGGAGTGGGACCATCCCAGACATACAAACTACAAAATAAATAAGAATTATAAAGTTTTTTTTAAAAGTAACCTTAACAATTATCAAACTAGTAAGTTCTGCCTTATCACATAGACTCTCTATACAACATAACCCTAAAACTTTATTACTATGAGGTATTTGGAGGAATTGGTAAAAGGTGCACGGCTTGCCTGGCCAAGGGACCCAGTGAAGGGGTGGGAGGGACTCGAGAGGGAACAAGGAGGAGGAGCTTTGGTTTATCAGCAAGAAATTGGGGGAAAAAAGTCATCCTTTGGTATCAAAGAAAGTTTCATTGCATGGTTGCACGGGAAAAGCACCACGGTGAATAATTATTCCTTTTTTTTTTTTTTTCATTAGTGGCCTTTCTAAGAGGCTGAGGTATTCAAAGAGTATAAGGTGAGAGAGGTTAACAGCGGTTTAACACTTTGGTTCAAGCAAGGCACTCGTCCTAGGAGTTTACGAAGTTCGCAACATGTTCGCCTAGAGATTCACAAGAAGAACTAGCAGTAGTCAGAGTAGTATTTCCTAAGGATGTTGTTATCATTATCGTATCGTTATTAAGAATGAAGACAAGTTTACACACTGAGTGAAGAGTGAGGAGGGGAGAGGAGGTGGGGGCAAGGAAGGGGCGGGGTTCCCTCTGCAGACCGTGGCCGTGCACGAAAATGTCTTTGGTATTCTTTGGTATCATCAATGTGATTAAAATCACCAATGGAAATCGAGTGAGGTAGCGTCTTTGGTTCACACTATAAATAGTAGATCTTTACACTTCTTTTTTTTTTCTTTTTTCTTTTCTTTTTTTTTTTTTTACACGTGGAAGTAGCTATTTCTTACCTTCTGCTTCTTTGTCCTTACTATTTCAGAAATAGTTACCAAATGTACTGGAAAGCTAACCACACCACAATAATCGCCCAGAAGGCAAACACATCTCAAAACAGCCTCTGGGGTTTGAATGCACCCTAAACATCTAGATAGAAAAGGGAGAAGTGCTTTCTCTTTGTTTGCTAAATGCATAGTTTTCATCCTTTCTGTACAAAGAAGGGAGGCCCTTTCTTAGGGAAAATGCCTTTGTATAGCTCATGTGACAATGTCCCAAGGACTCTTTGGTATAGCAAAGTTTGCATTTAACCTGCCAAGACGGGTCTTTTTCCTGTGGGAGAGATGGGAGTGGAATGCGTCCAAAAGTAGCATAGTGCTTTCATATTTGCCTGGAAAAATAATTACGCTTTGTTTTGGAGGGAGGGGAAGGGAGAACATGATGAGTGACGAGTTCAGTTAGAACTTCTGGATTTCCCCCAACGTTTTCTTTGGTTTTGGGGGCCTCTTGCAACTGCATCCGGGGACTGGGATGGAAGCTCAGTTCCCGACAGCCAAAGCTTGTGAACACTACCTGGAGGCTGGGCTCTGCGGCTGTGCAAGCTACACAACAGCTCTGAGCCCTCTGGTGGCGGCAAAGCTGCCAACCGTGAGCGGGCCTGAATGGTTCATGGCCCAAAACAGACAAGCTTGGGTGTGTGAGTGTGTATGTGTGTGTGAGTTTGTGTGTGTGTGTGTGTGTGTGTGTTATTTGAAGCGCAGTTTGGGAATGAACAGAACATACCAATAAAAGAGTGAGATGGCTTTTTTAGGGGAATTTTGCTGGAGGATTGAGAAATGGAAGGTGAATCGGTGGCCTGAGGTCTGCTCTGTGTGGTAGGTTCAGGAACAGGAGCCACTGATCCACGCTGCGTTAGGAGGAGTGGAAGTGCATTTTCCTACGTGCCATCTCTGAAGTCAGGGAGAGTGTGTTGTACCTGGTGTGACAGGTGTATTGCTTGTGAGAAGCGGCGTTTATCTATTATGAGTTCCAAAAAGCAAAGGTTGTGAGTATGCTTAAAGAGTCAAGTAAAAAAATTGCTTTTCAGGCTCTGCTTTGTGCATCTGTTTATGAGAAAATATATCTCTAGGCCCTGAAATTGCATAATGGGTGCAAATTCAATGCTGGTATGAAAATCATCTTTGGTGTTAGCAAATAGGATAACTGGTTCTTTTTTGATAAAATCAGTCAGATGGGATATCAGAAATGTAGCAGTATTTTTTGAGACCGTGCCCACACAGTATCAAACTAGATTGAAAATGTAAAATGTAGTTGAAATAATTTGGGGGGTAATATAATAAAAACAAAGCAAAAAATATGATTGTTTGAATTCAACTTTTGTTTTTCTGGAGTACTGAATTTGTTAAGATTGTGTGTAGACACAGCTTGAATTCCCTGCATTTTAAATTCTCACATTTTAAATACATAAGGCTTTCCTCCCTCCTAAATTATAAATTCATTATATAGCTGTACCCCCAATTCCCTCCATTTCTGGAGAGAAAAAAATTAATGAGTCTTTTTCCTTTTTATTTATGTCATTGAAAAGAGTTTTAGCAAATCTCATGAAGCATGGTCAATTAAATGGTCTCTTTTAAGAGCTGAACTATACTTGTGCCATATTTAGAAGGGAAACTTGTAAGCTGGAATTTTTGGTGGAGTAAAAACATACTAAGACAAAATATGTTGAGGCAAATGTAGTATTTCATCAGTGGAGAATTCAGTGTTGGCTTCCTTTCCTTACTGTACAGCAGACCTGAAGGAGACACAGACATGGCTTGCTGGTTTAGCTTCATCTCTTTAGGCTCTTACCTATTTCAGACCTGACGAGATGGTGAGATTGGATCTTAAGGAGCTACATTTTGTATTAAGATGATTTAATTTTTTCCTTTGGCATTTTAGTGAATCTCAATAACCAACTTATTTCTAGGATAATATTTGACTTCCTGTTTCTAGTTAGGTACGGCAATTAATAGAGTATCCAATTCATTAACAAAAAGTACAACAGGTATCCACATGTAAGTCATAATTCAGTTGAAATCAGAGAGAATGTTTTGGGGAATCAAGGGATTCCTTGGGGTACCATTAGTACAATTTTGTTATCTTTTTGGATTTTTTTTGCCTTGATTTCTATAGTCCCGCTTAAATGATTAGGAAAAATAGAAATTCAAATTTTGTATTTGCAAGCTCAGGTCTAGTTTTTATTTGTCCCTGTTAGAGAGAGGAATCTATGTTATAAAATTCCAGCTTTACGTGTTAGCAAGAAAGAATGTAGTACGCTTTGGAGGTTATGCTTGGTGAAATAAACAGCTTCACACTTGCAGAACCAAAAGTCTTGTGTTCTACTAGAACTCTGGCTTTTTCTATGCAGTTCCATCAATGCCACCATGGCTCAGGTGCACCTACTCTTTCATTGATGTCCAAGTCATAAAATGTCTAGGATTGGCAGTATAATCAGTCGGATTACTTTTTAGGGTAGTTACAAATACTGAGTCATTCATTTTCATAATACTGGTCTATTCACCTTATTTGTGTGTAAAACATTTTTTATAAAGGCATTTGGTACTAAATGCACAAAGCAAATTTAAGTCAAATTAACCCAGGTATAGACTTCTTTCTTTGATAGTGTTTAAATACAAAGCATTACTTTGCACAAGTTTTCTCATTTAGTTACCTGCCCTATTTGAAACTTGATTTTCTGTGGTACGGATGAGCTGCTACCTTAGAAGGATGTGCAGATTTGCTCAGCTGTGTGAACAGACTGCGGGATCCTGGCTCTCTCTCTGCTTAAGTGACATTTATGGGTCCTGGAAAGGAATGTGCCATCTGGATGCACACAGTCACTACACCAACCTCTCTGCCATGATATTAATTGCTTCCCTGAAGCTACATTCTTTCTTGCCAGTTCTGAAAACTCATATTTCAAATGCTTCAAGAGTCATAAATAATAGTCATGATTCTATGTGGCATGTGTATTACAGCTAGATCAGTTCATATGTATAGTATAACTTTACATAGCATCTTGTGTAAAAATAGCTTTGGTTATTAAAATCATTGCAATAAAATACCTGCACTATAATATTAAGTGTGTTCTTTGGTACCTAGGTGATTTATTTCTTTATTTTCTTAATGGATGGACTCTTGTTTCATCTCTTAAAAAATATCTGAACATTCCTTAACAAACAAAGAGAATGCACTGGTTTAGGTGTCATTCAAATTTGCTTTGCTGGGTTTGAATCTGCATTTAGGTTGCGGGCCTGGCAGGTTCAAACATTTGTTAGGCTAGACAGGCGAAATCACACTCTTAATCCAATGAACTCTTCACACCATGCTAGTTGCACTTCTGAGCACAACCCTTCCTGAAGACCAGCCCTGCCTAAGTCCCTAACCACTGGTGGTGGTGGTGGTGGTGGTGGTGGTGGTGGTGTGTGTGTGTGTGTATGTGCGTGTACTCACGCACATACTGAGACACCATACACCTTCCCGGTGCGGTGGAACAGATGAGAAAAGTCAGATCTTAGGAGATGTCCACTCAATGGCTCAAAATCACTATGCTGCTAGCCACGCAACAGCCAAGCACTGCAAGAACGGTTCGCGGACGGAAGGTGTGAGACGCAGGGTTTTCCCGCTCAGAATTCCTGTTGCCAACTTGTCGCCCCGCCGAAGTGTGTGTCTCCGAACAGAGTCAGAATGCAGGTGAGCTAAGTCTTTGGTTTCTTTGGACTATAAATAACACTTTTTTTCTTCTTCTTCAAATATTTCTAAGTATAAACCTGCTATCTTGAGGTCCGGGGTTTTTTTTTTTTTTTTTAATTTCTTTTTGTATTTAAAGCTTTTCCACCGAGGTTTTAGTTTGTGGTTCTTCCTTCATGCTTTGGTACAAGTGCTTGATGAAGAAGATGAGTTGCCTGAATTGGAGCTGCCCTCGTCCTGCCACTTGTCCAGACTCCTCCTCCTCGCGTTCATGAAGAAGTTGCTGACAGTGCTCAGCTCCAACCCCAGCTGCTGGGAAATGGTGATTTGCAATTCTTTGGACGGACGCTTATTTTCCTTGAATATTGCATGGAGAGTTCGACGCTGGACATCTGTGAAGACCAACCTGGGCTTTTTGGGTGTGTTGCCTCTATCTTTCCCGTGTTCTTGCTCTTTCCTTTTGCAGGCTGCAAAGAGACATGGGAGATGTTAGAACAAATAGCCCGCGAGAAGCCAGAGCAGAAAGGCAGAGTGCATAACACGCGTGGGCTGTAGCTAGTGGCCCGTCTGCTTCTGCCTGCTGACCTCTGACTGAGCACTGTGGGGGTTTGGAAGGGAAGCGTAAAGAGGGCTGGAGGACCGGGATGCGGGAGCAGTTCTCTAGGTGTGGGTTTCTGCTTGGTTTTGGTTGTTGTGGTTCTAGATGAGCCTGTCAACTCCAGTGGGGCCCAAGGTTCCTCAACTCTAGGATGTGAAGTTTTGGCTAAGTGAACCTATCGCTTTGAACGTTTACTTCTCCACCTGCAAAATGGTGGATAACAGCATACTCATCCTACAAGGCTGTGGTATGCAGCAGCGCATGTAGGCTAACTGAAGTGTTTCACAGACACAAGGCATCTGAGGCAGCAAGAAAGATTTACAGTTTCCTGATGGTGGGACATTAAGAGCCTAATTGAGGGCATAAAAACACAACACAAAGGAACTGCATTTGTTTTCCAGGGAATTCTGTGAGAGGAAAGCTCTGTATGCAGCATCCTACAAACCCCTGGCGCTGATTCTTCAGTAGAACCAGGAATTGTGCAGGTGTGAACCCTCCTTCCTCAGCTTCGAAGCTGCACCAGTTAAGCTAGCCAGGTCCCCCTGGGGGGCGTCTTTGTGCCTCCTCTTTTGCTGTCTTTGCAAGTTTTGCTTTTGGATTCCCTCTGTTCCCTCACCTGGTTTCCCAGAGAGAGGCCCATTTCCCAACCCTGTGTCCCAGCAGCCCTCGGGCGCTCAGGTCTGGCACTCGATCAGGGTCTCTCATCTTAGATCCTGGGCTCCTCTTCCCAGCCTAAGGCAGCTCAGCAACCAAAGGGCACTGAGGGCTGCATTGCTAACAGGGCCCTCCCTGTGACCTCATCTCAGCCATCCCCAAGTAACCACACAACCCGAGGAGAAAGTGCATGCTGGTTCTGCTGCCCCCCCAAGGCTCCTGGGCACACTGCTTCCTCTCAGGGCTCCCACAGGCACCCTGCAGCCACCACTGCCCTCCTCTCATCTCTCTCCAATACAAAGAGGCCTGTGGGGGTGTTTGCTGGGGGAGGCAAGAACTTCCCCTCCTTCATGCCTTAGACCTGTGGTTGGCTACCCTGCCTGGGGCTGCCTCCTGCTTCCGCTAGTGCCTCTGTGTAGTCTGGCTCCTCAACTCCTCCCTGGATTTTGCCCCAGCTCTGATTAGGGCTGTGCTCTCCCGCAGGCAGCCCTGCTCCTCTGCCTGCCTCCCAACTGCTCCAGATCCTGGTGTTCAGAGTTCCCTAAAAACTTGGGTGTCCATTGGGACAAATAAGGTCAACAATGGCCCAGGCAAAGAGCTCATTGGTAAAAACCTAAAGACATTTCTAATCTTTGGAGTCCAATCTCAGAGTCTCCAAATTCATTAAAACTGATTCTTCATTAGTTTTTAGCAGATTCAATGTGATTTGTAGATACAATTCTAAGACCATAATGATACTCCCTCTTCCCTTTCTTCCTTCCTCTTCCCTCCCTCCTTCCTTCCCACCTTTTAGTTTTTGAGATAACAGATTTTAAATTCACATTACAGTAAAAAGGCTTAAGAAGTTTTACAAGTGAAAAGCAAAAGGGTCCAAAATTTTTTTAAACAATGTAATACTCAGTAAAAAAATGTTTTCTGTGCAGTCCCTTATTTATGAGTGACAGGCACATGTTGTTAGTCTGCTATATTATGCACATTCTAAAGCAAGCACAACAGATAGAAACTGTGAAAGGAGACATGGAAATTCCCTTCTCCAGGTGTTTCAGCTTGCCCCAGCCTGGGTCCAACCACTAGGAAATGTAAGAGCAAGAATTCCAGAAAGAATGTGAGAGGGCAACTCAGTCCTACCAGACAGATTTGCAGGCAAGTCAAACCTTACGTTGCCTTTTGTAACTTAAGCTTAGTTCACCAGCAATGCCCTTTGCCCACCACAAGGGGCAGCATCAACATAATGGGAAGCATGTATTAATTGTCCAGTTTCCTCCGAGCACTGAGCTATATGTCCCAGGTGACAAAGTTCTTCTTTCCCCAGGCTGACCGCCCTCACTGGGCAACTCAATGAAGTTCCTGAAAAATATTGGCCAGGCTGAAGTCAACTCACGGAGTTTGAGTAGGCCCATGGGCAATACTGATAGATGTCGCTGACTGATTCATACATTCACATTAAAAAATGAGTGTAACATGGGCTTTGCTTCTTAAGGAAGACTGTTTGTTTGTGGAAACACAAGCAAACAGCTGCAGGAGCATACAAGGAACACACAGGATACGCTCTCCACTAGAGGACGTTAAGGAAGGGATCACCAGGAGCCTGAAAGGACAAGTGCAGGTTTGCTGGTGAGGGCGCTGAGCATCACTCCCTGCCGACGGAGCAGCACTGGGGAAGGACTGATGAGCCCTGGCAGAGTGTACAGGTGGCCAAGCAAGCTGTGGGCAATGAGCCGTCACGGCAGACACATCAGATCCGAGTTATCCATAGGGAAGGAGGGGTTCCTGAGTGTTGCCCTGGTGGTGGTGGTGGGGGGAAGGTGGGGAGGCTGCCCACATGCAGGGGAAGGTGGGAGAGGGGGGAGGAGAGAGGATAGAGGGTCATGAGAGAGGGAATGTGTTGGTTTAAGTGCTCCCCTCTGCCCACCCCCATTGACTTGGGACAAGTCTGAAGGGCCATGGAGTTCCAGAGCACCCTGTAAGACTGGATGAGGCTATTCCTGCACGAACGTGGCACTTCAGCTTAATTCCCCATCCCCCACAGGAGTTACTCACTCTTGCAGTCTCCAATAACTTCCCTGCAGGCAAATCTCACAGCATCAGGGTCTGCATCCCAGAAAACCTGACTTCAGAAGTCAGCTAGAAAACCTCTCTATTGAGGACACAAAATTAGACCAAGGCAGTTGGGGATGGAGAAGAACTTCTCAGTAGGTAGAATCAAGAGGAATTATTGACAACTTGACAGGGAGGGTGGAGGTGGAAACAGCTCCCAGGTTTTTGATTGGATGGTAGCACTAGGGCCATCAGGGGATGCAGATGGAGCAATGGGCTTGATGAAGGCTGTGATCACTTCCACATGGGACAAAATGCATTGGGAGTGCCTGCTGGACATTCTGCTAAAGATCTCCAATAGGTGATTGTCCAGAAGACAGCGGAATGTATGGAGTGTGAAGCTCAAGGGAGATAGCTGGGCTAGAAATATAGACGCGAAAGTCATTAGGGCTCTGGATGATAAATTGCACAGAACATGTACCTACGGAAAAGTAAATAACTTGAATGTTGGATGAATCCTCGACTTATTTATCATTCAAAAGGCAGAGCTAAGGGAAATTACAAAGAGATATCCGTCTTCTACCTAACCAGGGTGTGTATCTAATGACTTTCAATCTGGTCCTTGGCATTGGCAGGACTGATTGGGCTGAAGCTACCCCTGAGCCAGCATTTCCTGAACGATGTCAGAGGAATGACACTGTCTTAAACCAGGTTCTTTGAAAAGATGACTTGCAGGTCAAGAGCATTGAGAGAAGCCTGAAATTAATAATATGTGTTAGTACATGCACTTCTTTCTCCCAAATTTATTTAATCCCACAACACCTTTTGGTGGAGACTCTCTATTAGTGTCTCAAATAATATTGTTTAAAGGTTGCAAATTTTTTTTATTTATTTAGAAAACTTTTATTTAATAAATATAAATTTTGAAAGTACAACTTTGGATTATAGCAGTTTTTTCCCCCATAACTCCCTCCCACCCGCAAACCATTCCATCTCCCACTCCCTCTCCCATCCCATTTTTCATTAAGATTCATTTTTAATTATCTTTATGTACAGAAGATCAATGCAGTATATACTAAGTAAAGATTTCAACAGATTGCACCCACACAGACACACGAAGCATTAAGTACTGTTTCAATACTAGTTTTACTGTTAATTCGCATAGTACAGCACATTAAGGACAGAGATCCTACATATGGAGCAAGTGCACAGTGACTCCTGTTGTTGATTTAACAATTGACACTCTTATTTATGACGTCAGTAATTACCTGAGGCTCTTGTCATGAGCTGCCAAGGCTATGGAAGCCTCTTGAGTTCACAAACTCTGACTTTATTTAGATAAGGCAATAATCAAAGTGGAAGTTCTCTCCTCCCTTCAGAGAAAGGTACTTCCTTCTTTGATGGCCCCTTCTTTCCACCAGAATCTCACTCACAGAGATCTTTCATTTAGGTCATTTTTTGCCACAGTGTCTTGACTTTCCATGCCTGAGAAACTCTCATGGGCTTTTTAGCCAGATATGAATGCCTTAGAGGCTGATTCTGAGGCTGTGTCTCATATAATATCAACATTTGGAGAAATGCAGATTGGAAGTTCCTGCCCCAAGCTCTCTGACATTGTACTATCTCAAGCCTCACAGAGAGTACAATGTCAGTAGCCTAGAAGTGAGATTGCCTCGGAGCAGGGGCCCCAGCTGGCCCATCTATATCTGCAGGGCACTTGGTACACATCTCAGGCTGCAAGGGGAGCTTGGGATCAGGGGGTGGTGTCTGTGAATACATGGATGAGGTTATATATCTGGAGAGAACTCTGGACAGACTTCTGTAGTTGGAGTTGCTGAGATATCAGTAGGAGGGAGAACAGACTACAAAGCTGGTTGAGGGTTCCTGGGCGGCCAGAGGAGGCCAGGAGGGGTAATCCACAGCAGTAAGATCCTACGTCTAGAAGCTTTCACAGGGCTAGAGCTGTTAGAGTTGGTTTGAGAGTAGGAATGAGAGCGACGCTTTGGAGTTTCCATATATTTACTTCAGGGTGCAGACTGCCCATCATGAAGCAGGAAGCCACCGACTGGATGTCACGAGCTTCCACACACACACGCAAGGTAGAGAGGGTCAGGGAGTGGAGGTACCACTTAGAGAAGAGCAATGTGTGGCAGGGTAGTTTCCATTAAAGATAGAGATGATTTATCAGAGCTCAGGATTAACAGGAAAGAGACTCCTATTGTTTGTAAAAGGCAGCCCTGAAGCTGGAGATCTGTCAGCAGTCACCTCCACACAGTCGGCAGGCAGATACCGTGCAGGACCCAGTGGGGGCTGTCTCAGACAGACTGCTGACCTTGGTCTCTGTCGGTGAGAACAATGCAGGAAGCAGAAGCATGGACGGTGGGCAAAGTCAGACCAGGTGCACTTTAGGAATCAGAGACGTAAAGGAAACAACAAAACACAGGGCATGAGGACTTCGGCAAAGGACAGAGGCTGCTATTTCAGGCAACCCGGGCCATGCTTTGCCTACAGCAGACAAGGCACAACCAAGAAATATGAATCTGTAGGGATACTGAAAGGCACTTTATGAGCAAGTCAGTTTGGAAAGAACTAATTAGTGACTCAACAAATTTCTTCAATTCAGGAATTCTCAGAGCCTTTAATATGTTCATGTGCACCAATGCTTTCTAGTTTATGGGGTCTTACAAACGTATCTGATTGAGGAATTCTTTATTCAGGAAATTTCTCTCCAGAATGGCATTACTTAGAACAGCACTCCCTTGGACCCGTGGCTGCCAGACGTGTGCTGGGCTGTGTCCAGCCCTGAAAATCGGCCATCTGAAACTCGAGTCTAAGCAGTTAGAAAGGTTTATGGTATTTTGGCACTGCTACAACATTAAAGTGTGTGATTACTTTTCTAGTAATGTAGTTTTCATTGTATTATCAAAACTATTGGTCCGGGACAGATGGAAATTAGAATTAAACCATTAAAAAGCTGCTCTTTGATTACCTGGAACTTAAGAAGCCCTGCCTTGGAATGCATGTGATAAAACATAGTATTATATTAAAATTCTTGGGGCTGGCGCCACGGCTCACTAGGCTAATCCTCCGCCTGCAGCGCCGGTACCCCCGGTTCTAGTCCCAGTCAGGGTGCCGGATTCTGTCCCAGTTGCTCCTCTTCCAGTCCAGCTCTCTGCTGTGGCCCGAGAAGGCAGTGGAGGATGGCCCAAGTGCTTGTGCCCTGCACCCGCATAGGAGACGAGGAGGAAGCACCTGGCTCCTGGCTTCGGATCAGCGCAGCTTGCTGGCTGTGGCAGCCATTTGGGGAGTGAACCAACAGAAGGAAAACCTTTCTCTCTGTCTCTCTCTCTCACTGTCTAACTCTGCTTGTCAAAAAAAAAATAATTCTTGGAACAGCTGTCAGTCAAGCTGACTTCACGACACAGAGGACTTTACACAGTAACTATTTCTGAGAATATATAGACACAGACATACTGGCCTAGGAGACACTTATTAAACCAAATGGATTTATAATACAGCCTCTTAGATGGAGTTGGACTCTGAAAACCCGAACCCAAGCCCAGCTGTGTGGCTGCTGATAGATGGGCAGGTAAAATTGAGGACATCCTTGCCTTTCCTGAGCTTAGTGCCCCCAGTTGCAGAATGGAAGACAATGGCTTTCTTATCTCACTCACATCCTGTGTAATGAGCATTATTAAATAAGATGTTCAAGTGATTAAAACTACTAATCTTTAAGGAATATGCTAGATGTTTGCAAATTAACTTACTGATCCTTTCTTTTTCAGTCAAGACACAAGCATAGCGGCTGGCTCTGTAGTGTAACAGGTTAAGCCCCAACTTGCAGTGCTGGCATCCCATATGGGCACTAGTTCAGGTCCTGGCTGCTCCACTTGGCATCCAGCTCTCTGCTAATGCACCTGGGAAAGCAGTGGAAGATGATCCAAGTGCTTGGGTCCCTGCATCCAAATGGGAGGCCCAGAAGATGATCTTGGCTCCTGGCTTCGGCCTGGCTCAGCCCTGGCTGTTGCAGCCATTCGAGGAATGAAACAGCGGATGGAAGATATTTCTCTCTCCCTCTCTCTATTTCTCCCTCTCTCCTTCTAACTCTACCTTTCAAAAAAAAAATGCAAGTATAAACCTTGAACTTACCAGCATACGCACTGTATTTACATCAGGCTTATATGTTACTCCACTTATAACCTGTGGTGTGAATTTGGACACATCACTTGCTCTCTCTCCCTGTAGTTCTCTTTAATAGGAAGACTGTATTCTAGCATCCCTGTGGGTTTGGAGGCCCTCCAAGTCAATGAATTCATAGCTGGTTTCCAAAGTCTACCATTATCTCAGTTAGAAAAATCCCAGTGTGGGATGGGCATTTAGTCTAGTGGTTAAGATGTGTGCATCCCAACTCAGAGTGCTTGGGGTGCTTGATTCCCAGCTCTGACTCCTGACTCCAGCTTTCTGCCAATGCAGACCCTGGGAGGCAGCAGACCTGGCTCATAGTGTTAGGTTTCTGTCACACACGTAGGAGCTCTGAATTGAGTTCCTGGCTCCCAGCTTCAGTCCCCTCGCCATTGCAACCAGTGGATGGAAACTCTCTCTGCCTCTGAAATAAAGAGTTTTTAAAAAAATTTCCAAGATAACCTTTCCCTCTCCTTTGGAACATATAGCTACTAGGTTGGCTTTTCCATGGAATCATCTCCATCCTTTACGACTTCTCAGAAGGAGCAAGCAGCGGCTCCGCAAGCCCATCAGCCAGTCCTGCTCCACACTCATCTAAACCAAAGTATGACAACACAGGGGTGGGCCTGTGGTGTGGAGACTTAAGCTGCTGCCTGGGATATCGGTGTCCCATGTCAGAGTTCCTGGTTCAAGGCGACATCCAATCCAACTTCCTGTTAATGTGCCTGGGAAGGCAGTAGATGAGCCTAAGTGCTTGGATTCCTGTCACTCTTGTGGGAGACCTGCATGGAGTTCATGGCTACTGTGGTCCTTGGGAGAATGAGCCAGCAGATGGAAGATCTCTCTCTCTCTCTCTCTCTCTCTCTCTCTCTCTCTCTCTCCTTTCTCCTCTCTCCTTTCTCTCCCCTCTCTTTCTCTCCTCTCTCTGTCACTCTGCCTTTCAAACAAACAAAAATAAATCTTAAAAACATAAACACCTTCATTACGGTTGCTTTGACCTTATGAACTTGAAAGATGAAAATAATACCACCCACCTCAGACTTCACAGTTGAGCTTCTGTTCTTTGGGATTCGGGGCCACTAGTCAATAGATATTTTAGGCATTTTACTGAACTTCTACTTGCAAGTGTAGGAGAATTGAGTAGTTTAACAAGTTTCCTGAAGGCCCTGGTATACCTGTCCCACTGCTGGCTGCTTCCCCCAGGGTGGAATGGTGGGTTAAAAATAGGCCCTTTACTGGCAGGAGGCAGGGCTGGCCGCATTTCAGGGTATTCTCTGCCTTTCCAGTCTATAAGGGAGGTGAGATGACAGAAAAGGTAGCAGAGGATTTGGGCTCAGGTTTCCGCTGTTATTAATTGAGAGACTGGGTTAAATCCCTTCACCAAGCTGGGAAGTGATTCCTTCATTGCAAAAAGAAGGAGCTGGGCTGAGTAACTGCCAATCCTCGGAGGCGCAGCTCTGTGACTTGATGTTTATTAACAGCCCCTTCCACTTCAGCCCTGGGGGAGGCAGCAGGCACTGCAGACAGAGTCTAGGACTATTGGCTTCTCAGTAATAAATGGGCCCCTGGAGCAGAGTGAGAGTTGAACTGCTCACTCTAGAGATGCCTGGGCGGCCCCCACGGAGCACACTCGCTCTTGTGTCAGCCTGTCCGTGTACCATGCTCAGTCTCACTCCTGGCACACAGAGACGGAGTGGGCTGTGGAGGGGAGGCCCTGGGGGCAGAGCACCTTCCGAGGAGGTGGGAAAGGGAACGGAGTCTCTGTGCTTAGTGAACATGGCACCAGGTCTTGTAAGTCTGGGAAATTAGCTTTTAAAGACTAGGTTTCTCTTATACATAATTTGTAAAATTCCTTTTAAAGCTTCCTGTTTGTCTTAGTGACACTCAGGAGAAATATGGAAAAGTGTGTGCATGTTTGGGGGAAAGTGTGGATATGTACATAGACACCTGACAAATTGGGGACTGACCTACTTCTAGGGAGCCAGGGTATCTGATAGAGTAAGAAGGGGATGGGGTGAGGGAATGATAGGCTACATTTCTGTCACTTTAAAGACATCATTTAAATTTTATTTATTAAGTTATTCATTCAAAAAACAGAGAGAGAGAACATAAAGATCCATATTGCTAACAACATTTGCAAACAAATCCCAGTGTCTCTCTCACACAAAAGACTCTTCCAATTTTCAGTCTCTCCTATCCCCTTGAATTTTGTCACTCTGCTCTAAGCCACTGTAGCTCGCAGCTAGCCTGGAATCTGATCCTGGCTTTCAACAGCTCTTCTTCAAAAATCTTTTTTTTTTTTTGAGGAGAACCTGGGACCCTCCAAATCCCAGCATCCTGTCCTTGGGGGCTATTTTAGGACCCCGAGTTTACCTTAAACTCATCCTCTCCAGGATGTCACGGGAGTGGCAGGGACCCAACCACTTGACCTGTCACCTGCTGTTTCCTAAGGTATGCATTTGCAGGAAGCTGGGTCCCCAGCAAAGCCAGGACACCCACTCAGTATGGGATGCAAGTGTTCCAAGTAGCATCTTTTTTTTTTTTTTTAAGATGTATTTATTTACCTGAAAGGCAGAGTTACAGCGAGAGGGAGAGACAGAGCCAGAGAGAGAGAGAGAGAGGTCTTCCATTTGCTGGGTCACACCCCAGGTGGCTGCAATGGCTGGGGCTGGGCCAGGCCAAAGCCAGGAGTCTGCAGCTTCTTCTAAGTCTCCCACATAGATAGCAGGGAACAAACACTTGGGCCACATTCTGCTGCTTTATCAGGCCATTAGCATGGAGCTGGACTGGAAATGGAGCCCATATGGGATGCCGGCACTGCAGGTGGTGGCTTTACCCATTATGCCACAATGCCAGTGCCTCCAAACAGCTGCCATATCAATCACCTACCCCTGAAGACGTTACTTAATTCAGACAACAGCTCTGTGAGGTATCACATTTAACAGGATGGAGGAAATTTTGGAACTGAACCCAAGGAGAGGACAGCTTCAGCTTCAAAGTCTTCATAGAGAACCTGGAAGGTACGGCAACAGCGATGAGGAGGGGGTGGCATTGTGGCACAGGGGGTGCAGCTGCTGCTTGCAATGCTGGCATCACAAACAGGCAGCAGTTCTAGTCCTGGCTACTTCACTTGCAATCTGGCTCCCTGCCACTAATGCACCTAGGCAAGCAGCAGAAGATGGCCCAAGTACTTGGGCCCCTGCACCCACGTGAGAGATCTGGAGAGAGTGCTGGGCTCCTGGCTTCAGCCTGGCTTAACCCTGGTTGTTGTGGCCAATGGGAGAGTGACTCAGTGGATTCTATCTGTCTCTTTCTGTCTCTCTCTCTGACTTTCAAATAAAAAAATAAGTAAGTAAATACATAAATAAATCTTTTTAAAAAGCAACTGCTGGGCTTGCACATGGGCCTGGGTGGGGAAGTGGGGAAAGGGCACAGCTCTCACCGCTGACTGCCACCAAGACAGAACCACTTCCGGGATGCACCAAGGAGAGGAGGAGGCCCCAGCTCTTCCTGCCCCTGAGTTCCCCAGATTCTCCCGGCAGCTGAAGCTGCATTTCCGCATTAACTCCGCTAGACAAGGCATGTGGACAAGCAGGCGTAAGAACGGAACAGAGTTCAGTAAAACGAGACAGAGTAGGAACAGACGCTTAAAGCAGGAACTGTGGAGGTAAGGGCAGGTCTGTCCCTGAGCCCAGTTTCCGGGCCAGTCCCCGCCCACACAGTGGAGCCTCAAATGCCAGTGGACAGAGCACAGCGGCTCCAAGACTGCAGCTCAGACTCCGGGAGTCCTGGGACAGAGCCTTATTTGCCTGGCCTTGGGTTATTTTGCTGTGCTGTGTTTATTTTTGTAAGCTGGGCCTCCCATTGTTTTTGCAATGAGGCAAATTCAGAGGGCGCAGCACAACAGGCAGTTTGAAAAGCAACACCAGTGAACTCCGACAAGACCAAGGGCAGACTCTGTACAGGCAGCGAATCCTTGCGCAGGTGGTCTGGAAACTGTGACGGCCAGCTGGGGGAGGTGGAGGCTGCACTCCAGCTCTCTCTGCTGTGTGTCTGTGAACTTGGGGGTGCTGGAAACCCTTCTGGGTGTGCACACGAAAAGCCTAATGAAAGATCCAAAGAGCTGACATTCCTGGAGAGGAGCCGTGACTGTGCTCACGCCTTACTCTCACTTCACAGCACTGAAGACACCCAAAAGTCTTCCCGTGTGACCCCTGCTGAACTCCGATGAGATGGAAGAGGGATTCTTTCGTTTTCGCACAAGAAGTGCTGGCAGAGAGGTTGGGGGACTCGCCTATGGGCACACAGCTGGTGGGGAGGCCTCCAACGCTGTGCCCTGATGCACATCATGAAAACTGCCCAGGAAGGTGAAGCAGCAGCAGGAGCTGCAGCAGAGCGTGGATGGAGCCCGGGGAGCCTGCAGCCAAGGTGAGCGGGGCAGCAGCAGCTGGCCGTCCAGGTCGCTGTGGGCTCTGAGAAGTGGGAGGAACTGGCTAATCCAGTGGAAAGAAAGGATGGGGAGCAGAGGGCTTGGGTTAAAGCCAGGACAGGGCGACTCCATCACACTCAGGTGGGAAAAGTCACCCAGACCTCTCCTGCCTTGCCCCTGTTGGTCTGGGACAGACACCTGCCCGCCCACGCATTGTTACCTGGGACCCTTCCAGAATGAGTGTGTGGGATACCTCCATCAGCCTCTCCTCTCTAGGGAACGCTCCTTGGCTGTAGTGCAGGAAAGGTGGGGCCTCTGCACTTCGTGGTGAAAGGAGGCCAGGCTGCTTGGTCCTGTGGAAGCTCCGCATCCTCACAGCTACCCCAGGGAGGCACTATTGTTATCTGTTATTGTCTCTAGTTGAAAAATGAGAGGCCATGGCCAGCGCCGCAGCTCACTTGGCTAATTCTCCGCCTGAGGCGCCAGCACAACGGGTTCTAGTCCTGGTTGGGGCACTGGATTCTGTCCCGGTTGCTCCTCTTGCAGTCCAGCTCTCTTCTGTGGCCAGGGAGTGCAGTGGAGGATGGCCCAAGTACTTGGGCCCTGCACCCGCATGGGAGACCAGGAGGAAGTACCTGGCTCCTGGCTTCGGATGGGCATAGCTCTGGCCATGGCGGCCATTTGGGGAGTGAACCAACGGAAGGAAGACCTTTCTCTCTGTCTCTCTCTCACTAACTCTGCCTGTCAAGAAAAAAAAAAAAGAAAGAAAGAAAGAAAGAAAGAAAGAAAGAAAGAAAGAAAGAAAGAAAGAAAACGAAAGATGAGAGGCCTGAGGCTCTGCGAGGCTAAGGGACCAGCCCAAGGTCACCCTGACTGTAAATGGGGAAGCTTGGATTTGAGCCAGTGGTAGGTGCAGGGATAGTATTGTGAGGAGCAGAGGTGTGGGCCCAGAGAAGCACAACACATAACCCTGGCGCACGCACACACACACACACACACACACACTGTCTTCCCTCATTTGTTTGGTGTTCCAGTAGGCACAGGCTGAACCAGAGCCAGAAAGCTGAACTGGGCATTTCCAATGAATGAATACATTTCCTACTCCAGTGATACCTGTTATGCTGTTGCTGGCCATGCTTGCTCAGCCAGGCACACACACCTGGGGCACAGCCATGAGCTTTTCTACACCTGCAGGAAGAGATACCCACCAACCTGAGGCTCCCTCCAGGAAGTGCTCCCCTGTGATATAGACTCTGACAAGGAGAGAACCAGCTGCCTTGCACCTGCTTGTTTGATTGGTTGCAAAGGATAACGTGGCTTGTTTTTCAAAGGAAGCTACAAGAATTCTGATTGCTAAATTCTTAAACTTGTGTTAATGCCTGGTCTCCTAGAATTTTATTGCATCATTATCTTTCATGTTAAAAAGGCCCTCATAAGTTTGAACTCCAGTAATTGTAAATACATGATATGGATGCCCCATTGCCAATGTTTATCCTACAAAACAGTCAAAGCAGATGGCATACTGATGAATTACATGCTTGCTATGCATTTTTAGCTCATATAGGCCCACAGTGAATTGTAAAGTTTATTGATCACATTTCTGTAATTAATAGCTATGAATATTACTTTATAATATTCACAGCAATTGAAAATTACAAAATAGAATTCCTTTAAAAATAATCTACAATTTTGACTTTTCACTGAGTCATCAAACATTTTCTATAATTAATCTCAAGTTAGTGAAGTTTTCCTTGCTTGCATTTCTGGAAAGTGATCTGTTGGATCAAACTGTAAATGCCGTTCCTCTGATAACATGCGTTCTCCAGTTAGCTTCACAAGAGCGAAGCCCAGGAAGAAGTCTCCGAGCGGCTGCCCTACCACAACATTCAAGGACCCTGACACTCCAACTTCAGCCACTTCTCCCACCACAGCCACACTGCGCAGAACTCCTCAAGACATCATGAACTTTCCCATTTCTATCCTTTGTTTCTCTACTCAGAATGTCCTTCCTGTCTGTTTTCTGTGCAAAAAAGCTCCCCATGTGAGCAAGTCCAAGTATCTCATTTTTCTGCTAAGCCTTCTCCATTCTGTTTCCCATTCTGGGAGAATATAATTACTTATTTACCTACTCACTGCTCTTACACAGTCGGTAAGTCCTGACCATGGACTATTTCTTGGCATACCTAACTTCACAGTTGGAGAAATAAGTTGGCTCTGGCTCCATAGAAAACTGAGACAACCAGAGTGGGCATTTGGTCGAGTAGTTAAGATGAGTGGGCATTTGGTCTGGTAGTTAAGATGATCAGAGGCCCTGAGTGCCAGTCCTGGCTCTGCTCCAATTTCTGGCTTCTTTATCCTGGGAGGCAGCAGATGGTAGCTCAAGTAGTTGGGTCCCTGCCACCCATGTGAGAAACCTGGATTGGATTCCCAGCTCATGGCTTCAGCCAGGCCCAGCTCTTGCTATCATGGGCATTTGAGGGGAATAATCAGTTTTCTCTCAAAAAAATTAAATAGAAAATATTAAAAAAAAAGAAAAATACAGACATCTGAGATGAAATTCTTTAACTTCTGAACTGTGTATACAGTCCCATGACACATCCTCAATCCCTTACTGGATGGTTGATGCTGAAGCAGCTTAATGGTGCTGTGGGGCTACTTATAACACTGGAGGCCAAGGAAGGACGCTGAGCCCTTGGTGAGGGACGCTCTACTGCTGCCAGTCCTGTGACTGAGCCAGAGTGTGGTTCAGGCCCAGGGAGGGAGCAGGCTGCAGGCAGTACTGGAGGAGCAGAAGGAAATTAACTTAAGGTGGGACATTACAAAGAGTGAGTAGGGTAAATAGCCCATTCTCTAGGGGGTGTCCAGGCACTGTCTGTGTCCTTGCTAAGCCTGGGTGTTGACTGGCCCATGTAGGGCTTAGTTAAATATAGAGGAGATAAGGATCAGACTTATGGATAAAGTCAGCAAATATCCAGAGTTTGTCTGGTGGAGACCATAACAACAAGTTAATGAGAAGGCTCCTTAGGAGTAGTCTTGGGGAAATTCAAATTCAAGATATAAAGGACCCCCATGAAGGTGAAATAAAATACCATTGTGTTTCTTTTGCTCTGGCAACTTCTAAGTCATGTACTTCTTGTGTAGGGCCTCTTGCCTGGTGCCCTGGGTCCTTGGTCAAGGTGTCATTACTGGGGCCGATGCTGTGGTGTAGCGGGTGAAGTCACCACCTGCAGTGCCAGCATCCCATATGGGTGCCAGCTTGAGTCCTGGCTGTTCCACTTCCAATCCAGCTCTGATATGGCCTGAGAAAACAGTAGAAGATGGCCCAAGTCCTTGGGCCGCTGCACCTCCATGAGAGACCTGGAAGAAGCTCCCAGCTCCTGGCTTCGGATTGGCACAGCTCCGGCCGTTGCGGCCAATTGGGGAGTGAACCAGTGGATGGAAGACCTTTCTGCCTCTCTCTCTCTGCCTCTCCTCTCTCTGCCTCTCCTCTCTTTGTGTAACTCTGACTTTAAAGAAATAAATCTTAAAAAAAAAAAAAAAAAAGGTGTCATTACTTTCTCCCAGGCTCCCAGATCGGCCTGGATTTGCAGAGGGAGAGGCCGAAGGATCCTCAGCAGTTCTTAGTCTTGCCTACACACTGGAACCACCCTAGAAACTTACAAAACTTACAAAAGACCCATTTCTTGAGATCCTGATTTATTCGGTGGAGCTGAGGCCTAAGCCTGGGATGTGTGAAAGCTCCCAGGTGACTTTGACCCATGGCCGGCCTGGGAACCACTACTCTAAATCAGTGCTTCTCAATCCCAGATTGCTCGCACACCTTGTTAAGGTGAAGATGCTGATGTGTCAGGTGAGGGTGGGGCCTGAGAGCCTGAACATCTAACAAGTTCCCAGGTGACGCCTGTCCGGGACCAAACTCTGAGTAACGAGGGCCCTGAGACTGGAGCATGAGCTCTAATTAAGGTGTGGGCCAAATGCATCGATGCCAGCCGGGCGCATCAAAGGGCAGCTTGTTCAGAAGGCACTTTTGGAACCCCATCCTATACCTACTCTGAGCGCAGGTCCACAGACAGACATGTCAAGCATGCTTCCTGGGTGATTTAGATGCTCAATAAAGTTGGAGAGCCACTTGCTCCTCGCCAGTATTTTAAAAGTTTCCAAGATCAAAAGAATCAGCCTGTCAAAAACACAGTGACCACACCAAAATTTTAGGGTAGGGACCTGGGAATCTGTTCTTTACAAAGGACACAGGGGGCTGACATTGTGACACAGTGGGTTAAGCCACCTCTTGCATCACCAGCATCTTGCTTGAGTCCTGCCTGCTCTGCTTTTGATCCAGCTCCCTGTTAATGTGCCTGGGAAGTCAGGAGAAGATGGCTGAAGTGTGTGTGCCCCTGCCATCTACATGGGAGACACAGATGGAGTTCTAGACTCCTGGCGTTGGCCTGGACCAGCCCATGCTATTGAGGCCATTTGGGGCATGAACCAGTGTATGGAAGATATTGCCCCCTGCCATCTCTCTGCTTTTCAAATCAACACATCTTAGAAAAGGGACACAGGTTATTCCTATTATTACAGGTCTAGGAAAGCCTGCTTTGAGGCTTATGTGGGGGCTGGCTTAGGGAAGGTCCAGGTAACCCTCCTCCCTCTCCCCAGATGAAATTGGTCCTCTAAAATCCAGTGACATGGGCTGTCAGAGAGAGTCTGGCAGAGGACAAGCAGCCGATGTATGGGGTTGGGCAAGTGCAGAGGCAGACGTGCCCATGGTGTCCCCGGCTGCAGGTGGAGGTGTTTGCTCTGTGACCCCAATGCAGAGGGAGCTGCATGGGAACAGGGCAAGGATTCGATTCATCACCAACTGTGAGCCTTTAAGCACTACATGGCAGGACTGTCTCCATCTTCACATCTGGGTTTGGTGCCAAGGCCTGAGGTGGGGGGCAGGCAGCTGTGGGGCTGGGGAGAATCTTCTGGGGGGGGTCAGGGGGCTGGAAGGTCTATTTCACAGCCAGAGAGAGGAAAAGAAGGGGTGCTGTGCCCACCCTTGACTACCCACCTTCCTGAACCAAGAAACTGCAGGTTGATGTTCTTTTATATCTACATCTCCATACCCATGCTGGTACAGAGGACCATTAACCTGCACTGGGCTGGGCTAATGGCTATTACATATGGAGTGTGTTTAAAGTGTTCCTGTAGATGATGTCTCCTACATACACATGTAATGACCCATACTGCATAGTCTGGGCTGTGCTGCCCACATTTTAGCATGCTATAGAATCACTTTGAGGGGCTGGTGCTATGGCTCAGTGGGTTAAAGCCCTGGCCTGAGGCACTGGCATTCCATATGGGCGCCGGTTCTAGTCCCGGCTGCTCCTCTTCCGATCCAGCTCTCTGCTATGGCCTGGGAAAGCAGTGGAAGATGGCCCAAGTCCTGGGCCCCTGCACCCATGTGGGAGACCCAGAAGCTCCTGGCTTCAGATCAATGCAGCTCCAGCTGTTTCGGCCAACTGGGGAGTAAACCCGCAGATGGAAGACCTCTCTCTGTGTCTCTACCTCTCTCTGTAACTCTGTCTTTCAAATAAATATAATAAATCTAAAAAAAAACACTTTGAAGGCTTATTAACAAACAGACTACTCAGCTCTACCCCGGAGTTTGTTTCTGTATGGTTTCGAACAAGGTCCCCAGTGATGCTGAAGTGCATGGGATTTGAGTATGAAGGGGTTTGAAAATGAACCCTACCTAAATTTTTTGTTGAGCAGGCTTATTTTATACATATAGGTAAAGCAATTTTGGAACTATTTTAGATGCATTATGTACTAAGGATTGAGCAAATGAGTAAATGTGTGTTTGTCTGAAAGAGAGCGAGCAAGAAGCAGGTTTTGGGCCAGCGCCGCGGCTCACTAGGCTAATCCTCCGCCTTGCGGCGCCGGCACACCAGGTTCTAGTCCCGGTCGGGGCGCCGGATTCTGTCCCCGTTGCCCCTCTTCCAGGCCAGCTCTCTGCTGTGGCCAGGGAGTGCAGTGGAGGATGGCCCAAGTGCTTGGGCCCTGCACCCCATGGGAGACCAGGAAAAGCACCTGGCTCCTGGCTCCTGCCATCGGATCAGCGCGGTGCGCCGGCCGCAGCGCGCTGGCCGCGGCGGCCATTGGAGGGTGAACCAATGGCAAAAGGAAGACCTTTCTCTCTGTCTCTCTCTCTCACTGTCCACTCTGCCTGTCAAAAAATAAAAAAAATAAAAATAAAATAAATTAAAAAAAAAAAAAAAGAAGCAGGTTTTGGGTGCCAGGGTTCTCACTGTGGATGAAAGGAAGGGAATAAGAGAAAGCAAGAAAAACTCTTGGGGCTGACAGTGTGGTGCAGCAGGTTAAGCAGTGGTTTGCCACGCTGGCACACTGTATCAGAGTGCCAGTTGGAGTTATGGCTGCTCTGCTTCCAATCCAGCTCCCTGCTAATGTGCCTGGGAAAGCAGTGCAAGATGGCCCAAGTACTTGGGTCCCCGCCACCCACATGGAAAGCTTGGATGGAGTTCCCGTCTCCTGGCTTCAACCTGGCCGAGTCTCGGCTGTTGTAGCCATTTGGGGAATGAAACAGAGGATGCAAGATCTTCTCTCTTTCCCTCTCTCTTTGCCACTCTGCTTTCCAAATAAATAAATAAATCCTAAGAGAAAAAAAAAGAAAGAAAGAGAGAAAAGGAGCCACAGCTGTGGCATAGTGGGTAAAGCTGCTGCCTACAGTACCAGCATGCCAGCTGGGTGCTGGTTCCAGTCCCGGCTGCTCCACTTCCAATCCAGTTCTCTACTATGGCCTAGGAAAGCAGTGGAAGATGGCCCAAGTCCTTGGGACCCTGCACCTGTGTGGGAGACCCGGAAGAAGCTCCTGGCCCCAGCTTCAGATAGGCCCAGCTCTGGCCATTGCGGCTATTTGGGGAGTGAACCAGCAGATGGAAGACCTCTCTCTCTGTCTTTCCCTCTCTGTCTGTAACTCTGCCTCTCATATTAAATAAATGAATCTTTAAAATAGTGAATGCATGTTTAAGTGCTAAGATTTAAGATATATCAGGCTTATTTTTAAATAAGGGACCCAAAGACTTGGGCCATCTTTTGCTTTCCCAGGGGTATTAGCAGGGAGCTGGATTGGAAGCGGAGTGCCTGGGACTCCAGAGTGCCCTCTGATATGGGATGTCATCCTTGCAAATGGCAGCTTGGTCTCTATTTGTATACATGCACACACAAATATAAGTGCATATATTTCCTGGTTTTGTCTGAAACAATAAAATAACAAAGTCATCCTAAAAGCCATGGGCACTACAAGTGTCAAAGTCATCTTGGTCTTCACACCATGTCCCACCAAAATAACCCTGGGCTCATTAAAGAAGGGACCCAAGGAAGGAAAAGGGCATATGTCACAAGGACACAGGAACCAGACTGAAGGGCATTCCACCAGTCAGAACTAGGACAACGTGGGCACCAGAATAGTTAAGCATAATAAGTGAATTATAAGCCACTGGGAAAGGAATGCAGAAGTCCACGCCAGTAATAAATGGGAGAGAAGGGAGGGCTCTTGCACACTGCAGAGAGCTCAAAGCAGAATGTTAAACATGGCAGGCATGCCGGAGATGGAAATCATTTTAAATCTATTGTGATAAAGATTAGATCAGGCAAGGATCAATGGATGTTACATCTATGGGGAATTTTGATGAGGAGTAGGATATTTGCACGGTCTTAAACTATCTCCCCTCTGATTGCTTATTATTTGTGTGGGAGAAAAAATCCAGTGATTATACAGTGGAGAAACCAAACAGGATCTTGGTTGAGTGATCAAAATTAAAACTCACAATTAAGTGAGAGACAGACAGACATTGTGGGCCTCCGAATGTGATCCCCAAGGAGGATACCCTCTCCTCTTGCATCTTTCTTGGGAAGAAATCATAAAATTCAGCCTAATCACCAGATAAACACAAAGGAAGGATGCTCTAGTTCAAAAAGAGGGAACACTTTAAACATTTCAAAGTGGCAAAAGACAAAGAAACACTGTGGAAATGTTTCCTAAGAAAGGTATGCTAGAGGAGAAGGCTGCCAGAAAGAACATCACTGGATCAAGAATTTAGGAGTAAGGGGCCATGACTTAGGTAACTTACAGGCAAACAGTTCAGGAAAAAATTCCCATGCATGAGAAAATAGTGAACCAAACAGGGTAAAATGTCAACAACTGGGCAACTGGCCAACGGAAAGGGTACAGTGATATTCTTTGCACTATCTGATTTTTGCAACATTTAATAAATTTGAAATAATTGCAGAATAAAAAATTTAAAATCATGCTTTAAATCATGTTTAATTATATTAAGATATATTCAATCATAAATCCTCCATGAACTAAACATCATGCAAAATAAAGATTTAAAATGAATTTTATATAAGTAATTTCAGAGATAATTATGAAGAACCATCAGATAAACACATAGAGGAGCTCTTTTGTGAGGGAACTGGGGATTGGTGTCATGCTGCAGAGAGCTAAGCTGCCACCTGAATGCTGACGTCCCATATCAGAGTCCTGGTTTGAGTTCCAGCAGTTCTGCTTCCAATGCAGCTCCCTGCTGATGCACCTGGCAAAGCATGGAAGATGTGCTTGGATCCCTGCCACCCATCTGGGAGACCTGGCTGGAGCCCTGGGCTCCTGGCTTCAGCCTGGACCATACCAGCCATTGTAGCCACTTGGGGAGTGAACCAGTGGATGGAAGATCTCTCTCTCTCTCTCTCTCTCTCTGTTTGTCTCTCCTTCTCTGCCACTCTGCCTTATAAATAAATAAATCTTAAAAAAAAGAGAGGGAATTGCATTCTTCAAACATGTCAGTGGGTAAGTCAGTATTATCTCTGGATATGATACTAAGGGAGATTTTACTCTTTGTTTATAATGTTCCATGGTTTCTGAAGTTTCTACATTGAATATGTATTGCTTTAATTCTTAGAGAAAAATTATTTTTGGAGGAAGAAAACAAATATTCAGTAAACCTTCAGGTGTAGTGTTCCTGATTGCTGTCATTCATTAATAATGGCATAAATAGAACAGAGTTTGAAATGTCCAGTGAATGGATATGAATGTTCCAACTGAAATGTTCAATGATAGGAGAGCTTGTTTGGAAATGTTATGTAAATTATACTTCTAAAATATTAGAAAATCATAAAAATTTGTCCTATCCCACCAATTTGTGGACCAGTCTAAGTGTCTAAGACAGGTGAACTGGCTAAATTATAGCATAAAACAGAATTCTGTAAAACAGGAGAGCTGTAGAATGTTTACTGAGGGGCTGGCACTGTGGTGTAGTGCACAAAGCCACTGTCCACAGTACCGGAATCTCATATGGGCGCTGGTTCGAGTCCCGGCTGCTCCACTTCCTATCCAGCTCTCTGCTATGGCCTGGGAAAGCAGAAGATGGCCCGAGTCCTTGGGCCCCTGTACCTGTGTGGGAGACCCGGAAGAAGCTCTGGGATCCTGGCTTCAGATTGGCTGTTGTGGCCATCTGGAGAGTGAACCAGTGGATGGAAGATCTCTCTTTCTCTGCCTCTCCTCTCTCTGTATAACTCTGATTTTCAAGTAAAATAAATAAATCTTAAAAAAAAAAAAAAAGAATGTTTTCTGAAAAATAGTGCTCCTGGAGCAGAGGAAAAGCATTAGCGCAGGATGATGCAATTATCAGGAATTCTTTTAAATTTTTCAAATACTCCAGCATAAATTTAATTATTATTATTTGAGAAAGAGAAACCAGGAGGAAGGGAGGCAGAGCAAGAGTGACTGAGAAAGAGAAAGAGAAAGAGTGAGCACACTCCTACCCACCTGGTTCATTCCTCAAATGCCTGGGCTGGTCAGGCTGAAGGCTGAGCCAGGAATTCAAACCAGGTCTCCCATGTGGGAGGCAGGGACACAATCACTTGTGCCATCAGGGTATGCCTTAGCGGGAAGCTGGAGATGGAAATTGAGTACAGGTACTGAGACAGAGAATACAGGCATTTCAACCAGTATCTTACCTGCCAGGCCAAATGCCTGCCCCTAATATGGAATTTTTAAATAAAAAAATGACAAGGGGCGCAGTAGGTTAATCCTCTGCCTGCAGCGCTGGCATCCCATATGGGCACCAGTTCTAGTCCTGGCTGCTCTTCTTCCAGTCCAGTTCTCTGCTGCGGCCTGGGAAAGCAGCAGAAGATGGCCCAGGACCTTGGGGTCCTGCACCCACATGGGAGACTAGGAAGAAGTGCCTGGCTCCTGGCTTTGGATCGGCGTAGCTCTGTCTGTAGTGGCTATTTGGGGATTGAACCAATGGAAGCAAGACCTTTCTCTCTGCCTCTCCTTCTCACTGTCTGTAACTCTAACTCTCAAATAAAATGAATAAAATATTTAAACAAATAAAAAATGACAAAACAACACATACATATCATCCCATTGAAAAAAGATTAGAAAGATGCTTACACATAAATGATGTGGGCATGTTTTGGGTAATTCTAGTACTTCATTAATATATAGTATTGGGACTGGTGCTGCAGTGTACTGGGTAAAGCTGTCGCCTGCAGTGCCAGCATCCCATATGGGTGCAGGTTTGTGTCCTGGCTGCTCCACTTCTGATCCAGCTCTCTGCTTGGGCCAGATGATGGCCCAAGTCCTTGGACTCCTGCACCCCCATGGGAGACCCAGAAGAAGTTCCTGGCTTTGGATCAGCTCAGCTTCGGCCATTGTGGCCATCTGGGGAGTGAACCAGTGGATGGAAGACTGCTTTCTCTCTCTTCCTTTGCCTCTCTGTAACTCTGCCTTTCAAATAAATCTTTTAAAAATATATATTTAGTACTTATATAATAAGAAGCTAGTACTTATATATAAGTACTATACATATAAGCTAGTATTTATATATAAGCTAGTACTTATATATAAGAAGCTATTTTTAAAAGGGCACTGTAATTTTAAAACTTATAAAATAAGATTCAAGGTGCTTGAATATAGTAATTATGCAACAAATAGTAAAAAAATGTTATAAGTCATGTCATGACAAAAGAAGGATAGAGGGACCCGTGTTATGGCATAATGGGTTGGGCCACTAAGTGAAACTCTGGCATCTCATATGGGCGCTGGTTTGTGAGTTGGCTATTCTACCTCCTAGCCAGCTCCCTGCTAATGCACCTGGGAAGCAGCAGAAGATGGCCTAAGTCTTTGGGTCCCTGCACCCGCATGGGAGAGCCAAAGGAAGTTCCTGGCTTCTGGCTTCAGCCTGGCCCAGCTCTGGCTGTTGTGGGCATTTGGGGAGTGAATCAGCAGAAGGAAGATTGATTTCTCTCTCTCTCTCTCTCTAACTCTGCATTTCAAATAAATATTTTTTTAAAAAAAGGAATAAATGAAAATTATACATATATAGTAGAACAGTTATTGGGGAAAAATCTCTACCCTTGTGTTAAAAGCAGTGTTGTAAAATGATATTGTGATTACGTCTGTGTGAGATATAAAGGAATAAACAGACACATAGACAGAGATCTTCATCTGGAGTTCAGTTCCCAGATACCTGCAACAGCTGGGGCTGGGCCAGGTCGAAGCCAGGAGCAGGGATCCAGCCAGGAACTTTTGGGAATAATTTGGGTCTGCCACATGGGTGGCAGGGACACAACCACTTAAACCAGCACCTGCTGCCTCCCAGGGTGTGCATGAGTAGGAAGCTGGAGTTGATTGTGAAACCATGACTCAGAACCCAGGTACTCTGACATGGGATGTGGGAGTCCCAAGAGGCATCTTAGCTGCTATGCCAAACCACTGCCCCTGAACAAGTTTTATACATTGGGTTGGCTTTTATGAAAGAGATGGATTAAGGGGACCACAGTTGGAGCACCTGGGGTTATTTTTTCAATCTACCAAGAAGGGTGTTCACTTGCGCTATTTCTCTTTAATTTCATTTCTCAAATCACTGCATGGGGCAGCTCCTGGCTGAGCATGTAAATATATTTCTAGGAGGCAACTGTCAACCAAAACAATTAAAGGAAGTAAGAGTCATTTGCTATTTTCCCTTGAAAGTGACTCTTTGTAAGATGGAAGAAGCCCTCAGTTTTTTTAAAGACACACACACACACACACACACATTTGCACTCACACCCTTGAAAAGCCGTGGACTGTCTCTGAAGACTACAGGAGAAACTGGTACAGGGGTTTCCTCTAAGGGGGAGGGACCAGGTAATGTGGAAATGTGTTGGAAGGAAAACTTGGTGTTCCTTGGGTCCCTTCTAAGGTTAACTTTAAAAAAAAAATGATATGCAAGTAATATATATTGAAAATAAACATCAGTGGAAAACAGTTATTTTTAAAAACTCAGAGCTCAGGGGCCAGCACAGTGGTGTAAAGCTGACACCTGCAGTGCTGGCATCCCATATGGACACCGGTTCGAGTCCCAGCGGCTCCACTTGTGATTTCCACTCCGTGCTGCGGCCTGGGAAAGCAGTACAAGATGGTCCAGGTCCTTGGGCCCCTGCACCTGCATGGGAGACCCAGAGGAAGCTCCTGGCTCCTGGCTTCAGATAAGCATAGCTCTGGCTGTTGCAGCCATCTGGGGGAGTGAACCAGCAGATGGAAGACCTCTCTCTCTCTCTGCCTCTCCTTCTCTCTCTGTGTTACTCTGAATTTCAAGTAAATAAATAAGTCTTTAAAAAAAATAACTTGGAGTTCATGGCAAAAACAATTAGATGAGAGAAATGCAAATTTTGCTTTCTTATAAAAATGCACCTGCCTTTACAATGCTTAGTTCCTGTCACAGACTAATCTGTGACTCAAACCAAGACTAGTCAACCCTGGTCCTGCCAACAGGGCTGTGTTTCTGTCTCTTTCCGCTGCCTTCACTCATAGACAAAAGCTTCTGACCTGCCATTGCTGAGGGTTGCTTCTGTTCTCCAACAGGCGGGACGACCTTGGGTTAACCTTTTACCTGGTTCTTCAGGGGTGCCTGCTCACCAGCAAGGGGTCGGCTGGCTGCAGCGTGACCACCACTCCCTACCACTGTTGGGAAATGACAACTGAGCCACAGAGACAACCTCACCAGCATCACGCCCACAGCACCTCTTGCCCAGGAAGTAGCATTTTGGGATGAGGCAGAGAAATCTTCTTCATTTGATACCTCAAAGCTGTGCAGAGGCCGAGGAGCTCAGGCCTGCTAGGAAAGGGTTTAGAGAGGGTGGGCTAGTCTGAAACTTTTCATGTGTCTATGTACCTCCACTCTGTGGTTGAAGGTGTATATATACATGCGTCTCTACACAGCCAGCTCCCCAGCCAGAGCCACAGGGTCAGGTCCTGGCTCATCTCCATTTCCTACCATGTCTGCTCTGTTTTATTTTATAAACAGCTCTTGAATTTTGCCCACCCATTTCCTCCACCCTTGCTGACAATGATATTTGGTTAGACCCTTATAATCCATCATCACCCCAACACACACACACACACACACACACACACACACACACACACCTCAGCTACCAGCTAGTCCCCTGCTACTTTTCCCATCACCTCCCACCCTAGCATGCTTCCAAACACAAATCTGAGCCTTCTGGCCCGCAGCAGGTTGCACCTCCCTCTAGTTCCTGCTGTTGTGGGCCCAGATGCCTTGGCAGGCACAGACACACAAGGTCCTTTGTCATCTCTCTGCCGTCTCTTCCTGGTTTCCTCTCTTACTCTCACAGAACTGTATTCCCACCTGGATCACAGCACTTGTCCAAGACTTCGCCCTCCTGGGAGCTTTGCCAGGATGCCACTCATCATCACTTTGCTTTCTTTCCTGCCCTGGCACTCAGCCCGGGCCTGGTACACAGGATGCACTGCACCCATGTCTGAGTGACTGAAGGAATGGAGGGTTTTGCACGATATAATGGGGCCCCCAGTGGTGTTTCTCAGACTTTAATGTACATAGGACTTTCCTGGGGTCTTGTTAGAAGGCAGATTCAGATTCCTTAAGTCTGGGCTGGAACCTGAAGGTCTACAGTTCTTGCAAGTTCCCAGGTGAGGCTGATGTTGCTGGTCAAGAGCTGCACTTTGAGTGGTAAGGACCTACACTTCTAGCTGCAGGAGTATGTGGAGTCAATTATTCCTACAGGGATTCTGAATTTTTGAGTGATCTTTAGATTTCAAAAAGATCAAAAGAAGTAAAAGATATGATGCAAATTCACACACTCACAACAGTAAGTGATGGAGCTATAGGTTATTCCAGCAATAATCATAAAACAAGTAAATGAGGATAAAAATAAAGAGTCATTTATTCTTAAATTCTCAATAGCAATATTCTAGCTGTCAACCTGGACTTATATTAGAATCACCTGGGAAGCTTTTCCCAAATAACATGTTCTCTTGTCTCTTCTCTCCCGCCAATATGGTTTGCTCTGCAAGAGGAATATGAAATCCTCTGTCCACCACCCCTCACCACTGAAAACCACCGCCTGTTTGGGGAAGAACAGGCTTCCAGTTTCATTGTAAAGCAGATCCAAGAAATCTGCAAAGGGATGTTAACTGTTGCTCCCTCTGCCTGGAAACCTCTTCTTCCAGTTCGGACCCTAGTCCTCCTCCTCCTCCTGATCTTCACAATTATCCCTTCATCCCACTCTAAGCTTCACTTTCCCAGAACACACACACACACACACACACACCCCATCTCAAGTGAACAACTCTATGGTGGCTCTCTACCTCACTAGCCTGGGAGTCCCAAAGGACAAATGTGTTGAACCCTCCATCCCCAGTCCTGAGCACAGAGTCTGCTGTAGCAGGTGCTCCAGTGAATGTAGAATTTAACCCCTCTTTCCACATCAATGCAATTTCCTCTTTCACTTCCCACACCCTCTCAACAGTTGCTGACATTTTGTTACTGGGTGAGGACTTGCCTAAATTGCAATGCAAAATGTCCTGGGGTTGGTTTGCGCCAAATTGAGTTGAAGAACGAGACAAAACCCATCTCTTCCTCTCCAAAATCAAAAGTTAAAAAACTAGCTGCTGCTTGCAAAACCATATGTAGTGTATGTAACATCAGAAGCACAGTAACAAAAAGTACCTATGAGGCTGCCGCCCAAGAAAAGAACTAGAAAGTTCGCTGTCTTGTGATGCTACACCTGGTTCTCGCTCCTGATCTCTGACCTTTCCCTTTCAAAGGTAAGCACTCTCCTGATTTTGTATTATTCTGGCTTTTAAAAAGTAATTTCTGCACACATCTATGCATCTTAAACAATGAGCTGTTCAGTGCTGCTTGCTTTTGCGCTTCATAAAAAATGGCTTTGCTCTGATGTGGTTTTCTACAGTTTTAACTGAAAAAAAAAAAAGCTCAATATTCTTCCCAAGACTTAGCGATGCCGTGTATAACTGTGGCTCAATCTTGCCCTCACAGTACACTATTGCACTACATGACTGCATCAAGATCTATGTATGCATTCCTTGTTAGTGAACATTTAGGGTGTTTCCAGGTGTTTTCTTCTCTCTAGGAATAATTTTTCTATTTTTAGTCTTTTCACATCTCTAGGAGTATTTGTGAGTTTATCTAAAATACAAGTAGGTACCAGTGAGTAGAACTGCTAGATATGTGGAGGTCCAGGGTTATAAGATGAAGCCAAATCAGTTTCTTAAATCAAGTTTGCCAATTTACAAGCCTGGCAGCAGTGCGTAAGAGCTTCTAATGGTCCCTATCTTTGCCAGCAACTGTGTTACAGGGACACAGGTGCTTCTGTGCCAGAAGGCAGCACTTCTGACTGCATCACCTATGTTCACTTGACCTCCTGAGAGGGGAGCCTGGCCTGCTGAGTCCTGATGTTGGGGACAAAGCTGTAAACTGAGATAAGACACCTGGGTACAGCTGGGCTTCATGAGGATGCGCAGTCATCACTGAGGCCACCACTCACAGAAGGTGTGGCCTGGAAGGGAGCCTCGGGCCAAACCCTTCATTTTCCACTGAAGGAGGCTGGCCCAGAAAGGCTGAATTCCCTGACAAGATCTGAGAGCTAATTACTGCAAGAACCTTCCTCCAGGGCGCGGGAATCTTAATCCAGAGGCTTTATTTTCTTAGTAATTTAAGACTGCAATGAGTCAGTAAGTATTCAAACCGACCAACTTATTTTTAGAAGGTGGTTGTTTTACTTAAGTGACTGATGGATTTGCTAACCTTAGCTCCTTTGCTGATGAAGTAAGTGATCAGGGATAGTATTATTCAAGGGGATAAACAGGGGGAAGATATCACCTCCGCAATCCTGGTTTCAACTCGCCAATTTAACTACTAAAAAGATGCGAGTCTCCCAGAAAAAATAATCCCCAATTATCACACGGGTCATTCTTGTCCTTGGATCACCCTACTGCCTTCCTTTGGCCCCTACCAGGCAAACACTAGGCACCTCCTTTCAAAGTCATTTGTGTGAGGAAGGCAAAAATTCTCCAAGTTTAAATGCATCTGTATGTGGAGACTGGCAAAATAGCCTCGGTGCTCTGGAAGTTTAGAACCGAAGCTGGTTTTTACAACACTGACAAGAGACTGGTTGGTAGCAGAGGTGCCAGGCAGGTGTCAGAATGTGCATAATAATCGAATGTGGCACAGTCCTGTGCAGGCAGTCTGTCCCTGTCCATCCAGAGCAGTGAGATAGGAACTGGGAGCAGGAAGGGCATTCCTGGGACACAAGGTGGCCTCTGAAACCTGCAGGGGAAATGCTCATTCTGGGGCCGCTCCCTTTAGGAACTCTCTTCCTCCCATACCTGCCCACCTGCCTCCATGCTTTCCATCCCAGAACCCCTTCATCATGAAAACAAACAAACCCTTTTGGTTTAACAGCCTCTGTAGGCTGATAAAGCAAGCATCCTGTGAGGCATGCCTCTTTTTAGTGTCAGGCTAAAACTCAGGGGCTGTCCATCTCTGGGGGTTGGGGGTCTCCACCGGGAAAGAACTCTGAGTAATTTTGCCTAGAAATGCTGACCAAACGGTTCTGAAACACTTCAAGTTTCCTCCTAGCAGTCATTTTAATCAGTACTTCCCCTATTTAATGAGCTTGTAGCACCATTACATAATCACCCAGCTCACTGGATTAATGATGAAAAGAGGAACTGATTTTTCCAGTTGCATCATTTGAAGTAAATGTTAACTTTCTTTCTGAGTCCTTAGTTAACCGCATTAGTGTGACAAATATGTCTTTGTCTAGCATAAGTAATTAGAATTTAATCACTTTAACTGCATCTTAATTACCCCAAATGAATTGAAAGGACATTTAATAGCAAAGATTAAATTGCCTTAATGAACGATTTTTGTGACTCCATCAATACTTGAATCGCTTTAGCCACTCCTCGCACGCACTCCAGTTGCGGGACCTGCAGTGAGCACGGAGGTCACTAGGTGGCGTGCTTCCTTCGTTTGTTTATTTAATTCTCCCCATTGATCTGTTTTAGAAGACGACAGGAAAGAAAGCGAAAAGCACACAG
Source organism: Oryctolagus cuniculus (assembly GCF_964237555.1). Lineage (NCBI taxonomy): Eukaryota > Metazoa > Chordata > Mammalia > Lagomorpha > Leporidae > Oryctolagus > Oryctolagus cuniculus. The sequence goes on from NC_091443.1 coordinate 75,460,894, forward strand.
TTTATTGTGTTCCTCCGATAACCTCTCTTTGGGACTATGAGATCATCACCAGATGTGAAAACGAAAGCAGTGATTTCAGAAACTGCTGATCCTGACTACTCCTTAGCATATGCAAAGGAAGATGAGAAACGCGTGGGTGACTGGAAATTTGCAGGGTTTGAGGAAATTGTAAGTTGCCCTCTGGACAACTGCCTCTGTCTGTCTGTCATTCTATCACTGTCTCACTGTCTCTCTCTCTCTCTCTCTCTCCACACACACACACACACACACATACAGTTTTATTCAATATATTTTTTGTGTGGAGTCCTAAAACATGAGTAATGGGCAAGCTTTGGAATGGTGAGGCAGGCCCTGATGTAGAGCCAAGAAATGTAAGCGCTACCCAAGCCCTGATCAGAACACCAATGCCGGAAAGTCTGGGAGGATCTGGGCTCTTGGGCCCTCCTCCAGGCATGGGTCCCAATGGACCAGCCCTACCCACATCTAATGAGATGTGTCTTGCACATCAATAATTGTTTAAGTGAACAAATGGAAAGGGAGACTTGGGTTGCACGTCTAGCTCCATTACATTCCCTCTGGCTGCTTCTTCAAAGGAGAGCAATAAAATAGCTCTCTTATAAGTCTTGAGTAAAAAAGAAATAAGTTTCCATAAGTAACTCCATTTGAGAGCCCCAGAGGCAAGATACACACACATACTCTCTCTCTAATTTCAAGAACTTCATTATGCAGAGATTTTCTAAATTTGGTGTTTATCAGACATTTCCACATTTTGCTGCCACTGACCTGGTGGACCCATACTGGTAATAGAAGCCTGGGTTGGAGGGTAAGAAGGTTCTGGGTTTTGAACTGGGAAAGCTGAGCTCAAGGAACCAGTGTTGTTCAGCCATGTTGCCCAGGCAAACTATTAAACTTCACTGAGGAGAGTGCCAAGGAAAGGAAAGGGTAACTTCCATGTAGTCTAGGGGTGCCCCAAACTTTTCTGCACATAAAATTCACCTTAAAGTTCTTAAAAATCCCCATGCCCAAGACATCATTTTTTCTTTTTGTCTTCAATGTCTCGAAGACAAGTGATTCCAATGTGTAGGATTTGAGAGCCACTAGCATAGCTGGTGAGTAATTAAATGAGACTATCGATGTTCCTACCACAACATTCAACAGATAAAACATGCACAACAAACTTTTAGCTCCTTCCTAATCGATGGCTGTGACAAATCTGATGAGCTGTACTTTAGGGTCTGGTTCTACTCAGAAGCTACTACGAAAGGAGAAGAAAATTTCTAGATTTTGTTTCAATTTTATAATAATGTATCATTTATTGGGAGGGACATATATGATAAGCTATTTATATATTGTCATCAAAATCCTCAGGTTGTTCTGTGATTGGTCTAGTCACCTAGCCCAATCGTATAATCTCAGGGGAAACTAAGCTTTATTACTATTAGTATTAGCGTCCTGTTAGTATTAGCATTTATTAGTACTAGCATGCAGTTATTGCAATAAAAAGCCATAAAATCTTATTGATAAAAGATAAGGTGGCTTTTTCCTCCCAAAGGGGATTATTAATCTTATTTAAATAGAGACATAATGAAAACAACATCAAATGAATATTTGTTGAATACTTTGCTGCAGCCTTATGAGAGGTGTATCCACTGGCAACAGGACTCCAATAAGATTCTCTTTCTGTTGGTTCCCGAGGTTGGGGGCCGTTCAATTTTGTCAAGAGTGGGGAATCCTGCTGCTGTCGTGAGGACTGAAATGAAACTAGTCATTTCTCATTCCATCCATCAAGGATCTTTGGTTGAGTTAAAATATCAACTTTAAATATTCCCATATAGACAGTCCACAGAGTACTCAGCTGGAGGACAAGGCCTCTAACCATGGAAGCTGAGAGCCTCCTCTTTAATTACTCACCTTTCTTAGACTTGAGGATTTTCTTTCTTAAAAGAAAATCAGGAATACATTTTACCAATATGCCCTGTAAGAACGATTTCCTCTGAGAACTTTGCGTAGCAGCCTCTGTTTGATTAGCTGAATTTGCCAGGAATGTGGAAATGATGACATCAAAACAACCCGAGTAACAACCTCCTTAAAGACCTCGTAGATTAGAGATGACTATAGATTTTCCCCAGCACGGATCAAAGGGACTGAATTGAACGTTTTAGCTTAATGATCCAACCTCTGTCACACCCACAGGGACACCAATTCTGATGCCAGAAGCAGGTGTGCACGTGTACCCGGACGCACACACAAAGCTGCAGTGAAGGGACCGAAAGATCACTCATCTGATCGACGCGGTTTGGTATTTTCTCATTTGTCTGACGAGCTCGTGAATATCACACACAAGTTTCTGAGTATCTGCGGTGAATTTCCGTTTTCTCCCTGCAGCTTAGGCAAAGTATCCTAGCCGCCAGGAACTGGGCTGGGCGACTCCGCGGCGGCGCCCTGTCCAGGGTCCTGACGCCGAGCCTGGAGCCCCAGGCTCGGCCGCCTCCCCTTGGTTTCTCACCCACCGCACCCGGAAGGAAACAAAGGCTTCCAAGCTCAAGGCCTCGGGACTGCCTCCCGACTCCTGTCAGTTAGCTGGAAGGGGAAACCACGAAACAAAGGAGCCACTAATCCTTCAGCCCCAACCTCTGACTTCACACTGCCAGGGTCACCTTCTCTACACTGCCCCTGCTTTTCTATAACAACAAGAAGCCAGTAAAAGTACAATTCGGACAGACAATCCAAAAGCATGTCTCCTTTGCGGAGGTTAGAGTTGGGGTATACTTTGTGGGGACGGAAATGTTACCTCCATCAGTAGAAGTAACATTCAGGCATCGGTAGGGACCTCAACAGTGCCTCTGGATCTCCTCTTCCTTCCCCAGACCCTGTTGCTATCAAAACGGTCGTCGTCTTGAAAATCACCAGGACTGCCGGGTTCTAAAAACAAAGACGCGGTCGGATTCCTCCTCTCTTGCAGCGGGCTGAACAGGCACTCGCTTGGCACCGGGCCTCGCGGCCTGCAGGGGGCGCACGCGGCTTCCGCCGCTCATCCAGTTCGCCTGCCCAGAGCAGGTGAACTCAAAGAGAGGGAATCAGGACACAGGAATCCAGCTCCCTTTGGCGCACAGAGGGATCAAGACCTGAAGAGAAAGACAGACGCGCTCTGGGCTTTAGAGAGCAAGAAAGACGCGCTCATGAGTCGCTTTGCTGCTACAACACAGCTGTGCTATTGTCAGCACCGTCCGACCCAAGCGTCCGTGGCAGGCGGAGATAGCTGAGCTGGGTCTCCAGTGAACGCCGTGCCCTGGGGCAGAGGGGTGGCTCGGGCTCCTGGCATCGCTCTTCAAGGCACTCAGGGCTGCACCTGCTGGTGGGACAGCCAGATACCTCCTCAACAGGCCATGGAGTTTATTGTCTCTGGCAGTCATCCTAGCTGCGACGACACCAAGGTCAACAAACAAAAGCCATCGGGCCTCCTGGGGGGGGGGCAGTCGACAGGGGACCCTTCTACACACACACACACACACACACACACACACACACACACACACCAGCCCCAAGCAGGTTTCCCCCATACAGTCTTCACCCCATGCCACCACCTTCCTGGCCTCGTTGGGTTTGTGCTCCCTAATGGGCACTGCACAGAAAGAAGTATTGTCCCACACCCTCAAAGGGGCAGACACGGGCTGTGAGAAAGATGCTTGGCTTTCTGGAGACTGTCCCCAAGAGCCATACCTTTTGGTTTTGAAAAGGGCAGGTGTGTGTGTGTGTATGTATGTGTCCCCATGGACTACCCCAGCGCACTGCCACCCTTCGGCCCAGCAGGCTCTTGGATTGCTCCGTCTCTCCCGATCAACACTGGGAGGAGACCACCCCAGGCTTTCGGAAGAGGCGCACCCCTCAGGCAGCCCCCTTGGCTCCCAGGCTTGGAGGCGGACACGGTCGGGCGCGCCCCGCTGGCCCTTTGTTTACGCTGACAGCGCGGTGAGCAGCTGCGCGACTCGGGATGTGTGGCGCCTGGAGGCCAAGCGCAGGGACAGCAGAGCGCCTGGCGCCCTCTCCTCCCACTCTTGGGCCCCCGCAGTCCTGCTGGCTCCCATGTCCCATACGCCCAGTCCTGGCTTCTCTCCCCAACCAGGAGTATTCGCAGAGTGAGGAAGTACTGTTCTATGGCCCAGCATGGCACTCCTGCAGGGGACAGCTGAAATGTCACCTGCCGGGATAAACATTAACAAAAAGCAAATGGACTTGCTCAGGGCCAGTTATCAATCAGCGAGGCCGCAAGGCCACTCAAGGCAAACACGGCCCAGGTTGGGTTGGGCAGGACTTTCTCAGGACTGCCTCCCCTCTCCCCCAAGCCCAGCGTCTGCTGCAGGTCGTGCTGGAGGCAAACACAGGACAGGTAGGGGGTGCAGGCCCCAGTGCTGGAGGCCCAGCTGGGCACCCCTCACCCCCATGCAGTTTGGAGGTGTCCTGTTCTCCAAGTTGGGCAAGGTCAGAGTGGCCCAGTACCCCCCCATCCCCCGCCTGAACCTCCAGCCTGCTGCGCTGCTGCCTCGGGAATCCGACGCGGTGGGTGGGTGAGCGTCGCAGCCTCTTCTGTGCCGGCAGTTACCGCAGAAGCCTTCTGGAATCTTTAATTGGAAACTAATCTCCTTGCGTCTTGATAGGCGCCCACGTCAGAGGCGGGGCACCTACCCACACAGCCCAGCCCAGTCCCCCACCCTACCTGGGACCAGGAGCAGTGTGCTCTGTAATGGGGGCAGCAGCAAGGATTACATGGAGAGAACATACTGATTTTTTTTAAAAAAAGGTAGTTAATTTGGTGAGTTTCCTCCTCTCACCCATCTTCCACCAGCCTGTAATTTCAGGAGGGGAAGGCGTCCCTATGGCAGAGTGTTTGGACTCTGTGGCACGGGGACACAGACAGGGACCTGGAAAAGCCATGCTCCCACCTCTGTGAGCACTGGCCCCTATGGATGTGCACATGGACATTTGCCCCAGCAAAGTTGCAAGGGGCACCTCGGCAAGTGGGAGCTGGGGGCGGGGGCGAGCAGGCACTAAGCTTCTGCTGCCAGGGCCAAGGTGTCCTGTAACTACTCAGGGAATGCACTGATCATTTGGAGGGCTCAGAAAAACGACTTCACTTTTTTTTTTTTAAAGACAATGTTAATGAGAGACTTAGAAGGAAATGGTGGTTTTTGTAGCTGCGGGATTGCTCCAGGTTCCTTGCATAAGGCCCTGATGGACACAGGCATGCTCGTCCCAGCCCTCTGTGCTGAAAATCAAAGAAACACAACTGAAAGAGACGACATCCCAGCCAGGTTTCAGAGTTCCCACTTTTTCGAGGAAAAGACCACGTGCCTGGGCCGAGGGCAGCATGGCTCACCATAAGGCGCCGCTGGGGGCTACGGAAGCGGCCCCTCTGGAGACCTCTTGGGTCCCCAGAGCAGCTACCCAACACCCAGCTCTTAGGCAGACCTTGGGTGCCTCCCCTCCAGCGGGGTCCCTGAAGTTCGGGTCTCCAAGCTTGGAGGTCAGAGGGTGTGAGGCCGGGTTTCCAAGGCTTGAGGGCAGTGTCTGAACAGAACCCGGTAGTCTGTAGATGACAGAAGGCAGTGGGGCAAGGAGAGTCCCTGAAGTTGGGATCAAGTGGCATCATGGGGTGCAGGCTACCCTTCACTAGGTCAACCTCCTTGCCACATTTCTCGGGGACTGCTTGGGTAAAGAAGAAGTCGGAAGGAAAGCAGCTTCTATGCCCCAGCCTCTCCCGAACCTCGGCGGCCTGGGGTTTCTCGGTCAGCGCCTACCCCCATGCCTCTGCAGCCCGGGTGCCGGCAGCATTAGGACTTTTCCCGCGGCAATAGAGTTCGGAGCTGGGCTGGAAGCCCTGGCAAGACACAGGCCCCAGGCCCCAAGGAGCGCTTCGGGTCGCACTGGGCTGTAAGCGCCGGTTCCCGGGCACCAGCCTCCAGCCTGGCTTCTTATTGGCAGGCACGGAGTGGGGGAGGGGGCTCCGGCCTTGCGCTTTGATTTTAGACTGTGAAACGGCTCAGTGCCCCCGGCTCAGGGCGGATTGACTGCCTCTCGTTCTCCAGGGACGAATTAATGGAGAACGATCAGTTAATTAACAAACCCTCATTCCGGCTTTTGCCTTTCTCTTTGCTGAGGCTCAGGCATGGGCGCCCAGTTGAGATGAGGATGGGGTGGTGGTGGGGCGCAGACCCCCGAAGTCACTCAACTTGGCAAGCTCCGCGCGGGTCCCAGGAAACCCAGTCCGCCCTCCGCTGCACTCGGCTCTATCTCCCGTTAGGTCCTCCACCCTCAGTGGGTCACGGAATCCGCCTGAAATCCCCGGCGCTTCTCAGGCTGGCCTCAGCCCTCCCATGGGCCCGTAGGCCGCCTGGGGAACCCAGCGCAGTGTCTGCGCAGCGCCGTGGGTGCCTTCCCGCGGAAGGCTCAGGGTTTGGGCGCGAGCCCTCAGCTTGGCTTTCAGACTTGGAGGTCATTTACACACCCCCACCATCCTGCTCCGGAATCCAGACGAGGGGGGGGGGGATCACAAAGAGGAATAAAACGAAATGCAAAGTCCTAAGCGAGTGGGCAGCGAAGGCGGTCCCTGCGTTGGCTGGCAACTCTCTTATCGCTGTGCCGCCTGTGCCGGACTTCGGCACTGCCTGCCTGGTTCCTTATCCTCCGCAAAACCCGTTCCACTCGCGGAGTGCATGGTAACAGGCAGCGTCCGTGACACCTCCCCCCTCCCCTGCTGCCCCCGCGGCTTCGGAACGTTTGCCCAAACTTTCAGAGCGTGGCTCCCCGGAGCACGCCGGCGCCCATGAAAAGACCTCAGAGATGGTCAACGCAGCGAGTTCAGCCAGACCCAGACGGGTAGCCCCGGCACACTGCTGCCCAGGGCCGGACGTGTGCCAAGGAGTAGCGGCCCCGTAGCAGCCGCACGCAGTTCCACGCACGCGTCGCTTCCCTCTTCCCGAACCCCGAGCGCTCAACCGAAAAGCGGCGCACAGACCGCGCGTGTCGCCGGGTGCGCGGACTTCTCTGAGCCCTGGGCTGTGCGCCCTTCCGGGCACAAATGCGTTCTTGCAATCACCGAGGCCGAGCGGCTGGGCTCCCAGAGCCTTCCAAAGCCCAAGGCGCAGAGAACTGGAGGAGGCAGGCGGTCGTCTCCCGCAGCCGCACGCGGGCCCCTTCGAGCCCGTGAACCTCCAACTGGAGGAAAGGAGGAGGCAAGATGAAATGCGCCTGGCCCTCTCTCCTTCCCTCCCTCCCTTGGTCCCTTGGGCTGCCTGGTCCCCGGCATCCCCGCGTGCGCCCAGCTTCAGGGCTGGCTCACCTGCTAAGCGGAGCGCGGACATGCGCTGGAACTCCGGCTCCTGCAGCCACTTCCACATCCTCCGGAAGGTCTCCCGGCCGGACTTGAGTTTGCTCCAGGGTTTGGGGTTGCGCAGCAGGTCCGAGAGGGTCCCCTGGGAGCGGCAGAGCACCCTCTGCGCGAAGATGGCCTGCGGGATGCTGTAGCGCTTGAGCTCGGTGGTGATGCGCTGCGCCACCTCTTTGGTATTGATCTCTTCCATCTGCCCTGAATTACTTCCATTGCTGACCTGCGCGCCGGTCACCGAAGGGTTGGGCTCCCGGGCCGTGCCCAGGAGCTGTCCGTGGCCCTGGGCGTTCAGGTGGGCGTGGGGGTGGTGCGGAGGAAGGCCGTTGATGGGCACCATGCCGGCCGAGGTGGGCGTGAGGTGCTGCTCCCCGTGGCGGCCAAGCATGGCCGGGTGGTGGGCTTCAAAACCGTTGGGGGTGAGCATCTTGTCGGCGGGCATGGCGGCGCCAGGGTGGGCGTAGTGGGGGAGCCCTTGCTGGGAGTTGTGGATGCCGCCCAGACCGGAGCCGGAGAGGGGCGAGAGGCTCTGGCCCATGCTGGCCACGTCCTTGTGGTAGGGGGTATAGAGATTATTCATGGAGGCCAGCCCGCGCTCGTCCCGCATGAGCGTGAAGCTACCGCTCACGTTGCCCGCCAGGCGCTGGTGGTGGTGCGGGTGGTGGTGGTGGTGGTGGTGGTGGTGATGGTGGGGGAACTTGTCCGAGACGGTGGAGATGGGCGGCAGCGGTTGCAGAGGGGTTAAGGTGGTGTAGGTGGTGGGCATGCTCATACCTGGGGGAGTCTCGCAGGCCATGGTCATGGTGGGGTGCAGGGGGCCGGCCAGGCTGTGCTCGGGGGCCCGGTGGTGGTGGTGATAGTCGCCGCCGCCGCCGCCGCCGTCCAGCAGGGACGCCATGCCCATGGAGCGCGGGTGCGCGGGGGGCAGGTGGCTGCCGCGGTGTGCCACGGAGCTGCGCGCGTGGGGGCTGCCGCCCAGCAGGTCGGCCGGGGCGGGCACCGGCTCATGGCTCACCGCGTGCAGCTCGCCGATCGCCTCCATGGTCAGCTGCGCGTTCATCGTGATCCGGGCGAACGGGCGGCGGACACCACATCGATGTGGTCGGGCAGAGGCGGCGAGGGGCGCACGGAGTCCGGTCTTCACATCGGCTGCCGGCGAATGTTGCTTCCTGCCTTCCTCTCGTTGTGGGCTCTGTGTCTCTGTGCGTGTGTGCGTGCGTGTGTGTGTGTGTGTCTCGCCTTCCTTCTTGCCCCCACCTTCCCCTCTGCGTCCTCGGCTTTTTTTTAATATTAATTTCCAAAAAAACGATCCGCGCCGTTGGGAGAGCGCGGTGCCCCCTAACCCTCCCGCCCTCAGCCCCCTCTCGCCCCTCTCAGAATTGTGAGGCCCCTGGCTCCCCGGACGCGGCCCGCGCGCCCGCCGCGGCTGCTGCCTGCCCTCGCCGCTCGCCAGCTCGAGCCATGGCTCGGTTACTGCTGCAGACTCTCTCTGGCCGCGGTTCGCTCGCTGCCCGCCGCCGCCGCCGCTGCCGCCGCCGTGGCCGCCGCCGCCGCCGCCACCGCGGCCCGCCCTCACGCCCGCCGGGCGCAGGGCGCATGCGCGCGGCTCGGCCCCACCCCCTCGGTCCCCGCGCGCCCGGGCCCGTGACGTCCCCGTGCAAATGAAGGAGGGGGCCGTGCGCCTCCCCGGCAGCACCGGATGGCCTGGGAGCCGCGGGCACGTGCGAAAGACAGGCGCGGAGGCGACCTGGTGCTGCCGCCACAGTGTCGGGAGACTCGTGGCCCGCTCGTCCCCCTTGGCGCGGGTGGGCTGGCGCCAGTGCCCGGTTCCCACCGCGGTGGGCGCGCCCTGCCTGGAAAGCCGTCGCCCCCTCTCTCTCCGCGGTGCAGGTGACCCGCAGACCGGGGGACTGCGTCCTCAGCCCATCCGCCTGGCCAGCGAGGCTTCATTTCCCGGCGCGCTGCCGAGGGTCCGCACTCCCCCACCCTTCAATGGTCCAGATATCTTAAAGGCCCCGAGGCAGCTCGGTGGCCGCTGACCCTGCACCCTCCGTCCTCCTGGCCACCCTTCCTCATCCGCGCCCTAGACAGAGGAGCGCTCAGAGCCGAGGTCCCGATCTGGGCCATACCTCGCTGTCCCCGGCCGCCTGGGTCCGTCTCTCGCTCCGCTTCTAATTAAGGCTGTGCGCCCGCTTTGCCGCTGACTCGGCGCGTGGCGGGTGTGGGGAGGGGAGCGAGCGCCCCGGTGGGTTTCTACGTTAACTTCCGGGTGCCCACGGCCCTCCTGGAGCAGCATCCAGAGACCGCTGCCCGGCCAGTCCTGCGGCAGGCAGGGTGGACGTAGGCATGCGGGTCTCCGTTCTGCCCACGAGGAAACCTTCTTCCCGGCGTCCCCCAGAGAAGCCTCCAGCTTTGAAAATCAATTCAGCTTTGAGCGTAATTACGCCCTTCCCACAGTCACGCTCCAGTCCGGGATCGAACCTGGTCTTAGGCCTGGTGGGGACGCGTGGGGAGGCTCCCAGAGTGGCACTTACACCCGGCTGCCACATGCCGTGCGGCTTCCTTTCATTGATGAAAGAAAGGGGAAAAATCCGTAACAAAAGGCAGAGCGTGTCTGCTTAGGTGCTTTCATCCGTCAGAGAAAGGACAGATGTGCCCATTGTCCAGTCCTTGGCAGTTACAGCCGGGTCAGTGCTGAGCCTCAGCCCCCGGCGACCAGTGGTCACAATGGGGACAGCCTCCTGGACCCAGAGGTGGAACATGATGTGTGTGGCCTGCATTGGGCCCATCACAGTCTGTAGATTTGTTTGTTGGGGCCCTGGGCTGGAGCCCACCAGCCGTGTCTCCACTGCAAATGCTCCCAGCACTCCCAGCAGAGGCCAGGTCTGGCATCGCTGGTTGTGGTGGCCCTTGGATCCTCAGGACAAAGGCTTGAGCTCAACAACCCCTGGGGAGAGGTCCCCATCAGCTAAGGCAGGAGCAGGCCCGTATCTGAGAGCAATGTCATGAACCAGGGAGGTCAAGGTGAGTGGGTATTGTCACTAGGACATCCTTGAAAGTGGCTGTGGCCCAGGAACTGGGTACTACAGCTAGTTTCAGCCCCAGACACACTCCTCCCCAACCCCAATGTGTGTGGAGGCCCTGCAAAGGGAAGTCTCAGTGGGCTTCATATTTACTTGCACAGTGAAGGGCTAAGAATTTAGGGCCCCTGGAGAGGAAAAGGCCTTTGGGAAAATGACACTAGCATAAAGGAACTCAGAAAACAAAGTTACTCTGTTTAAACTCCTATCTGTATACAAAAGCATAAAACAGATTATTCTTGTTTATTGTTTTTGTCCTCTTCTACAAGGTATACATTTGGCTGGGCTCTCCTTTGAGACCCAATGATGAGTTAAGTAGCATCAGCCTTTGAGCTCAGCTCTGTGTCCCTGTGCATACCCCGCACCCCCCATATTTTTAATCCTGCTGAAATGATTGATTTGCCCTATGACAACTGTCTTCCCAAAAGGCAGTTTGTTAAAAGAAAGCAAGAAGTAAATACCACCAAGTGCACAAATTGTTCATGGTTTTCTCTTCGTATCACTAATTAGGGACTTGATCTGGGAAGCCTCCTTGTTTGGCAGCTCCCAGCTGAACCTCTGGAAGCCACCTGAAGGGGGCTGGGATCAGGTGAGCTCAACCCCTCCCCCCCAGGGATTTTAAGAAAGGGGGGGGGAGCAAGGGAAAGATTTGCACAAATTTAGTAAGGGCTGGGCTGGTTCAGTTTAATGTTTCATTTGACTTTTTTTTTTCTAAAACATTTTTAAAAATGCAAGTGCAGGATTATTTTAGTTTGCAAATCTCCCTCATTTTTCTTGGCTATGCATACCTTTTATTTAATCTTTGTTTTCCCATAGTTAACTGAGTTGCAGTGATTTCTCAATCAGAAATGGCATATTCTTGACCTCTCAGCCAATTTCCCTCTTCCTCAGGATGTGGGATGTGTAGGAAGGACGCTCTTCTCAGGTCTAGTTCAGGTGAGTGTGCACTGGTTAGGAGAGGGCTGGGATCATCCCCCCACCCCCACCCCGCGGTTGCTCTGGGAGCAGAGGGAATGGTCTGGGAAGGGGTGCTGGGTGGGATTACTTTTTGTCCCTCTCCTTTTCCCAATCCTGTGCCCAGCACAACGCCTCAGCACCCAGGTGATTCACTCTGGGTGCGTGAAGGAATGAAAGCGCAAGGGACGATTGCTTGAAATTTGGTAGGTCAAGGTGTATTATTACTTATTAGCTGCTTAGATTTGGAGTAGCTGCACAGTGTTTAAAGAAAAAAATAATATCAACCAACAATTACATACAAGTTAATAACAATTAACAATGAAACAATTACATACAAGTATATATATATTTTAAGTGGAAGACTATCAACTGGATGCTCATTGCTGGCAGTATTTTCAGGAAAGGAAGATATCAATGTTTATTTTGTAAATAACAGGAAAAGAGCCTTAGGGGGTGGGGAGGACAGGTGCAATCCTTTTGCTGGGTAGGCTGGAGCTTGCCATGCAACCACACCAGGCTCAGAAAAGAAAAAATGATGAATAAGACTGTTCCTCCCAGTGCTGGCCACAGAAGGTTCTGGAGAGCCTTCCATCAGTCTCAGAGTCAGAGACGTAACATATGGCCCAGTCTCAGTTTTCAGGACCATTCTGAAGAAATGTTTCTAGCCTCTCTGAGCCATCAAATGCCCCCCTCTCATTTCTTGGCCTCACAAACAGCAATCCCAGGTTCTAGGGTACATTCCCTCACCTAAGGCACCAGGGAGAGGCTGACCCCTTCACAGCCTGCCAGCATTTCTCATGCCTTGTAGCCAGGCTAGACTTACACTCAGGGTGAGGAACCACTTCTTAGGGATCTGGCCACAGTGGAGCACTTGGGAATTAGTGGTAGAGGATTTGGTCCTGGATGCCTCCTGCCAAGCTCTCCTGTCTCCTTGTGCAGTCTCCCACCGCAGGAGAAATTTTGAGAATATTGTTGACTTAGAAGAGAACCTCAGGAAATCTAGAAGAAGGTGGCCTGGTGTTTCACTATTGAAAACCATTTTTAAAATTAGTCAAAGATTTATCCTTGGAAGTGATAACCAATTATTCCAGCCCCCCTGTTCAGTCTTTAACCTCCTATGTAGTGTGTAGTTTTTCTTCATCTGTTAACTTTTTTTCCTTCTTAAATCCTGTTTCTTGGCTCATGAAAAATATATTTTTCTAACTCAGCAATTTTGCACTTCCTTTTTTTCCCCACTTCTCAAAGAGGACCTGCGGGAGAGCTGGTGGCTCCTGAGCATTCCGCTGCGATACGGGTCCAGGAGCTGCGAGGGCGATCTCGAAGCCTTCGGAGGACGTCCGGCCACTCTGCGAGTGCCTCTGGTTACCATCCTGGGCATAGCTAGCTGTCCTGCACCCTCGCTCCAATTAGGAGGGCTTGTTCCGGGGTCAGACTCGTTCTGGCGGGAGTTCGCTTGGCGGAGGGCCTTTGGACGGTTCAAGCCAAGAGCACTGTGGGGAGAAGTCCGCTGTGGCGCTGAGGCAGGGGTTCGAGGTTCCCAAATGACTCTCTGGCCACCGACTGCCCACCTCTGGGGGAGCTGACCATCATTCGCCATCCTTTCAGTAGCTTTTCTCTTTTTTGGGCCCAACTTTATATCGTTGAAGTGTGTAACTAAGGAGGTTGGCTCAGGCCGCCTAGAGCGAGGAATTTTCCAGATTTGGAGCGGCTCATCTTCGGGCCCCTGCCCATCTGCGGGTCTGCCCTGGACGAGCGGCGCGCGAGAAGAGAGAGTGACAAGGCTGAAGCTGGAGGGACAGCAGGGCGGGAAAAGGAGGGGGCCTGGTTCAAAGCGACCCAAGTGAGGCCAGGCGAAGGGCGAGACGGTCTCCAGGTGCACGACGGCCCTCCGCTGCGCGCCCGCCCTGGAGGGATGAGGAAGGGCTCAAGTCGCGGCTCGCTGGTCCCTGCGCAGCCGGGAGCCCCGGGTCCGCGGGCGTGAACCTGCCACGGCACCCTCCGCCGCTGGCGGGCTCGGCGGCCCTGGGCGCACCGCCCACTTGGCGGTGTTCTCCAGACCGCGCCGGGGAACGCCGGGCCCGGCCCGAGAGCAGCAGCGACACTTGGGAAGGAAAACTCTTTAAACAAATCATTTTGGTGGCTAATCAATTAGTGTTTGCGCAGTCAAGTACCATAGATTTAACAGAATAATCGTTACCGCCCTTGTCTTTATTTGACCCGCAGACACCTAGAAGATTTAAAAATAAAACGCCAGGGTTCTGCGCTCCCCATCCCTCGCCCGCGCCTCACTGCCCGGCCTGCTCGGCTAGCATCAGGCCTTTTCTTTCTCCAGGGCAAGCCTCCTCGTGGTCCCTCCACCCACCGCGCACTTGGCACGCGCTGCCGCCTTCTCCTGCCCTTCTGGCCCTGTCGTGTCCTTCCAGGTCTTGACCTCCTCACCTCCCCTCACCCCTATCCTTAGCTGGCATGAGAACCAGCCTGCGGGATCCGGACCCTGGGGACTCCGGGTCAGCCGCCTGCCTTTTGGCCCTAGCGCCATCCAGGCGTAGGATTATGGAGTCGCCAAGCGCCCAGTGGCCTTTTTCCTGAACTCTCACCCCGCCGCCCCTTCCTGAACCCAATCAAAACCCAAGCGCCTGCCCTTTCGTTTCTGTGGAGCCCAGCAAAGACCTTCATCTTTTCGGCGAGTTCTGCTGCGTGCGTCTCCGGGTCCAGAAATGGGGTGACCCGGGTCGGGAAAGAGGGGGTAAAGAGGAAAAGCCAAGAGACTGGCTTTGGTTCCTACCCCCCCGCCCCCGGGGGCCAGGCAGGGCAGCAGGGCTTGCCGGCTTTGGGGAAGGTAACAGGGAACGTTCTGGCGGACTGCTGTGGTGGTGGTGGGGACTTCAGCCTCCCACTCTGGGGGGACCAGCTCCCAGGGTTCCAGGCTTGAAGAGGGAAGTGGGGACAGGGGGTATCCAGATGCTCCTTAACAGCTGCTCTAGTCTTCCTCCCCTTCCTGTGTCCTTTTCTGGACAAACAGGTGTGTGTCCCTGCGTGTGTCTTTGTCTGGGTGAGGGAAGGCAGGGAGTTGTATGCCACGCCCGGCCCTCTGCTGCAAGGAGCCTCCAACCCAAATCTGAGATCCCAGAAGGTTGAAAGGGTGGTCACCCAGGACTACAGACCTGGAGGCAGGGCTGATGGGCAGGTTGGGTGGGGAGCCTTGGGGACCCCAGAGGTCGAGAACACCTCTGTCCCCTTGGTTCTTCTAATTGGTTGGCTCCACAGACAGGCAGGTGCTGAACCTAGGTATTGTGCTGCTTAAAAATGAGGTGATAATTCCAAAAAAGGGGAGAGCCAGAGTGAGCTGGAGGCAAAGCCTTTTCCTTCTCCCCACACTGCCCGGACCCCAGGCTACAAGGCGGGGAGCCCTGGGAACTACCTCCAAGTCCCAGGTCTCTGCCACCCATCTAAGAAACTTTGCTCTCAACGATAGATGATTATAATGTACTTGACTAATGCTTGCATTTTCCTGTTTAACATACATTAATCCAAGTAACAAAAAAAAAAATCAATATTGCTAACAACATTGCAAACAAATCCTAGTGTCTCTCACACAAAAACCTCCTCCGATTTTCAGTCACTCCTATCTCCTTGAATGTTATTCTCCTCTAGCCCACTGTAATCCTAGCTAGTCAGGAATCTGATCTTGGCTTTAAATAGCCCTTCTCCAAAAATCCCTAATTTTTTAAGCCATGGGGAGAACCCAGGACCCTCCAAATCCTAGATCCCTGTCTCCTGGGGCTATTTAAGGACCCCCGAGTAACCTTAAATGCATCCTTGCAGCACCAGTGGATGCCCCAAGTCACTGGCCAATGACTATAGTTTTTGGTGTTTTCTGTCTATAACAAAACCTCAATCAAGGCAGCTGCCAGCAGCTGTCTAGGGCTGGGGACCTACAGGGACCCCCACACTCGCTCTCCCACCATCCTGCCCCCCTACTCAAGCCATCAGAAACAAAACTCAGCTGGCAGTTCATGTCAGAAGTTGATGATTCTTATTATGATTAGTTTTTTTTAAAAAATGGTATTTTCCACCTGGAAGGAATAAACCAGAGGGGCTGGCTAATGAAGGAACTTAGGTTTGCAAAACACTGTAAATAATTTAGTATTGTATTTCAAGGAAAAAAAATAGCTTTCTTAAATCATCCCCGCAATATAAATTGCAGACTTACAGTATGGTCCTGGTAAGTCTAAATTTTTAAAGGAGCAATATTCAAAGAGACATAGATGTCTGTATTAATTATTTATTCGCCGGTGCCTTCCTTCGTTTCTAACTTATTATTAATTAGGCGCCTCTAGTCTTTCGCAGAGCATTCCACTGAGCCGGTTGCAGCTTTAAATATGAATTAAAAGCAAATCCAAGCTACTGTAATGCGAAAATTATTCCGTGTCTTGCATGGCAGAGATGAATAGCTGCGTGGATCAATACCGTGAAACTCGGCTCCCAACGACAGGGTTATTGATAGCTTATATTAATGATGTTAATGATGGAAAAAGGAAAACAACGGCCCACCGACTTAGAAACTTTTTAGCCACTGAAACCCCGCAATAAAAACGGGAAGGGGGCAGGAATTGGACTTAAGTGTAATAAGAAAATTATTTATGAAACCGGATAAATGACTTCAGAGCCTTGATGCATTTGAACCCAACGCTCTCGGCTCCTGGCGGCCCCGGCTCCAGCTGGGGAGACCGCGAAAACCCCAAGCCTCGGAGAGCTAGGGGACTGGGGGCCTCCACCCGCCGCAGCCGCCTCCGGTTTGCCGCCCCCTCTCTCCCAGTCCCCGGCGGGGGAGCCCTCTGGGACGCCGGTCGGAGAAGCTTTTGGACTTGGGTGGAATGGAGCGGGCTTGGGGTTGGTCCTTGCTGTCCTGGCGGGGGCCGGGAGTCAGGTCAGTGGGGCCCAGCGGTCTGGGACTTTGCCCGATTTCATCACTGGTTCCTTTTGGCACCCGCAGGTGGTCAGGAGTCAACAGCTTTGGCTCTGTGCGGGGCGCAGGTGCGGATCTGCACTGTTGCCTGCCGCCCGTGGATCCCCGAAATGCACCTTGTTGGCTGGTGCCTGAGCAGGAGAGGGGACGCTTTACTGGAAGCGAGGGTGTTCCAAACAGGGGCGGGAAACTGTGGAGGCACGTTCTCTCCTCCCCGGCGCCTCCCCAAATCCAATGCCCGGCCAGGCGGCTTAACAGGGCCCAGGCAGCGCGGGATCCTCTGGGCTCCGGGTTCTGGAGCGTGGGGTCTGGGCCGCGCCGCCTGCCCTATCAGCCGCAAATATCCACCCTTTCTCCTTAGCAGAGGGCCACCGAGAGCCGGGAGGGCCCAGAGCGGGGAAGGGAAAGGTTAAAGCCTGATCCTGGCGGACAGCAGGAAAGGTCAGAGCCTCAGGGTCAATAGCAAGCCCAGGTCCCATCCCCCGCTCTGCTGGGCGTAGAGCCACCGGGCCCCTTCCCCCAGCCAGGGTCTACGGCGCCAGGAGGCGGAGGCCCTGGCAGCCCGGGGTGGGAGCAGTGCCGCGGATGCTAGGGAGGTGCGTGGCGGTTCCCGCCTGGCAGCGCGCCCCGGGTTTAGGTTTTTGGAGCTGTGGAGGAGGCCGGGGGCATTTATTCAGTGCGTAGAGGGAGAAGAGAAGATGGGCAGCGGCAGAAGAAGGCGGGTGGTGCACAAGGGCAACCAGTTTCCCTCGGAGGAACCGGGTAATTTTGTGTATTTTCCTTATTAAGTCTGTTAAAAATCTGCTCTCCCGCCATCATCCTTCTCACCGTTTTCTTTCTTCCATTTCAGCCCCTTCATCTCCAAGCCCCTTCCCTCCCCTCCTTCTCTTTCTCCGTGTCCCTTCCTCCCTCCCTCCTTTTCCTCATTCCTTTTCTCCGCCTCTTATTTTTCTCTTCTGCTTTCTTCCTTCCTTCCCCACCCCTCTTCCCTAGATGGAGGCCCGGGGGAGTCTGTGAACCTACAGCTTTTTATATGAAAGACGCCAAGTGTATCTGGCACCGACGGAAATGAGCCCTGTTTCTGAAAAAGCGGAGGGGCAGGTGTGCGGCAGGATGCAAAGGGATCGCCTGCGCTTGGGAGAGGCCTTGGCGCTGTAACTGGCCATAACTGACGCCTCCCAGGTGGGTCTCGCCTACCATTCCCTTCCTGGTCGGCGCAGGCCCCAAGTCTGGAACTTAGTGTTTATGGTGGGCCCGTTCCCCTTGCTAACGCCCCCAGTGCCATCCGGGCCCCTGGCATCAGCACATTTTTTGATTCGTTTTGATTTGATTTTATTTTGCTAAATAAATAAATTTCTAAGGCAGTAATCCCTAAAAGCACCAGCAAAACCTTTCATCTTTCCTAGAACACCAAGGGTGGCCCAGTGGAGACCATTATCAAGATAATTAGACAAAACCCGAACTTCCTGCCACCCAGGAAGAATCCCTTCTCTGCTGTCAGACTTCAAAGTCCACCATCAACTGCGTGTTCCAGATAAGCCCTGGCTCGCGGAGACCCAGCCTCATCGCCACGCAATCTGCCCTGCCTCGGAAACACAACAGACACTGCAGAAAATCACTTGATTCTGGAACAAAAATCAATATAGGAATTAGATTTATTGTCTGCTTATGTGATTAAAAATGACAAAGTGTTGGATTTTATTTTCATAAAAAAGACAGAAGGCTGAACAAAATAATTTACGATCTCGATCTCGAATCCCGCTCCTTTCATTTGCCTGGAAACACCCGGAGGAAGCGCCGAGAGGGTGGCTGGGAAGTGCGATGGCAGAGCCAGGGTGCCTCCTACACGGAGGTGAGCTCGCCGTCGGACTTGGGCGCTGCTTTGTACGTGATGAGAAGACATTTCCGCGTCTCTTTCGGTGACAGCGCCGGGCCAGCGAGGCAGTTCTCAGTTCTGCCTCGCTGCAGTAGAAGGCTGGGTGCCCTGTGCCGTGCCTTTAACTTTTCAGGTTTCAGCCTCGTTCCCCCAAATAACTTTTAGAACGTCGCTGCCTTATTGGTTGCTGGATTGGAGCAGTTCCGGAGACTTGGTTCGCTTTGCATACGGCCTTGGATCCTAGGAACGCCGGGCGTGCGTGAGCGCGCGCGTGCGTGGGACTGCCTGCTTGGCCAGGGCCGGCCACTCTCCCCCACCCCCGGAGAGGATCGTGGGGTTTCAGAGTCCGGTTGAAACCAGGAAAACCGGGTTTCCGAAACCTCCGTGGGCTGGATTCTCCAAGCTTGGCGGGCGGTGTGCACATTTCCAGCCTTGGGAGCGCGCCGGTTACCCCGACGCCGGGAGCTAGTTATCTACGTTAAAAAACAAAAAGGCAAAACCAGAAAAATCCACAGTGTGCATCTCATCTTACACATCCCCCTCCCCACGCCGAGTCAGAATCCACCCGCGTCTCCACGCTGCTGCTCGTGGGTGACTCCCGCGTGAGCTGCGCGTGCGCCCACCAGTTCACTGCCTTATTCCGGGGCAAAGTGGCTCCCGGCTGCGCAAGGGGTCTGGGATCTTGGACTCCCGGAGTGCACATAGCTTCATGCACACGTAATAGCAGCATTAGAAAAATAACTTCCAAGCCAGGTCCCTTAGAGTCCCCAAATGCGCCTTCAGATTTGGAGCTGGTGCTGTTTGGCCTGCCGCGTGGTCTGGGGGGCTCGTTGGTCAAGTCCTTCATTGGTTCTCCTTTTGTTCTGGAACCTAACCGATAGGGCTTAGCTCTTGGTTGGTGTAGAAATGAAACCCAACCAAGCCATCCGCTCCACGGAGTCCCCAGGGACTCCTCCAGGTGGCTCGGTTCACTTGAAGCGGAGAGTGTGAGGGGCTGGAAGTGGATCCCTCCTTGCAGGGAAATCTGACAGGCCCTGGAGGCCCACTAGCTCAGCCGCTGCCGGCCGTCGGGCCGTTTCTCCCTCTTGCTCCTATCTTGCGAGGCCGAGGCATCCTCCAGGTGGGGAGCCCTTCCTCGGGACGTCAGGATGCAGGTGGTAAGAGACCCGCTGAAGTCCGGAGACAGCCGCCCTGGGGAGGAGGAAGGCATCGGGTGGCCCGGCTGCTTTCAGGTGAAGGCAGATTGCGCCACCAGCAATCCCAGCCTCTCCCATTGTCCCCTTGGGTCCTCATCTCCAGCCTCTTCTCCCAGCTGGCCTCCCTCTCCAGCCTCTCAAGCCCTGGAGCTGCAGGTCCAAGTGTCAAAGGTCAGGCATTTTCCAGGCCCGGGTGGCTTCTCCACCCCGCTGCCAAGGGACACGCTGGATTCAGGCTGGATGCCCACTCCGACCGACCAGAGGGAACAGACGATGTTCGAGCTCCCTGTGCCCCAGCTCAGCCCCTCCAGGGCTACTTGGGGTCCAGAAAGGGGTAGGGTATGGGTGGTGCAGTTTAATTTAGGAAATGACATCTGGACCAGAGAGCGTTCATCTGGGCATTTTAGGAAGGTGGTTTTGTTTGTTTGTGGAGGGGACGTTTTCATAATTTCTTTAACAGTCCAAACTGGGGTGGCTTTGACCACAGAATGAGGAACAATCTTCCCTTGCATCATTTAATCGCCCCAACCTGGCCAGAGCTGGAAATAGGCTGCCAGGAGGGATCCAGGAGAGGCAAACGAATGCCCAGTCCTGCAAGAAGGCAGTTATGTTCCAAAGGGGCCGACCTTTCGCCCGAATGGGGGCAAGGCCAGCAGAGTAAAAAGCAGATTTCTATGCACGTCCACGTGGCCCCATGTAATGAACACATCTCCATCAATTCCTGGAGGCAGAGGGCTCAATTTACTGGGGTTTTAGCTTTGCCACGTCCCCAGCCTCAGCTCTGACTGACGGCAGAGCAGCCGAGTAGTTGGAATTCTCTTTCCGACGAAAGCCATGGTCAATAGAATTCTCAGTATCAAATGAGCAATAATTTGCTGTGGCTACATGCTGGATAATGAAAGATGTTAGCGGGATCAATAAAAAATGAAAACACTTTTACTTACATCTTGAGTTACTGTTTTAAGAGCACAGAGATGCAGGAAAACCAAAGCTAGGTTCAGAGCCCCCTAACTCCCCCTTCGGAAGCAGAGGCACAGGGCTTTGTCACCGCCTGACTTGTCCTTTCTCCCTGCCAGGCCTATACCTTCCCCCTGTGCTGACAGGAGAACAGATTATTTACATCAAATTAACCCCGCAGAAACCAGTGAATAATTTAAGTGTCGGAGTTTAAATTCTCCCCACCCCCAAACCAGAAATACATTTAAAATGGTTTTCCACTAGGACTAAAGGTTATCTAATTGGGGTAGTTTACAAAAAAACTATGCAAGTGTCCCAAAGCTGAATTGTCCTTTGAACTGTATCAAAATGTGCCATTGGCTGAGATGGCCAGGAAGGCCTGTTGTTTTTCAGTTTGTACATGCAAGGGCAAAGGAAATCTTTTAGATTTGGTTTTGTGTCATCATCAAATCTGGACAGTTCAGGTCCTAAGCTCACCCCACCCCCCAAAGTCAATTCCCTCATCTTCTTTCGTAAGCATTTCATTTGTTCAATTTGTTTTCCATTTGTATGGGGTTTATTTGTCCAACACAGCCTGCTGTTACCACCATTCAGTGCTCAAGGCTCTTACGTATCTTGTCCTTAAGGAACCAGCTGTGAAATGATTGGAGACACGGTCTACATTTTTAAAAGAAAGATGCCAAGGCTTTAAAAATGGGGAAAACATCCGTGTATGCCCTGAATAAAACAGGCCGCAACAAAAAAAGCTCACTGCCAGCTTCCAGCGTTGGAACCAATGGAGTGAGCAGAGGACATCTCAAAACGTGTGCTTGGCTGTTCCTGCGGGTTTAAGGAGACTATATTTTCCACCAAAACTTCAGAACAAAACACGAATTTAGCCACCTTAATGCCCTCTGGCTACCGGAGCTGTTTTTGCTCTGGAAGTTCCCTGGCCTGGGATCCTTAGCGGGTTTGGGTCGGACTTGGAGAGAGCAAAGCCACCGGGAGATTTAGCAACCGCGAACCAGCCCGAGGAAGCGTAGATAAACTCCAAGTTGAGAATTACCCCCGGGTGAGTGAATCGCCCAGCTCCGTTTCCCCAAGGCACACAAATGTAGGTGAGGTGTGGTCGCCGCAGGCTGCCCAGGGGAAGAACAGCGCACGAACCACAGACACGCGCCCGCACAGCGGCCCCCGGCGCGGGGCATGCCCGCTTTATTTACACCGTGCCGGGGGCCCCCTCTCCTCTCTCATTTGCTACTTCAAACTCGCGGGGAGGACCTGTCAGCGGCTGTGGCCGGGCAAGCGGGCTAGGAGGGGGGCGCCCCCGCTCGGCTCCTCGAGCGTGACGCGGCCGCTGCCCTCCGCCCCCAGCGCCTAGCCCGCTCGCGTGACCGCGGGCTCAGCGGTGGGCACGCGTGGCCAGGCGCCCGGAGCCCCTGACCCGGCCTCCGCCCCAGTCTGCCCCCTCCTCCCGCACACGCCCGTGAGCCCCGCTTACCCTGGTGGGCGAGTCGCGGCGCATTAGCGGATTTCACGGCAAGTTGCTTCTGTGACATGCGATCGGGTTCATGCACGAGGACTAGCCTCCTAGGAGGAAGGGAAACGAGAGGCCATTTGCATAATTTCAAGTGAGAAACAGGGAAACGAGGGGGGGGGACGAAGGTCAAGCCCCCCAATTTCTCCTCCCCTCCCCAACCCATAAATCAACCCCACGCCCCGCACCTCCAGCGCCCAATGCACAGCACGAAAAAGTAATCAGCACACGTCGCAGGTGATACCTTTTATTGCGCTCGTTTTAAACACAGGGGTGGGATGGGCCCCCAGCGCGAAGACTTTCTCGGTAGCGCGACCGCGGGGCAGGTGGACCATCCGGGCAGCTCCTGGGCCCACGGATTCCTGCGTGGTCGCGGGCGGAGGCACGCAGGGCTCGGCGCCCAGGGTCGGAGCCCGGCGCGCAAACCCAAATTCCCTCCAGCTTCTTCGGCTCCATCTTTAAGTCCAGGCAAAAGATCAATCCCGCCACCGCCCCCCCCCCCCCCTTCCTCTCGCTCTCTCCTTCTCTCGCACGCACACATTTGCAGCCATAAATAAACAGCTCCCAGTTAGACCAGGAAGCAGAGGAGCAAAAGGGAGAGGAAAGGAGAAAAGAGAGGGACGAGACCCGGAGCGCGAGCCTCGCCTGTCTCGGGCGCCGAGTGGCTCTTTTTGGTCAGGCCAGCCTCGCGTTTGGGGATGCAACTTGCATTTGAATAGCTGCCTGGGCTCGTTATGGACTCGGGAAAGCTCTGAAAGGGAATCACTATGCAAATTGTCCCAGTTACAATCGAAAGGTTCGATCTCTCGGAGCTGCCTGACGGAAGTTGATGTCAGCTATGTGTGCATTAGGGCTGCATTACCGCCTTCCTCGGCCTCCGCGCTACTCCCGCTCGCGCCTGCCAGGGAGGCTTTTTTTTTTTTTTTGGCTTATGTGTATATTCTCCCTCCGTAATTAAATAAAATAAATAAATAAATGAATAAATAAATAAATAAATAAGGCTGAAGGTGGTGGCGTGGCTGGCTCGGGCCCAAGAGGCCCACGGGCGGAGAGGGGGAGAGGTGGGACCGCCTGGGCGCGGTGGGGGTGGGCTGGGGTGGGGTGTCATTCTTTTGCAGCAGGTGTTGATGGTACTTCTAAAATCAAACATTTAGATTTTTTTTTTTAGCGCTTTGCTGGATGAGGCGGAGGCTGGGGGTGGGGGTGGGGGTGGGGAAGGCGGCGATGTCAGCCTTCGCCCGCCCGCTTGATCCTACAATGCCGGCTGCAGATCAATACCCGCTCACTGTAATCCCAGTAATTGTAGGGCTCGCAGCTTTTATTTTAAAGAAATAGGACACTAGGGCGCGGGCAGGCGGCTGAGGCCGCGCGCTTGGGCCGCGGCGCCTCCGGGGGTCTTTTGGGGCGTCTGTCTCTCACCAATGAATCCAGAAAGCACCCCCCTCCTCAAATCCCGCAGGTTGCGGGATTGAGCGCCCCGGCGTGGGCCATGGCCCATCTAGGGGGTCTGGCTGACTCGCGGGGCTCGTGTGGCTTCCAGCCAGGGGTGACGCCCACCAGTATGGACTCAGGGCGGCGGCCCAGACCTGGGGCTGAGGTATTGAGCGTGGGCGCTGACCCTGGGCCACAGAGGTCCGAGACCTCTACCTGGGGCCGGAAGGTGCAGAAGCCCGGGGCCTCAAGGCCTAGGAAGGGAGCGGCTTTGTCCTCTTTCTGCAGCCTTCCAGGCTCGCGGCTGGCCTAGCTTGCGCCTCGCCTGCGTGCGGCCTTGGGCCTGCAGGAAAGGCTGGAACGTTAGGACCCGGAGATCTCTGGCCAGCGCGGCCCGCTGGACCCGGGTTGCCTCCCGGGCCACGGCGCGGCGCGCGCGTTTGGCCGACGCCCACCGACCTCGCCGCGCCCGCGGGCCAGGCAGGCCCCCCGCAAGCCGCCTGCCGCCTCGGCCATCCGCCACCTCGCTGGCGGGGCCCGGGACCGCAGCCCCTGCGTCGCTGGCCGCCCGCAGCTTCTGGCGCCCCCGAAGATGACCATCTGTCATTCAATTAAGGTTTCAGGGCAGCTGATGGGGGAGCCAGGGTCAGCGACCCCAGGACAAAACGGCCTGCTGCCTCGGATAGGAGAAGTTCAAATGTTAAATGCACAACATTGTGCCGGCTCCCAGTCTCGGGCCCCACCCGACCGCAGGTCCGGCCGGTGGACAGCAGCGGGGTGAAGGGCAGCGGTCATTAGCACTTAGATTTCAGCTCTGGGCCGGGCTCCTTCTGTTGGGCTATTTTGACCAACGAACCTTTAACCCCTTTCGCGCCAGCTTCCCTCTGGGGAAGGCCAGATTGTCCGAAAGAGGGGGGAGAGAGAGAGGGAGGGAGAGAGAGAGAGAGAGATCAGATGCACCCTGTATGAAGAGGGTTCAAGCTATATTTCTGGTCATTTCTCCATAGGAAAAGCAAATGGTATACCTACAAGATTAAAAAAAAAGTTTGTTACAACCAAAACAAAAGGTCGTCATAAAGTTTTATGTTTTAATTTTTAGTTTTGGGAAAAGAAGTTCATTTGCTGTGACCATGTGACAAAAACTGGGCCGGTGTGGGGAAGAGTGAATCGGGAAGACTCCCAGAACTTTCTCTCTGTCCCCCCAGTCCCCGAAAGTGTTGACCCCAGTGTGTGTGTGTGTGTGGATGGCGATGACCTTCAGCTCCCTACAGAAAACTCCATCAAAGTCTGCTGTGGCCAGGCTCTTCCACTGTTGAAAGTAGGTTGGACAGTTGCCCTTTCCCTTCTGAGACTGTCCTATAATAAAAGAGGTAAAACATTGTAACTAATGGAATTCATAAAGTACATTCATTAAGCATCCACAGGCTTGTGGGCATGTAGGTATTAATAGGCTCAGCTTCTCCACCCCACTGAGGGTAGGGCGGCCACAGTCTTAGCAGTTGTCAGTGGAAGATTCAACTCTCAATTACTAACCATGAGGCCTGAAAACAGCTCTGTCAGGAAGATTGTCATCTCAAGCTCTGAAGTCTAGGTTCTTCAACAGGCATTCTAGCTTCCAGCTCCAGGTTCTCAACATTAAACCTAGTCCCCTCTTTTTGGAAGTAACTATCAAGCAATCAATTAATCAATCTGGCATTCAGCATTGAAGCATCTTAGCAAAAATTTCCTTGGATAACAATGAATAATGCATGGCCCTCCAGTATATTGACTGTGGTAAATGGTCTTTAAGGTAAGGTGCAGCAACAAGTACCTTTAAATAAAATCAAAATAAAAAGTTTACCACAATCATAATAAATTGTTCAGTCATCTTCCTATTGACTCACACAGCATCTTTCTTCGGGGGCATTTGGAGTTATTTTTTCCCCCATACAAACAGGCCAGAACAAATTGATGAATTGAGCTTTCACTATGCTAATTTAGACATTATAAATATTTAATTAACATCCCTAATAGCCAGTCATAGAGGACCCCCGCTCTACTTTACACTCTTCTTAATCTAAAGTAAATGCTCTTCCCATTAATAGCCTGATGCCATTTTAGCAGCTTCCTCCATAAAAGGGCCTCATCTAGTCCAAAAGGAGGAGGCCGCTGGGCAGTCTGCATTAGACAGGCATTATTCCATTTGCTAAGGACCCTGGGAACAGTGTTAAGTCTCTGCAAATTCCGCCTTTTCTAGTCCTTCAAGAACAGGGGATCTCAAGAATAGGGGAGGTTTCTCAATTCCACTTTTTGAGGCAAACTAGTTTTTTGAGGTTGTACTAAAGTAGAAAATGTGTACATTTTATTGTTTAAAATATTTTATTTATATTTATTTGTATTTTATATTTATTTGAATGAGAGAGAGAGAGAGAGAGAGAGAGAGATATCTTCCATTTGCTGGTGCATTGCCCAAATGCCCTCAACAGCAAGGCTAGGACAGACAGAAGCCAGGAGCCAGGAATTTCATCTAAATCTCCCATGTGAGTGGCAGGGGTCTATGTACTTGAGCCATCACCTGCTCCCTCCCAGGGTGTGGTTAGCAGGAAGCTGAAATCCAAAGCAGAGCTGGGACTTGAAACCAAGCACTTTGATATGGGATGCAGGGTGTCCCAAGTTGCATCTTAACTACTGCATCAAATGCCTGCCCCGAGTTGTATTTTGGTAGATTTATGCTAAATATTGGATCTTGGATAAAGAATGGGAATGTTCAACCTGGAGTGTATTAGTTTTTCCAACACAGTGTGAGGTTGTGGAAGGAATTCTGAACGGAGAGTTTCAAATCCCGCGGCCCTCACTGGCAGGGGGACTTTCAAGCCAGTGCAGTGGCTCATTTCCTTGGAGCCTCAGTGTCCCCTCTGAAAGTGGGATGTTTTTGCTATAGTTAAAGACTGAACGGGAGAATAAATTGCTTGACATACAGTAGGTACTCAATAAATACTTGGTTAACTTCTAATTTTCTGCTAAAAATTCATTAGACTTCTCTCTCCTTATATTTATTCCTGTTGTCTCTACAACACCCTGTCATCATACTCTAATGTTGCAAAAGCACTTGATGTTTGCCAGTGTCATTTGTCTCATCAATTCTTTGATCAAGTTTTCCTAACTAGAAGCTGGGAGCCCTACATTCTGACCAAGAGGTGCTGTAAGAACAGACACTAGAACTCAGATTTGCAGAAGCTCCGAGTCATAAACTCTGATCACTGAAATGTCCTTACACAATAGTCCTTGTGTGGTTTAGAAAGATTCCAGGAGCAGCATTATATTTCCCTAGGGGCAGGAATCAGGTCAGAACTGAGAGCTCAAGAAATTAGAAACTCTGTGGGCTGAGCTCACTCGGCACTGGAATCTGCAGATGCTGAACATGAAATAGCTGAAGATAGGGAACGAAGCTTCAGACAATTGAAGTGTCAATTGTTAAAAAGATAAGCCATCTTATTTTAAGAATATTTCTCAAAGGATCTGAGAAAAGAACAGAATTGATTTGTTGGACATTGCTGGTTACAGACAATAGAAATCTTGAATTCTTTTTGTTGGCTAGCGCAAAATGAATACTACTTAATACAACACATGTTTTAATACTGACAAGATAGACATTTGTCTAGATAGAGTAAATATCCTAGTCAGATCACAGAATTTTGATTTTTGGTGCAGATCAAATTTTCCTTTTCATGTTTGGTAGGTAGTGGATGTGCCCAGATATAAAGACCAATGGGAAAGGGGAGAAGGATTGGTCAGGACCATTTCCTAATATGCAGCAGGGTATAAAATGAGGTGTGAATTAACAGACAATAGTCTGGCTTAACACAGCTCTCTCTCTCTCTCTCTCTCTCTGTCCTTCTACTTTTTTGTTCTTACTCTTTCCTTTCTCTTTCAACTCTGTAATGATCCAGTATATAGAAGGGAAAACAGGGGCCAGTGCTGTGGTGCAGCGGGTTAACACCCTGGCCAGTAACAGCAGCATCTCATATGGGTGCCGGTTCTAGTCCTGGCTGCTCCTCTTCTGATCCAGCTCTCTGCTATGGCCTGGGAAAGCAGTAGAAGATGGCCCAAGTCCTTGGGCCCCTGCACCCACGTGGGAGACCCAGAAGAAGCTCCTGGCTCCTGGCTTCCGAATGCGCAGCTCCGGCTGTTGTGGCCAGTTCGGGAGTAAACCAGCAGATGGAAGACCTCTCTCTCTGTCTCCACCTCTCTCTGTAACTCTGTCTTTCAAATAAATAAAATCTTAAAAAAAAGAAGGGAAAACATTGTTGCAGTCCCTCACATTTTGTTTTGTGATACCCATGGGAAAGGTTTTTTCCTTTAATTTTAAAAATTGACACATAAAAAATGTACAAGTTTTTGGGGTACCATGTGATTCAACTGTAAGTTAGTGCCCATTGGCCAACCTTTCCCTCTTCCTGTTCCCTACTCTCCTCAACTCGAACAAACGATTTTATTTTTTAAAAAATATTATTTGACATATTTAGATAGAAAAGGAGAGGCAGAGAGAAAGAGAGAGAAAGAGAGAGAGAGAGAGTCTTCCATCTGCTGCTTCACTTCCCAATTGGCCACAATGGCCAGAGCTGCGCCCATCCAAAGCCAGGAGCCAGGAGTTTCTTCCGGGTCTCCAACATGGGTTCAGGGGTCTAAGGACCTGGACCATCTTCTACTGCTGTCTCAGGCCATAGCAGAGAGCTGGATCAGAAGTGGAGCAGCTGGGACGTGAACCGGCACCCATATGGGATGCCGATACTGCAGGTGGTGGCTCTACCAGCTATGCCACAGCACCGGCTCCAACAAATGATTTTCCAAATTCCATTTTTTTCAGATGAACCACAGATAAATCAAAGTATAAACTAATGTGAGAATAATTGTGATGCCTTTCTATTTATTATTCCTCTTGGTTAATGTTCCTTTCCATTACCGTAAGTTCCCTATAGGTTTGCCTTTGGCTTTTCTTGCTGTTATTTTCTGAGTTGCTGTCCTGGGCGGACAATGACTGTCCTGGAATCAAAGCCCTGCCTCAGTGAGAAACTTGTCCTTACTGGTAGATAGTGTGTGCTGACCATATTGGAATAAAACACAAAGCAACTCAAAAAGCTTAGAAGGAAAATGGAAATCTTCACTGTTTGTCTTTCTGAGAGTGTCTTAAAATCTGCACTGCCCTTTCTTGTGTAACACTCCACACCATAATCTTCCCAAAGTTCACCTTTAAATCTCCGTTCTTATCCCATGTTTCTCCCCACTGCTAAAATAGCCCCTGCAGAGTTCCTGTGGCTGCAGCCTGCTCTTTGCCCTGGCGCTCACTTCCCACCACTTCCTCCTTCTCCGGCTCCTTTTTCTCTGGAGGAGAAACTCCCTGATGGAGTTTTGGAGGAAACGCTCCTTTCTTCCATTGGGTGACGTAATATGCCTTGGAAACATCAAACAGTGGATTGCTGACATGTCTGGTAGACGGCTCAGTGAAAATTCAGAAAAGAGAAAGGTCAGTTGGACCAGAGTAACAAGAAAAGGCTTCAGGGAAGAGGTGAGACTCCAGCTTGGTAGGGTTTGTGGATGTGGAAGGGAGACCACAGGGTGCTCTGGGTGTGAGGACCCACTCATGTAATGAGCCAAGCTGCAGGGCTGGACTCCCATATTGTTAAAATGTGTCTCCCAGTTTCTCTTACCGAAAGAAGTGGTTCATGGGAGGTAAACATGTACCTTGTGGTAAGATTTCCAGAAAAGCACTTTAGAAGGCTTTGAATCAGCTGGGATGTGTGACCTGTAGTCCTTATACATTTCTTTTTCCTGATGACTAGATCATGACAAAATGATGGTTGGAGCTGCAGCAATCGTCCTGAAAGTATGAGATGATTTTGAGGATAAAAGCTATGTGCTGGGGCTGGCGCTATGGTATAGCGGGTAAAGCCACTGCCTGTAGTGCCAGCATCCCATATGGGTACCGGTTTGAGTCTGGCTGCTCCACTTCCAATCCAGCTCTCTGCTATGGCCTGGGAAAGCAGTAGAAGATGGCTCAAGTGCTTGGGACCCTGCACCCACGTGGGAAACCCGGAATAACTTCAGATCGGCGCACCTTCGGCTGTTGTGTCCAATTGGGGAGTGAACCAGTGGATGGAAGACCTCTCTCTCTCTCTCTCTCTCTCTGCCTCTCCTTCTCTCTCTGTGTAACTTGGACTTTCAAATAAATAAATCTTTTTTTTTTTAAAAAAAGCTATGTGTTGACGATGGTGCAGCAGCGATGCCCAAGGAAACATCATTGCAGCCCTTGGTGTGAAGCTCTGGATTGTGAGAGAGACATGGCCTCTGTTATAGGTAAGTCAAGGCTATTTCAGGTGTGTTAATAGTCAACATTTCTCTAAGTTAGGGGTGGGGAACGCCCAGTCCACAGGCCACACAGAGCCCACAGAATCATTTGGTCTGGCTTTGTTAATGTATATGCAGGGGAGGACTCAAAATTCAGTAAATGTATAGCCGGCTAATTTTTAAGTTGATTGTTTTGTATGGCCCGTGAATGACATTATAAATATCACACGGCCCTTGGCAGAAGAAATGTCCCCCACCACTGTAGAAGTGATACAACATCTGCAGACTTTGAAAGTAGATTCTAGGGGCCAGTGTTGTGGTGTAGTGATGCCAGCCTCCCATATCGGCGCTGGTTTGAGAATGGCTGCTCCACTTCTGATCCAGCTCCCTGCTGATGGCCTGGGAAAGCACTGGAGGATGGCCCAAGTGTTCAACAGAGAATGGCCCAAGTATTTGGGCCCCTGTCATCCACATGAGAGGCCTAGGTGAAACTCCTTGCTTTGGTCTGGCCTAGCCCTGGCCATTGTGGCTTTCTGGGGAGTGAACTAGCAAACAGAAGATCCCTCTTTCTGTCCCTCCCTCTAGCTCTGTAATACTTTCAAAATAAATAAATATATAAATAAGCCTTAAAAAATAAATTCAAACCTCATGATAGTCACTGCCGTTGCAGTGTATGGAGACAAAATAAAAGCTCAGAGAACCATAAAAGAAGATAGAGTGTGATGGGTAATATGAAATAGGAATAGAAGCAGAGCTAATACATTAGGTCAAAACCAAAATAAAACATATAAAGCTTCTTAAACTTGTGCTTTAAAGTCCACTATTTAAAATTTTTTTTAACAGATAGAGTTAGTGAGAGAGAGAGAGAGACAGAGAGAAAGGTCTTCCTTCCGTTGGTTCACCCCCTAAATGGCTGCTACGGCTGGTGCACTATGCCAATCCGAAGTCAGGAGCCAGGAGCTTCCTCCTGGTCTCCCACACGGGTGTAGGTGCCCAAGCACTTGGGTCATCCTCCACTACCTTCCTGGCCCATAGCAGAGAGCTGGACTGGAAGAGGAGCAGCCGGGACTAGAACCCGGTGCCCATATAGGATGCCAGCACTGCAGGCAGAGGATTAACTAAGTGAGCCACTATTTTCAAGATTGGTGTTGTGGTAAAGCAGATTAAGCAACTACCTACAGCACTGGTATCCCATAAGAGTGCTGGTTTGAGTCCCTGCTGCTCCACTTCAGATCCAGCTCCCTGATAATATGCCCTGGAACACAGTGGAGGATGGCCTAAGTGCTTGAACCCCTACACCCACGTGGGAGACCTGGATGGAAGTTCTGGGGTCCTGGCTTCAGTCTGGCCCAGTCCCAGCCATTGCAGTCATTTGGGGAGTGATACAGTAGATGGAAGATCTTCTCTGTCTCTGTCTCTCCTTCTTTCTGTAATGCTGGCCTTCAAACAGTAATTTTTTTTAAACACTGTATTTTCAGCGAGACCAAAAGTAAAATTCCAGCAACTTCTATGGAATATAAAATGTGGATATCATAAACCTTAGGTTCTCAGGAAAACTGTGGAAAGGGAGGTGCAGCAAGGGAGCACTGTATTTCAACTCCCATTCAGATTAATTTTACTTTAGAAAATATTTGCAGTGGGTTAAAGCCCTGGCCTGCAGCACTGGCATCCCATATGGATGCTGGTTCAAGTCCTGGCTGTTCCACTTCTGATCCAGTTCCCTGCTAATGTGCCTGGGAAAGCAGTGGAGGATGGCTCAAGTCCTTGGCACCCTGTACTCTTGTGGGAGACCAAGAAGAAGCTCCTGGCTTTGGATCAGCTCAGCTCTGGCCGTTGCGGCCGTTTGAGGAGTGAACCAACAGATGGAAGACCTCTTTCTCTCTCTACCTCTACCTCTCTCTCTAACTCTGTCTTTCAAACAAAATTAATAATAAAAGAAAAAGAAAATATTTTTGGTTTGAATTCATGTGTATGAATTTTTTTTTGTCAAAAGTAATAGGAAATCAGTACTTAGTACCATATTCTTTTTGTTGAACTCAGGTGGACATAAATAATCAATATTTTCTTCACCTCTAGGTAATTTAGTTCTCCCCATTCTTAGGAAAATCTGTGATTGCTAACAAGTGAGCAAATAAAATGAAAAATTCTCTTTCACAAATTAATCATATAATTAAAACAAAAAGTAATTCTTAAACATTGGTAAACATATTCTGCTTATTTTTCTGAGCTTTTTGTTTTGTTTTACAATGCCTCAGATTCCTAAGCTGATATTTGACATTAGGAATTAATGATGTTGTCTGATTGAGATGGGTGGTTTATGTATTTTAAGACCTTCTTTGCCATAATGATGATGCTAAACAAATTTTCTCTATAGAGATAATTCTGAATTGGAACAATACCATATCATAGATACTAGATATATTTCACAGATGTTTAAAACATGGTTTTTTAAAAAAATGAAGAGAAGTAACATTCTAGTTCTTAAAACATTTTGAAAAAGAGCATATATTTGATGCTGACTTAATATTTCTCTGTAGGATGAATTGTGACCTGAAATTCCATTAGTGTTTAATTTACATCTAACTTAAAGTAGGAATGGCCATTTCATGCATTATGACCTTTCTGGGTGTTTGAATTTTCCAATTGTCAAAGAAGACAATGGTACCTGCCAACTTATTTCAGATTTTATCTATGAGGCACAAATAAGGGAATCTAAATGCTAGATTTAAGTTAAATAACAGGATAATTTCTTTTTGTTATTGATGTAGGCAGTATGCTACCTTCCTGCTGCTGACTCCAACAAATTTGGAATATATTTGCTCAAAATCAATAAATCTGTCCGTTGAGCTGAACCTATTTGAAAGTTAAAGCATGGGAGTTGAGGGTTAGAGTGGCACAAGACAGGATTGGAGACACAGGCAGGGACTGGATCACACAGGGTCCTGGTAGAGACATCTGTATTATGTTCCAAACGCCTTGAAAAGCCATGGATGAACTTCTAACAGAGGGACTGATACAACTTGTGTTTTTTAAAAAAGATTTAATTTATTTTTCTGAAAGTTTGAGTTAGAGAGAGAGAGAGAGAGAGAGAGAGAGAAAGAGAGAGATTTTCTATCCATTGGATTATTCCCCAGATGGCTGCAACAGCCAAGACTGTGTCAGGCTGAAGCTAGGAGCCAAGCGCTTCATCTGGGTCTCCCATACGGGTGGCAAGAGACCAAACCCTTGGGCCCTCTACCACTGTTTTTCCCAGAGCATTAGCAGGGAGCTGGATAGGAAGTGGAGCAGCCGGGACATGAACTGGTGCTGGTAATGGGATGCTGGCGTTACAGGCAGCAGCTTTACCTGTTAAGCCACAATGTCAGTCCCCATGCCCCCATGATTGAGTTTTATGTTTTATTCTTTTTTCTTTTTTCTTTTTTTTTTGACAGGCAGAGTGGACAGTGAGAGAGAGGCCGCTAGGTGGAGGATTAGCCTAGTGAGCCGCGGCGCCGGCCCTTTATGTTTTATTCTTTCTTTTCTTTTCTTTTTATTTATTTATTTATTTATTTATTTATTTTTTTGACAGGCAGAGTGGACAGTGAGAGAGAGAGACAGAGAGAAAGGTCTTCCTTTGCCGTTGGTTCACCCTCCAATGGCCGCCGCGGCCGGCGCGCTGCGGCCAGCGCACCGTGCTGATCCGATGGCAGGAGCCAGGAGCCAGGTGCTTTTCCTGGTCTCCCATGCGGGTGCAGGGCCCAAGCACCTGGGCCATCCTCCACTGCACTCCCTGGCCACAGCAGAGAGCTGGCCTGGAAGAGGGGCAACCGGGACAGAATCCGGCGCCCCAACCGGGACTAGAACCCGGTGTGCCGGCGCCGCAAGGCGGAGGATTAGCCTAGTGAGCCGCGGCGCCGGCCTATGTTTTATTCTTATATCCTGTGACCATGCTGTACTTGTTTTTAAATTTTAGGGTGTATTTTTATTTTTCCTATTTTGGGTATATTCCCTAGGATTTTCTACCTGGACAATCATGTCATATACAAATAGGGACAGATTTATTCTCCCTTTCTATTCTGTATGTTTTCTATTTCTTTTTCTTTCTTTCTTTTACTGCCAGTGCTATGTTTAACAGTGGTGAGAGGAAACATCTTTACCTGTTTTCTGTCTTAGAGAGAAAGCAGTCAGGTATTTCATCTTTAAGTATATTACTTGTGGGTTTATTGTAGATGCTCTGCATCAAATTATAAGAAGTTAAAGGGAGTTTCTTTGAGTTCGATGTTGTAGACATTTGTGATATTGTCATCTTTGACTGAAAAGAAGTCACTCCCATTCACATTCAACTAACAATCTCTGAGAATTCTCCCCAACATTCTATTTCTTTAACTCCAATGGTCTTTAATAGTCATTGATGTGAAAAAGTGTCTGGTTATTAGTTCTTTTGCATTTTTAAATAAGAAAAGTCATCCATTATTTTCTTTATAGCTTTTGAAATTTGTATTATTTCTTTTTTTTTTTTTAATATGGAACGCTTCACGAATTTGTGTGTCGTCCTTGTGCAGGGGCCATGCTAATCTTCTTTGTATCATTCCAATTTTAGTATATGTGCTGCCGAAGCAAGCACAGAAATTTGTATTATTTCAAAAAAGGCATTCCCTATTCCAACTTTGTAATTTTCTTACTATCTGATTCTCTTAAGATTTAATTTCTATTTAGACCTCTGTCAATGCTTCATTGATTGGTCTGCCATCCAGACACAGAACATCTGTTAAAAGACATGTCCCTTTCATATGTTTTTATCTTTATCTGTCAGCCACAAACAAACAAAGAATCAAAACTGTCTCTCCTCCTGGATGGCCATCTGTTTTAATGTCCATTATGAAGAAATTACTTATAAAATCTTCTATGGTGAGTGTAGATAATACTTCAGAAAATATACTGCAAATGCTGTGAGAAATGTGGCGCATGGATTGAGACATAGACTACAGGTGAGACAGTGGTTGAGTACAGGCAAGATGCAGATTCTGATCTGGTAGACTTGGATTCAAGTACTGGGCACACCCCTGGAGCTACGTGCTTCTAGTAAAGTTGTTTAATTCTCTTGGATCTCAATTTTTCCTTTGTAAAATAAGGGAGTTGTGTCAGATAATCTCTAAGTTTCCTTTTTATTCTGCATATCTTTCAATCTATGCAGATGTGCGTGGTTGAATCCTTAGGCTTGGAAATATAAATGATGTAGCAAATTTGAACATACCTGCTGTTCTCCAGCACAGAATTTAATTTGCTGATGTGAAAAACTGTTGTAGACAAACTTTTTCATTGCTGCACATGTTTTTCTGGTCTAAACACATGATGCTGCTTCTGTTTTTGTTGTCTATTGTTCTTGTAGAATTTGATAATTCAATACAAAATCAGTAAAGTGCATAGCTTACGTTTTAACCAAGCCAAGTCATCTTATTTTTGTTCTATTCATTCCATGAACCTGAGTGAAAATCTTCTGAATTGCCTATGTGCCTGTGGCTGGTACTTAGATTGCTGAGCTAAAACCCTAATACTCACACGCTCACTGCGGTGTGAAGAATATTTGGGTTTCAACTACCTTGCAGGAAATCTTTCCTGTGAACTCGAAATAAAATACAAAGCAAGTGATGGTTGCTTTCTTTGATCATACATTTACATGTTTACAACACACGTGGTACTTGGTTCTGATGTAACCTGTGTAAAGCAAGCACCCACACAGCTCATTCTTGGGTTATGGCAGATAACCACAGTCAAGTAATCACCACTTGAGAAGAGTGTAAATCCTTGGTGTCCCTCTACAGTGCTGTTCAAAAACTGTAGGAAGGATTCACATATATAGTCCACTAAAACCCTCCTTAAAATCCCCCTTCCTTTCCTACCTACTTGTCTCATCATTCTCAGGGTGCAAATTAGGGAATTTTGCCCCCTTCTTTGTCTAAAACCTCCTCCTAAGCCCAGCTTGATGCTACTCTTCCCTTCCACTTCACTGTTCAAACTACAGCATACAGACCAATCTTCCCTCTTTGGAATAGGGAGGAGGTGAAATTGGATGGAAAATTATAGTAGTGTCTTTGGCCATGTTATATTAATAATATAGCACAAATTAGCTGCTCTGTGAATATCTATTAACTAAGGGAGCAAACTGAGAATTCTTGCATTCCAGAAATTGCCCTACTTAGTTAAAAAGAAAACCTAAAAATACTATGAAGTACTGTCAAGTTGGATAAAGATAGATCTTGCACGGACTCAACTGTAATCATCTTGATGGGCAAGAGAGAAGTATTTTCTTCTGTGCACAAACTTTGCAGTTTCGCTATACCATCCATTTTGCTTGAAGGGAAGGAATTTGGAGGCAGACTAATGACTGAGTTCATTTATGTTGTTTTTATTAAAAATAATAGGAGCCATGGTAATAATTTATTTATAGTGCTCCACAACATGTTTCAGAAACCTATTTCTAAGATTCTATCTATCTATCTATCTATCTATCTATCTATCTATCTATCTATCATCTATCTATCCTCTCTTGGTTTGCCTGGGGTGGTCCTACTGTTATCCTTGAAAATCTAGCCTATCAAGAATGCCCTTAGTCCCAGGTAAATAGGGTGAATGATGACCCTACTTTTTGTATCAAAGTATAGGAGTCCTATACTAAGAGGTCTTCAGAAATAAAGCACACAGCATCCGTTTTTGCCTATTTTTAACTGAGATTGCTTTTACTGATCTACACAGAGTTTAGATTTATATTCTTATGATGTTTAGCAGATAATTTTGCCTCACATTTTTCAGTATCTTATACCATCAAATAATTGTTATTCTTTTAAAGACCCTGGGAAATCTCCTGGAGTTTCTTCCAGCCTTATGATTCCACCTTTCCAAATCTAGTCTATTCAAACGCTGTCATATCTTAATGGCTTTTCTGTCAAATTTCAGTTACAGAGAAATACCCCTTCCTTTGTAATCACATTTACTGCCCACAAATCTCCTCCATACAGAAATGCTTTCTTGTCTTACCTAGTTTTTTTCTTTTTCATTTTTCACCTCCTGTGAACGCCTTTCCACATGGACATCATTTGTAGTTCTGAATACTCATAACTTCAAGAACCCTTCATAATAATAGATACTTTGTGAAATCACAGACAAAGCATGCTACGGTGAGATTAATTTGGAGGAGTTATTTAAAATTTGTGATAGTTGGATTCAGCTTTATATTATTCACTAAAAAAATTTTGTCATTCCAATTAAGGCAGAGTGTTATGGAGGTGGAAGAAAGGGAATATAAAGAATGTTTCAGGGTCCGGAGCTGTGGCATAACAGGCTAAGCCTCTGCGATATGGGCACCAGTTCATGTCCCGGATGCTCCTCTTCCCATCAGGCTCTCTGCTGTGGCCTGGGAAAGCAGTGGAAGATGGCCCAAATCCCTGGGCCCCTGACCCTGCATAGGAGAGCTGCAAGGCGCTCCTGGCTCT
The DNA here is from genome assembly GCF_964237555.1 of Oryctolagus cuniculus. NCBI lineage: Eukaryota > Metazoa > Chordata > Mammalia > Lagomorpha > Leporidae > Oryctolagus > Oryctolagus cuniculus. Next base: position 75,498,050 of record NC_091443.1, read on the forward strand.
AGGCTCTGGGTCTGCTTAGTTCTGGCCATTATGGCTATTTGGGAAGTGAACCAGCAGATGAAAGATCTTTTTCTTTGTCCCTCCCTCTTTCTGTAACTCTACCTCTCAAAGAAATAAATAAAATCTTAAAAAAAAAAAAGAAAAGAATGTTTAAGAGGGTTTGGTGTTGTGGCATGGTGAGTAAAGCCTCTGCTTGCGATGTCAGCATCCCATAGGGTGCCAGTTCATATCCCGGCTGCTCTGATTCTGATTCAGCTTCCTGCTAATTGCCTGGGAAACAGTGGAGGATGGCCCAACTATCTGGGTCCCTGACACCCTCATGGGAGACCTTGATAAAGCTCAGACTCCTGGTTTTGGCTTGGCCTAACCCTGGCTGTTGTGGCCATCTGGAAAGTGAAGCAGTAGACAGAAAACTCTCTTTCTGTAACTCTGACTACCAAAATAAATGGGTAACTCTTAAAAAAAAGTGTTTAAGAAATAGAATTAGAGGGGCTGGCGCTGTGTTGCAGTAGGTTAATCCTCTGCCTGTGGTGCTGGCATCCCAGTTCTAGTCCCAGCTGCTTTTCTTCCAATCCAGCTCTCTGCTATGGTCTGGGAAAGCACTAGAAGATGGACCAAGTCCTTGGGCCCCTGCACCCACGTGGGAGACCAGGAAAAAGCACCTGGCTCTTGGCTTCGGATCGGCGCAGCTCTGGCCGTTGTGGCCATTTGGAGAGTGAACCAACGGAAGGAAGACCTTTCTCTCAGCCTCTCCCTCTCAATGTCTGTAACTCTACCTCTCAAATAAATAAATAAAAATCTTAAAAAAAAAAAAGTCTGAAATAGAATTAGGGCCAGTACTGTGACGCAGCGGGTTAACTCCCTGGCCTGAAGCACCAGCATCCCATATGGGCGCTGGTTCGAGTCTGGCTGCTCCACTTTGGATCCAGCTCTCTGCTATGGCCTGTGTAAGCTATAGAAGTTGGTCCAAGTCGTTGGGCCCCTGCATCCATGTGGGAGACCCGGGGGAAGCTCCTGGCTCCTGGCTTCAGATCAGCTCAGCTCCGGCCATTGTGGCCAATTGGGAAGTGAACCAGCAGATGGAAGACCTCTCTTTCTCTGCCTCTCCTCTCTCTGTGTAACTCTGACTCTCAGACAGAGAGAGAGAGAGAGAGAGAGAGAGAGAGAAAGGTCTTCCTTTACCGTTGGTTCACCCTCCAATGGCCACTGTGGCCGGCGCACTGCGCTGATCCGAAGGCAGGAGCCAGGTGCTTCTCCTGGTCTCCCAGGGGGTGCAGGGCCCAAGCACTTGGGCCATCCTCCACTGCACTCCCTGGCCATAGCAGAGAGCTGGCCTGGAAGAGGGGCAACTGGGACAGAATCCGGCACACCGACTGGGACTAGAACCTGGTGTGCTGGCGCCGCTAGGCGGAGGATTAGCCTATTGAGCCGCGGCGCTGGCCAGATAAATAAATCTTAAAAAATAAATATAATTATATATTCATGATTTTAAAGTTAGTGTTATTTATTTAAAAGATTTATTTATTTTATTTGAAAGGCAGAGTTAGCTATCATGAAAAACTTTTTTTTTTGTTTTTGTTTTTTTTTTTGCTATTCTGGAAAAAAGTGCAAAGACAAGTATCATGCTGTTATTTTGACTTGCAGTCTTAAAAACTTTCTTTGTAGGCTGGCACTGTGGCTCACTAGGCTAATCCTCTGCCTGCGGCGCTGGCACCCTGGGTTCTAGTCCAGGTCAGGGCGCCGGATTCTTTCCTGGTTGCCCCTCTTCCAGGCCAGTTCTCTGCTGTGGCCCGGGAAGGCAGTGGAGGATGGCCCAAGTGCTTGGGCCCTGCACCCTGTGGGAGACCAGGAGAAGCACCTGGCTCCTGGCTTCAGATCAGCGTGCTGGCCACAGCAGCCACTGAGGGGTGAACCAACAGAAAAGGAAGACCTTTCTCTCTGTCTCTCTCTCTCTCACTGTCCACTCTGCCTGTAAAAAAAAAAAAAAAAAAAAAAAAAAAAAAAAAAAAAAAAAAAAGAAGAAGAAGAAGAAGAAAGTTTCTTTGTTAGGCCTTCGTAGGTCCCAGCAAGAGTCACTTCTTCCTCTGGAACTGGCTGGAGATTCCTGAACTGAGGACTTGCTTCCTTGCTCAAACCCTCCCGCTCCCCAGAATAAACCCCTTGAATAAATGATGGTGACTGGTTGGCTGTGCCCCGGGAGGGTGAGTTGAGATCAGGGGTTCATGATCTTTCATTAGCCCATAGGGAGTGGAGATGGCTCACGTGATTCAGTTCAGTCTGGAAAAGTCTCGGACTGTAGAAGCAATGAGTCCCCAGTAAAATGGGGTGTGGAGACTTATTTTGCCTGGCCATTGACGGAATGTGGTTTATATTCCTGCTCCCTACCAGCTCCTTCACATGGGGTAGCAGCTCAGCATCACGGTGAGGATGTCGATTCTCAAGCTTGGCTGCGTGGGTGGCTCTGACTGCTGGTTCCTCCACCTGGTAGCTGTGTGATCTTGTGCTTCACTTTCCTCATCTACAAATGGAATGCTAATTGTGCGTACTTCAGAGGGTTAGTATGAGGGCTGAATGTGTTAATATCTGTAAAGCACTAACTGCTGGACTTGGCCATGGTAAGCACCATACAGATGTTGGCTAAGTGAATGAGCTGGTCAGTAGATTTTTCCCTTCAAGCTAGTTTGGAAGCACATAGTTTTTATTTTTCCCTCCTGTTCTCCAAAGACCTTCCAGCTATTTTTGGAATGTTCTTTCTCTAAGCTCATAAAACTGATAAAGTCTAAATGTGGATAGCACCAGAGGCTAGTTGTGGGTGCTTCAGTTTTATATAGAACCCGGTGCCAATATGGGATGCCGGCGCCACAGATGGAGGATTAACCAAGTGAGCCACGGCACTGGCCCCTCATGGGGAGTTATTCATGTACAAGGTTTGTCTTGGGTATATGCCGAGAAGAAACTCTTCAGTTTTACTAGATATTATCCAATTTTAGTGCCAGTTCTCATTATTCCACAGCTTCACTAACACTTGGCATGTCACACTGCAAACTCCGCTGCTCTGCTGCTGTGCAGTAATCTTCTTTCCTACTATTTATTTGTCTCTTTCCTACTGAAATTGAATCTTTTCTTTTTATGCATGTATTTTTATATCATTAAGATTATTCTGTATACCCATACCTTTGTATATTTCCACTTACAATTACAACATAGGTATTCACCCTTGTTGCTCTTCATAAATACTTTTTTTTTTTTTTTGACAGGCAGAGTGGACAGTGAGAGAGAGAGAGACAGAGAGAAAGGTCTTCCTTTGCCGTTGGTTCACCCTCCAATGGCCGCCGCGGCCGGCGCGCTGCGGCCAGCGCACCGCGCTGATCCGATGGCAGGAGCCAGGAGCCAGGTGCTTTTCCTGGTCTCCCATGGGGTGCAGGGCCCAAGCACCTGGGCCATCCTCCACTGCACTCCCTGGCCACAGCAGAGGGCTGGCCTGGAAGAGGGGCAACCGGGACAGAATCCGGCGCCCCAACCGGGACTAGAACCCGGTGTGCCGGCGCCGCAAGGCGGAGGATTAGCCTAGTGAGCCGCGGCGCCGGCTTCATAAATACTTTTTAATGACTGTGTAATGTTCTAACATGAGACTGGAATAAACCATTCTGCTATTATTAGAAATTTAGGTCACATCCAGGTTCCCACGATTAGAGCTGCAGCTTTGACTAGAAAGCCTTTAATGTATTTTGGATGATTTCCTCAGGTTGGCTTTAAGGAGGTGAATCCTTGGGCCAAATAGTGTGCGTGCTAAGGATATTGCCAAATTGCTCTTCAAAAGGCTTGTACCAGTATTCTTGCCAAGCATCAGTGCACAATGGAAACCTGGAATTTGAAGGGCATTGCTGATGTCTCTTCCCGATTCTGGGGAGGACTGGTTCCAAACACTTCCTATCAGCCACGCAGGGCATATCCTGCACTGGAGGGCACGAAGAGGGGGAGGAACCCCTGAGAAGTGCCAGAGGCCAAAATGCAGCAAGGTATCTTGTCCAGGGGAGAGCACAGCTTCTCGCATCCCTGCGGGAAGGCACCACGAGGCAGCTTAGGACTACCGCGGTCTGGCTGCTCAGGGGCCCCCGTCTTCCCCTTAGTTTCTTTCCCAGGATGTAGCCCATCTCTGACTTCCTTTCTGTCTCTTTTCTTTTTGGTTTTTTAAGAAAATGATGATTTCTGCAGATAGAAATTTGGGAGTCAGAATTCACTTTGAAACACATTGAATCAATTCCATTTCTCCCCTAGATATAAGAGGATATATTACCGACCATCTATAAATCCAACAAATATTAGGCACCTGCCATATCCCAGGCCAGTGTCTGGTGATACAATGGTGAACAGGATATATTATAATAGTTCATGAGTATTAGCATGTAGATCCTCTAGTAGGAAATTTAGTTTATACTCACTGATAACCATACAGGTGATAGCAAGTAATAATAGGAGTTGGGGCTTTGGTGTAGTAGGCTAAGCCTCTGCCTGCGGTGCATCCCATATGGGCACTGGTTCACATCCAGGCTGCTCCTCTTCCAATCCAGCTCTCTGCTAATGACTTGGGAAGACAGCAGAGATGGCCTAAGGGCTTGGGCCCCTGCATCCACGTGGGAGACCCAGATTAAGTACCTGGCTCCTGGCTTCAGACCTCCATTGAAGCCATTTGGAGAGTGAACCAGCAGATGGAAGATTTCTCCCTCTCTGTCTCTCCCTCTCTCTGTCTGTAACTCTGCCTCTCAAATAAATAACTTTTAAAAAAAGAAAGTAATAACACTCATGTCTATTGTTAACCATAACAGTTAAGATTACTATCATAATTAATAGTGCTGAGAATTTATTGTTATGAAAAAGTGTTTTTCCAGGCACTGTTGGAAGTGAAGTATTACGGTACTGGCTGGTATTTTTTCCCCCTGAATTTCCAGATCTTTCATAGTGGGGCTGGCATGCCAGATTGGTGGCTTATTAAAATTGGCACGGTTCCTTGCAGGGCTAATGTGCTAATAATAAGTAGTGTTTCTCCCGGGCGCTGGCCCTGCCCCTCATTAGCGTCCCCCAGGATCTGCTGCTGCTGCTGCTGGGGTCTCCTTTCTGCCCCCGTTGCTCTGCTGAGAGCCTCCAGGAGTGGGCTGCAGAGCTGCTCATACATCAAGACGACTCTTTAAAAGGAGATCGGGGACACGGCAGGATAATTTAACTGCCACGTGTAACATTTGCAGCTCCAGAGGCTAAGACAATGATGAAAGTAATGACATCCCGGGGTCCAGAGCAGGGGCTTTTCACCCGACGGGGTGGCGAAGGCACCTGGCTGTCCCTGCGTGTGTGGAGAGGGCTCTTTTCTTCGCTCTTGCTTTGAATGCTCCTGCAGGTGCTACCAGGTTATGAGAGAAGGATATCGGCGTACATAGAAGGGGCAACCGTGATATCTCAGGTCGGTAGGCAGAATGTGTTCTTTGCATGGGGGAAACTAGGAAAGCGGTCATTTTCTCCCTAGGTCTGGGCAAACTGGGCCTCACTGCCCAGTCAGGAGGCCTCTTAGCTCCAGACCTTCCTGGAGAGGGGTTTCTCAAGCTGTGTCATACCTTGAACTCTAAGGACACTTTTTGTTCCCTCTATTCACACATTTCCAGCAAGGATCCACCTCTATCATTTATAAGACTTGTAGAATTTAATGCTAAATGAGGGTACTTCAAAAAGGTCATGGAAAGATGGATCTAGAAGATAAACTTATGGAGCATCTGCTTGGCCTGGCAGTTAAGACGCTGCTTAGGCTGTCTTCCTCCTGCATCAGAGTGCCTGTGTTTGAGTTCTGGCTTGGCTCCCAATCCCAGCTTCCTGCTAATGTCATTGTTGGAGGCAGCAGGTGATGGCTTAAGTAGTTGAGTCCCTGTTACCCATATGGGAGACTTGGAGTGAGTTCTGGGCTCCTGGTTTCAGCCTGGCCCAGCATCAGATGTTGGGAGGTTTTGGATAGTGAACTAGTAGATGGGAGATCTTTGTCTGTCTGGATCTCTGTCTGTCTGAATCTCTGCCTTTCAAATAAATAAAAATAAATAAAAATTTTAAAGATAAATTTTTTTTGGTGGAAACATTTTGAAATCCATCAGTACAAGTGTGTATTATGAAAAAGATTTGCATGGATTTCAAAATTTTTTGCTTCAAAATAAACTTATCGTTTAATTCATTTTCTGTCAAGTTTTAAAAGTACCTCATATGTATTGCAATTTTTAAATTTTATTCTTTGACAACACTTTCCAATAACAATACAGGGTAAAAAAATATGACCTCTGAGAATTCACATTGTTAGTGAACTGATTTTGTCAGCTGATAGAATTTGAATGCTCTGGGATAAAATTTCTCAACATGAAAAAATTGTGTCTGATTTATTAATTTTATAAGCACATTCATTGTTATTACCATTATTAAAACTAATGAATTCCACTTGGCATTGGATTGCTATATAATTGGAGAAATAAAATTCTCTTACTGAATGCTGAACTCATTGGCAATGGGTAATTTGACTACTCTGGCCAGTTCCATTATTAATTTCAGGGTTGTTCAGTTCAGCTTCAATTAAAATCAAACATTTATTTTATTACTTTCACTTGAATTGAATTGAATTGTGAGTTTTGAATAGGTAATGCAGGCAACATATGCAATGATAATAAAATTTCAGCAGTGTAAAATGGTACACAGAGAACAGAAGGCTCTGTCCTACCACTGACCCTGAGTGTTCTCCCTTTCCTGGTAGGCAACTACTATGGCCAGAGGTTTTTGTGTACCTTTGAGAGATGTACCAGAGATTTATCTACTTCTTTATGTCTCTGCATACTTCTATCCATATCTTATTTTATTTTACGTAAGCAAAAGCATAGTATAAAATAAATAGCCTTTGCTGGCTGGCGCCGTGGTTCACTAGGCTAATTCTCTGCCTGTGGCGCCAGCATCCCGGGTTCTAGTCCTGGTCGGGGCACCGGTTCTGTCCCGGTAACTCCTCTTCCAGTCCAGCTCTCTGCTGTGGCCTGGGAAAGCAGTGGAGGATGGCCCAAGTCCTTGGGCCCTGCACTCGCATGGGAGACCAGGAGGAAGCACCTGGCTCCTGGCTTCGGATCGGTACAGCATGCTGGACATAGCAGCCATTTGGGGGGTGAACCAATGGAAGGAAGATCTTTCTCTCTGTCTCTCTCACTGTCTAACTCTGCCTGTCAAAAAAAAAATAGCCTTTGCTATTTATTTAATGTTGTACATCCTCCATAGTGTAGCTTTTTGCTGTAATCCCAAAATGTAGGATGAACCTACAAGTGTACTGCGTGCTGCCTGGGAGGTGAAGATTAATAAGACAGGCCTCTGTCTCCTTGCGTCTTACATTCTGATAGAGAAGGTGTGTGCTTGGGTAATTATAATAAAAGAATATGTTATAAGGGAGTTGTAAGCAGAATTCAGAAAATGCCCTGGGAAGAAGAGATTAATTCTACTTGGAAGAAATGAGAAGTCCTTCCGCAAGTGGAAGATTTGAACAAGGTACTGAGAAATGGGTAGAAATCTATCAGGTACTGGTATGAGCTGAGGACCTCCAGGCAGGGAGGGGTGGAATGGGATGCATGCTAAGTGTGTTCAGGGCATGGGAACTGTGGGACATCAAGTAGGTGGCGGTAGTGGGGTGTTGGTGTGTGGATGGGAGCTGGAGAAAGCTGGGTAGATGTTTTGAAACTTTGCATGCCATAGTGAGTGTGTGCGTAGGTGCATGGAAGCCTGGGGAAGTAGTGGAGATGGAGGAGGGATGCTCCTGTGCAGCCCAGATATGGGGAGGGCCTGATTCAGAGCACATGTTATGGGAGGGGAGAGGAAGGAACAAATTCCTGAGACATCACAGAGATAATTTTTCTTATGAATGAGGGTTGGCAGCTTTGTAACATCATTAGCCATTCTAAATCTATTCCGTGATGAACTTGGAGTTTTGAATTCCTAATGAGGACCATCTGACTGACAACCCATTTAGGATAATACACCTTAATAGAAAAGTCAAACACACTTATTTCAACAGAGACACGCAACACCATTAATTTGCAGAAGAAAGATAATGGTGGGGGCACCCCTTTGCCATGTAGCTTTCATGGATACGGCTGATTGGAAAAGCTACTGAGTAACTGGGTGTGTGGGATTCTGAATTGCAGCAGAGAGTGCGTGTCTATGTTCAATTGTGCCACTCCTTGAAAAGGTGATTTTTGCAAGAAAAAGTGCTAAGAAACTTTCAGAAGGGAAAAAATGAAGGAAAATAAAATGCTCCAGAAAACCTTAAGAGCAAAGTATAAATGATATTTTGCAAGCCAACTTCATTAACCTGTCTCCAGCAGAAGCGCATAGTAACAAATGGACATTACTTGTTTTCCATCATTATTTTGGGCTCTCTCATAATTCCAAATGGCTTGGGGGGAGTTAAACAATTAGCCTCTGAATTGACTTGTCAAATCCAAATTGACAATGCTCTTTCAAAAACAATTAAAAAGTAATTTTTGTTTATTTAAAAAGTATATTGACAAGCGGGGGGAGAGAGAGAGAGAGAGAGAAAGAGAGAGGAAGAGATGTAGACAGACAGAGCGTCTACCCACTAGTTCACTCCCCAAATGCCCACAACAGCTGGGGCTGGGCCAGGAGACTGGAACTCCATCTGATTCTCCTACACGTGTGGCAGAGACTCAACCACTTGAGCCAGTATCTGCTGCCTTTGAGGGTGTGCATTAGCAGGAAGAAGGAACTGGAAGCCAAAGCAGGACATGCACCCAGGAACTCTGATAGGGAATTGGACATCCCAAGCAGTATCTTCACTGCAGGGCCAAATCCTCATACAAACTGACTACATTCTTTTTTTTTTTTTTTTTTTAAGATTTTATTTATTTATTTGAGAGATAAGAGTTACAGACAGTGAGAGAGAGAGACAGAGAGAAAGGTCTTCTTTCTGGTGGTTGTCTTCCCAAATGGCCGCAATGGCTGGAGCTGCGCCGATCTGAAGCCAGGAGCCAGGAACTTCTTCCTGGTCTCCCATGCAGGTGCAGGGGCCCAAGGACTTGGGCCATCTTCTACTGCTTTCCCAGGCCACAGCAGAGAGCTGGACTGGAAGAGGAGCAGCCGGGACAGGAACCAGTGCCCATATGGGATGCTCATGCCGCAGGCAGAGGATCAGCCTACTGCACCACAGCGCCAGCCCCAGACTATGTTTTTTTTTTTTTTTTTTTAATTTATTTACTTCTTTCCATGTTTATTTGAAAGGTAGAGGATATAGAGATATACAGATTTAGAGATATACAGACAGCTAGCTAGCCATCTAGATAGATAGAGAGATATCTTCCATCTACTGGTTCATCTCTGAATGCCCACAATAGCCAGGGCTGGGCCAGGACAAAGCCAGGAGTCTGTAATTCAATCCAGGTCTCCTACATGGGTGGCATGGACCCAGATTTTTTTAAATAATTAATTTTTTGTTAATATGAAGAGAACAAATTTCATGTAGTTCATAGATACAATTCTAAGAATATAATGATATGTCCCTCCCTCTATCTCTCCTCCTTCCTTTCATTGTTTTTTATGGCTGAGATAGTGTTCCATTGTGTATATATACCACATTTTCTTTGTCCAGTCTTCTGTTGCCTTCCCAGGGGCTTTAGCAAGGGTATTAGCAAGGAGCTGGATCAGAAGTGAAGCAGCTGGGACTTGAACTGGTGCTTTGATATAGGGTGCTCTGATACAGGTGTTGCAAGTGGTGACTTAACCCACTGTGCCACAACACCGACCCCTCTTCTCATTTCTTTATTATTCATTTGCCTCGGAGAAATGGGTACAAAATGAAAGGATGTGAAAGAAGAATGGGAAGACAGAGAAAGGGGAATTTGAAAGGAATATTCCCTCATAAGTCATTCACTCGAAAGAAAAGATAAAAGCAATTCTACTTGATCCTTATCCACCCTAAAGTTCTGCCCTTGGAGTAACATTAGGACCAGGGAGTTACAAGGAAGTGGAAATCAATTCAATATTCCAGAAGCCTTCTAACACGTCTGTTTGGCTGACTCTGGGAGTGGCCAGGGAAAGTCAGGGATGAAGTGAGCTGCAGAGGGACAATGCCCACCCTTCCCCACTCTGGGCCTCTCTGGTCTGGTTCTAGCCACTGTCCTCACTCAGTAGGGTCATGACCTTCAGGCTACAGAACCTCTAACCTGCAGCCCAGAGAACGGTGAGGACTCAGGGACTCTTCCCTGTGACTCATCACCCTCTTTGAACTTTTTTTTTTTTTAATTTTATTCATTTATTTGAGAGGTAGAGTTACAGACAGTGAGAGAGAGAGACAGAGAGAAAGGTCTTCTTTCTGGTGGTTCTCTTCCCAAATGGCTGCAATGGCCAGAGCTGCGCCAATCTGAAGCCAGGAGCCAGGAGCCAGGAGCCAGGAACTTCTTCCTGGTCTCCCATGTGGGTGCAGGGGCCCAAGGACTTGGGCCATCTTCTACTGCTTTCCCAGGCCACAGCAGAGAGCTGGATTGGAAGAGGAGCAGCCGGGACTAGAACCAGCGCCCATATGGGATGCCAGCACCGCAGGCTGAGGATTAACCTACTGCACAGTGGAACCGGCCCCACCTCTTTGAACTTTGAACTTGTGCCAAAGGAAGGTGGTGGATCACTCACTCTTTAGCTGACAATTTGAAATATTTGACAGGGCCTTGCAAATAGCCTCTTGCTCAGGGCAAGAAGCTATTTTTTAGGGACACATAGAAAAGGATATTAATTTCACTTACTGTGCTACATGTATTTCTTGTACATACATGGCCCTGGGAGAAAAGAAGGGGCCCCAGGGATGGGCCTGTGGCTCTTCAGGCACTCTCCCCGTGTTGGCAGTGGTTTGGCCTCTGCACAAAGCTGATGCTATCCACACCTCTTCTTACTATGCCTCTAAAATATGAGAGCTCTTTGCCACTTTTGACTTGCTTAGCGACATCCTAGGCCGCACCATTGATCTAGTGCCGTGCTTTGATTTTTTGGAACGTTTTAAAGCCCAGAGATTAGCGACTGGGCTTCTTCATGTCACGGAAGGGATGCAGGGAGATTTGAAGGACGAAGCGCCTGGCTGCTTCTCTCCTGGGACTGTCAGACCATGGGACCCAGGTAGGTAGCTGGTTTGCTCGCGTTGGCACCAAGGAAACCCAGAAAGTAGACTTCCCAGCTGGCTAAGTGGAGTGAGACTTGGCAGACAGGTTGAGGCCCTATTTCCAACTAAAATGGAGTCGCCTGTCACATTTCAACGCCCCCTGATCTTGCATTCTCGCGGCAGCACCCGCTCAGATACGCTCAACACATCCACTTAAGTAACTCGATTACTCTCTCGAAGGCGCCTTTACATAGCGCACCTCCGTCAGGTGGGGCGCTCAATCATTCAGCACAGGACCGCTCGTCTCTCCTCTAATACCACTTTACACACAGCTAATGAACACAGGTTCCCAACAAGCCACTGCGGCAACTCAATAAAGGCGGCGCAAGCCTACCTGCCCGCGCCATGGCCGCTGGAACCAATTAGCCCGCTCCTCCAGGGCGCTGCGGGAACACATTTCCCAGAGGGGTTCTCTGCTCGCCCCTGGGCTCACTCTCTCCTCCTCCGCCTCCAGAGAGAGCATGGAAAACACAGGAGATTGTGGTGGTTGTACTGATGGGTTAGACGGGTTAGTGCGGGCTGCTGAGCGCCTGACTTGAATTTATTATCCGACTGCAGTGTCTCGGTCCCAGCAAAGGGGTGCAGGGTGACTTGGGGTGAGGAGAGAGGCTCTGAAATGTGGTGTAGTTGCACAGAGAACAGGCTGCTCTGTGTGGCAGCATTTTTTCTTCCAGTCTCATGGGTTTTAACTGTTACCTCACAGGTGTGGACCCAGGAAGAAATGAAAATGCAGAAGTGGCCCTTCTGCCCTTGTCCTTTCTCTTGCCTACTCCACCTGGAACATTCCACTTGGCCAGAGGAGCGGTGGCTAGCTTGGGTGTCAGGATTCACTGGCAGCCTCAGCTTAGGTGACTTCAGGCAGGAAAACTCACCAAGACTTTAGTTTGCTGACTGTGGGATTTCTGTGCTACTTCTCTTACTGGGAAGGTCAAATGATAAAGTGCTCTTGAACATACTTTGTGAAAGCAGACCTCTGCACAGACAGGTGTTGAGGGATAAAGCTGGAAAGTGGGAACAGCAGAGTCTGCAGGGCAGTGATTTAGAAGTCGGAATTATTTCTGCTCAGCTCTGCCACTTACCAGCTCAGGGGTCTTGGACACATCAGCTCAACTATGTGGGGCTGTTTTCTCCTGGGGCAATTGGAGAGGATAGAAGCTACATCACAAAGTTGTTCTAAATTGGAAAGAGACAATGGCTTGCAAAATTTAGGAAACTCTGGAGCACTACACAAATGAAAGGAATTATTTATTTGAGAGGCAGAGAGAGAGAGAGAGAGAGAGCGAGCGAGCACTCTCACCCACTGGTTCATTCCCCAAATGCTTACTATGACCAACTTGGGGAGGCAGGAACTCAATTCAGGCCTCCTACCTGGGTGTCAGGGACCTAATTTCTTGAGTCATCACCTGCTACCTTTAAGCATCTGCATTAGCAGGAAGCTGGAATGGGGAGCCAGAGCCAGGAGTCAAACCCAGGCACTCTGATATGGGACACTGGCATCCCAAGGAACAGCTCAACTGCTACGCCAAATGCCTTGCTCAGAAAGAATTACATATTACTGACTACATTAATTTTTTTGTGTGGCTTTAATCCAACTCTACCTGGCCCTTGGGTGCTTCATTTGCATCCTAATCTTTGGTACTAGCTTTGATAATGGTATTTCTCTAGTTGGAAAAAATATTTGCCTCTGTTTTCAGTCTTTTCAATGAAACAATAAACTTTTGAGGTAGAGCCTGTTTGACCCAGGTATGCAGTGGGTTCTTCAGCAATAGCTATATCATTGAAGAATTTGTATACAATCAGTACTCAATGAATGCTCTGGATCAACTGGGGTCACCTGAGCACTCAAACCTGTCCCTTTCACAAGAAAGATGCTAATGGCATGATTCAAGGAATGGAAAAAAAAAACAACTAAGTTTAGAGAGTTATTTTTTGATGATATATTCTTTCCTTGATGTCCTTTTTCTTCTATTTAATGAATGAGTCTGGCTTCCTAAGCCAACTATGAAATCAGTCACCCATCATAAGCTCTCTCTCCCCAGTGAGGAAGGAAAGGCCTTAATGATGGGGTCTTGTTATCACTAATAGAATGAGACTAGAAGAGGTCTCTCTTGAGTAAGTTATAATCTTTATTTCAGTGCAATACAATATCTTTTTGAAAAGGTTTTTATTTAATGGATACAAATTTCATATGTACAGCTCTTAGGAATATGGTGTTTCTTCCCCCTATTCCCGCCCTCCCACCCTCAGTCTCCTCTCACCTCCTTCTCCCTCTCCCATTCCATTTTTCATTAAGATTTGTTTTTAATTCACTTTATATACAGAAGACAAACTCTATACTAAGTAGAGATTTCCACTGTTTGTACCCACTAAGACAAAACAAAGTATAAAGAACTGTTTGAAGACAGGTTTTACCATTAATTCTCATAGTACACCTCATGAAAGACAGAGATCCAACATGAGGAGTAAGTGCACAGTGACTCCTGTTGTTGATTTAAGAATTAACACTCTTATTTTTACGTCTGTGACCACCCAAGGCTCTTGACATGAGCTGCCAAGGCTATAGAAGCCTTTTGAGTCCACAAACTCTGTCAGTTTTCAGAGAGGGCCATATGCGAAGTGGAATTTCTCTCCTCCCTTCAGAGAAAAGTACATCCTTCTTTGATAACTCCTTCTGTCCACTCTACTTGGGGTCTTACAGAGATCTTTCATGTAGGTTATTTTTTGCCACAGTGTCTTGGCTTTCCATGCCTAAAATGCTCTCCTAGGCTTTTCAGCCAGATCCAAAAGCCTTAAGGGCTGATTCTGAGGTCAGAGTGCTATTTAGGGCATTTGTTATTCTATGAGTCTGCTGTGTGGCCTGCTTCCCATGTTGGATCATTCTCTCTTTTTTAATTCTATCTATTGTTATTATCAGACACTTGGTCTTATTTATGTGATCCCTTTGACACTTAATCCTATCTATATGATCAGTTACACACTTAATATGATCACTTTAACATTTAAGATGGCATTAGTACCTTCCAACTTAATGGAATTTGGAGTACTACTGCAAATTTTCAGCTTTACCCTTAGGTGTAAGTCCGTGGGAATGCAGTATAATACAATATCTTAAACTGAAAGGTGCAGTAGGATTAAGCTATTTCTTTCTCCAGATTAGAAACATCAACACTTTGAAACTTTAAGGCTACAAATCTATTGCCTTTATGTATAGTTTTGAGCAGGGTGAATTTCTACTGGGACTAGCATTGGTGAGTCTTGCAGTTTTGTTCTTGGTGCAATTTTGCTAACAACACTCTGATCCAATCCATTAATTGCTTATTGAGTTCTTATGAGGTATAGGACATTGTGCTGAGATTTTCGGGAGACACAAGTAACTGAGAGAGCTAGTCCCTGTATTCATATTAATGCCTATGTACAGATAGTCTGCGTTATAGGGAAGTAGGGAGAGTAGTTATGGTTATTCTATGGCTTGAATATGATTTTCCCCCCAAACACATGCAGGAGTTGAATCCCCAAAGTTTTATGTTAATAATATTGAGAGTGGAACTTAATCCAACTATAATGTTTAGAGGTGGGACTTTAGAGAGTGATTAAGATTAAATAAAGTCATTAGGGTGGGGGCCTTTATGATTTAATCCTGGTGGTTTTATAAGAAGAGGAGAGAGATCACAGAGACATAGGACAGACACACATGCTCCTTGTCTGTTACCATGCCTTGGTATTGCACTGCCTTCAGTCTCTGCCAGCAAGAAGGTCACCAAATAAGGCTCCCAGACCTTCATTTCCAGAACTGTGAGCTAACTAAACCTCTTTTCTTTATAAAGTTAGAGTGCCTTGGGTATTTTGTTATAGTAATGAAAAGATGACTAATACAAGGTATGTTCCTTTGCAAATACTAATGAATTGTTTAGTAGTTTGGGGCCTAGAATCAAACCTCATGACTTTACACCTCCATGCATTATTTCCCAGAATCCAAACCTTAGTACAGAGTCTTGCCTCTCATTTCCTCCACAATAAAGTTGGCTATGATGGTACTTGGTAAGTTTATGATTTCCCACAAGGATGTCTATAAGAGTGGAGAACATCATTGATGTTCAAAAACTGTGCACTATGGAGTTGATAGCAGTAAAACAAGGCAGCAATAGTTAGGACCAGGAAGGGAGCAAATGTGGTAGAATCAAGGTAAATTATTTTGAGTTGAAAGTTATTCAGTCTTGGTCATATTTGTAACAACTCAAAGTTTCTGATTTTTTTTCCTTGCACCCTTCCCCAATTCTATTTCATAATGTCATGGGGCAGAGGGCTGTGAATGCCCTTGGGTTCACTATTATAAGCTGTTAGATCAACATTTCAGTGGTATGTGAATTCAACTCCAAAGTTATTTCAAATGTTCCCACAAAGACACAACTTCTTTAATTATGAAAGCCAAACTTACTCAAGTCCCATGAGAGGATTAAATGGAGAAGAAGCATAGTCTGAAGCCAAACCACATTCTGAATCCATATTACAGGCAAGTTTCCACTTGGATCCAGGAGTAGGTTCTCTTTGTGATTAATATGCACAGTTGACAGTTAATTTGTGTGTGTGATGTGTGTGTGTATGCGTGCTCACGTGTGTAGAGGAAGGCACAATGCAAAAGGAGGCAGAATTGGTGATACAGGTATAATGTTCATGAGCCCTCATGCTGTGTCTAATTTAGCCAGGTGCTTTTTGGGTATTATGCATGAGATGAATGCAAAGTTATTTTAATAGAGAATTAGGGTCTGGAAAACACAGCCCAAGACCATTTTCCTGGAAGGATTCTAATTTGCTGTTAGCAGAAAGACAAAATAACATATGGGTAAATATGAATAAAACACAGTGTGATTTCCTGCTCTGCCCTCAATCTGACATACTCAGGGAGGAGAAGATTGGAGGTGAGTGAAGGACCCAGGGGAGCATTGTGGACCAGTCCCATGCTGCTCCTCCCCATTCCCTCCCAGAAGAATTCAGCCAGAGACAAGGAACAGGTTGTGCTTTTAACTTGCTCAGCATTAAGTCTGGATTAGTATTTTTTTTATTCTAAAAATCTTTTAATTAACATTACCAACTATGCACAATGGTGGGGAGGGTAGCTTAATGAGCCATCATGTACTCATTATTCGGCTTCAACAATGACTAACTTTTGCCAACTTTATTTCATCCATTACCATTTCCCTCAATTTTTCTGGACTGAATGTGTCAGTTAGTTTTTCATTACTTTGACCAAACATCTGAGAAGAGCAACTCAGGAAGATTAAGGCTTATTTTGGCTCACATTTTGCTGATTCACAGTCTAAGACTAGGTGGTTCTATTGGTCTGGCATCTTGTGAGGATAGATGTCAGAATGTGTTGCAGAAGAAGGATCACATGGAGAGTTAGGAAGCAGAAACAGGTAACATGTTTGGTTTATAAAACTAAACTCTTATGAGAATTACCTTCTGAGGGCAAGCCCCCAATAACCCAAAGACCTCTCACTGGGCTCACCGCCTAAATGCTGCAATTAAATGGAATCTCTACCCTAATCCATTAAACATTAACATTATTCCACTAGTGTAAGACTTTGGGAACCAAGACCCTAAATGCATGGGCCTTTTAAAGCTACCCAAACTATTTCCCAATCCATAACAGTATTTTAAACAAATCCAAGATACTGTGTTTTGTCACTTGTCAATACCCCAAAATACATTCTGATAAGAACTTAAATGTTACATATACTAGATGCCATTATCACATTTAATAAATGCCAACAAATAATATATAATGCTCAATTCATATTCAGTTTTGCTATTTGTCTCAAGAATGTCTTTTCTTCAGTGTTTTTTTTTTAAATTTTTATTAATATATTTGCTTCCCTTGCCACTGATTTGTTGGAGAGGCTGGTATTTGTATCCCCAGTGGATAAAATGGCCTTTCACAGATGCAAGACCACTGGATTGGGAATCAGGAGAATCATGGTCATGGCCCACCCTTGCTAATACTTATCAACGTGATGTTAGGATATGCAACTGACCTTTCTGAATGTCAGTTGCCTTATGTCAGTTGAAATATGAAAGGGTTTTGACTATATAACCTTTGAGATCCATTTCTTTTTTTATTAGAAAAAATTTTTAAAGATTATTTATTTGAAAGTCAGAGCTATATAGAGAGAAATAGAGAGAGAGGTGGAGAGTGAGCGTGATCTTCCATCCACTGGTTTACTCCCCAAATGACTGCAATGATTAGGGCTGGGCCAGGCCAAAACCAGGAGCCAGGTGCTTCTTCTGGGTCTCCCATGTGGGTTCAGGGGTCTAATTTCTTGGGCCATCTTCCACTGCTTCCCAGGCACATTAACAGGGAGCCAGATTGGAAGTGGAGCAGCCTGGACTCAAGCTGGCACCCATATGAGACGCTGATGTTGCCCGTGGTTTTATCCACTTTGCCACAATGCCAGCCCTGGAACCAGTGAAATTTAATCAGATTTGGAAGAAGGTGGAGCTTCTTCTGACTTGAAGCCTCCAGGAAAGAAAAGGGAGAAAACATAGAGAGGCCCATTGAATGATTTCCCTTATCTCACACTTTCTTCCCTTGTTGGCCACAGCCATTAGTACCTCATCTGTTGATAGGACATGCAATTTCTGAAGTTTACTCATTATTCTATAATTCATCAAGGTCTAAATGGAGAAGGTCCCAGGACCATGGGACGTTGGAGTGGAAAGGAACATCAGCAGAAGTTTATTCCAGCCTCTTATATGATGAACAAATTCTTTCTTTAATATTCTCCAAAGCACTTTTTGACAATTGGCTCAGACTCCCCATGGACACAACCCATGGCCTCTTGAGGCAGCCCACTGCACTTCAGGTTCCCACAAGAGAGTTCTTCCTTCATAAACTCTCACTCTTTGGGTCTTGCTACATTCTCCATAAACATCTTTATGTGACGACTCTTCAAGTATTTCAAGATTTGGACTAGACTTGTTCTTGTGGTCTCTGGCCGAGGACCTTTTCCTACGTGCTGTGATGTGGTTGACTCCTCGCTGCCCCAGCTGCTGTTCTGTGATTCCATACACCTTTCAATTCCCCTTATAAAGTGCAGTTCCCAGAGCTGAGCACAACACTCTATATGGGTGACCAGCAAGGAGCTGGAACTATCCCTAACTCTGTTCTGTGCATGATATCCAGGCATATATATCCTTTTATCCCTTGGAGAATCTTTCTGAAACTTTTCTAAAGATGTTTGTGGAACGAAGATGGTTTCTGAAAGCATAAGCCAGGGATATAGGATCTCTAGAGTGTTGGTAGCAGGATCTTTCAACTGGAGAAAGTTTCATGGGTAACAAACCCCACTAGAGCGCTGTAATTCTGAATTTGGTTTCCCAAAGATTTTAGGGTGGAAAATCATCCCGAAGATGTTCCTTAAACAGGCTTAGTGACCCCACATCTTCCTTGTCTATATAGATTGTCTTGGACTGCCCTACATATTTCTGTCTTGGAAATTTTCTCTACCTTTTCATCACAGAAAATCTGAATCATGCTATGTGTTGATTTTAGATGGGTTGACTCCATGACTTGGATGAAATCAGCCTGGAATATGTAACTTTCTTCTATAACGGATGAGAATGTGACTGTCAGTTGAAGAACCAGAGGAACTTAGAACTGGAGGGTGGGCTCTGGGCATGCTTTCAATAACTCATGCAATGAATGAGGCCCCAATGAGATATGGATGCAAATGCCACAATCTTTAGAAATACAAGTAGCATAGTCTTGTGAGCAGGCACTTGCTCAGTGTGGTAGGGCAGGAGCTAAGAAGCATCAAAACCTGCTCTCATTTTTATAACATAGAGCTCCTTCAGGGTATCCTCTTTGCCCTGTTCTAATCCCAGTTGGTAACTTGGACAAATGGCCTAAACATTGAGACACGTTTTTCTCATTGCTATAGAGATTACTTCACTACTAATAAGATTCTTTTTCCTCTGTTTCTTCCTACCCTTCCCCTACTCTTACATTAGCTCTGAAAGGTATATCTTAGGAGTGGTAATCTTTATTATCATCTTCCTGTGGCCTTCGTGTGTGGACCAGGGCACATTTCTAGGGGAATGTTGTCCTGGGGAGTGAGGGTGAAGCTGTGTATTATTAGTCTTTGACCTGATTAATGGCAGGTCAATGTAAGTTGAGTCAGTGTCATCTTCCCTTAGGTAGCAAGGAGTTGCCAGACACCTCCTTGTCTGAACCCCATGGCTTCTCATTCTGTCAGCAGTGGTATGGGGTGGGAATGGGATGCAGAGTAAGGGCACCTCAAGGAAGGCTGAGATTTCTTGACTGCACTGCCAAAGTCTATCTCTCTTTCAAGTGAAGGGAATGGAACTCACTGGGTGATATACAGAGGTCAGAGCAAACTGAAGTCTCCTTCGGAGTGAATTTGGTGGTTTCAACAGGATTTGTGTAGGGAGAGTACTCCTATGATGCCAGTGCACTCAGAAGCTTCTAACTCAGCTAAGCCAAACCTGCAGCACAAATCATCCTTGCCCCACATATTTTTCACCCAACAGATTTTCTGATTCTTACACGAAATAATGCATAATGCAAGGAAAGTTTTAGAGGAGCCCTGTGGATTGAGTTCTTTTTTCCCCTATTCACTCCCCATGCCCCTTTGTTCAGCAAGGGGTTACTGTAAAAAACCAGGCAACCTCTCTTTCACTCAACAAAGAAATTTAGCAATCTCTGAGTCTGTGTCACCTTGCCAGCAGAAACACTGAATGGCAATAGCGCTGAGAGTCAACACTAATAGCCGACACCAAATTAAACTGCCAGACTCAGTGTGATGTAGCTCTGTCACCTCTTGACACCTCTGATGTGAGTACCAGGGCTTCTGTAGGAAATTCATCAGCTGTAGTTCATGACGCATCATCTTTACATATCTGTCCATCTACATTTGTCAGCAACAGGCAAGCCTCAAATGACTTCAGTGATTGGTATACAGATTGCACCACCTCCAGACATAGTAAACAGGCTTTTAACTCTTGGGGCTTCTTCAGCTCTGCCTTCCTTGCTGACAAGGCATGGTTACCATTCTCCTCATGCTCCCAGTAGTGATTGACAAAGGCTGATTAAGAAGGTCTCCTTCCTTTTCCCTACTAACCAGTAACTCAAATGTTTCCCTTCTTCCCAAGTTAGCTATTCTGTAGATGTACAATCTCTTGGATGTGTATTTCTTAGAATGTCATCTGTAAATGTGTATTTGCTCGTTAAGAGCCAGATTTACCATTGCTCTGATGGAGAAAATTACAAGGTTAGTACCAGCTCATCTTCTTAATCAAACTTGTTTGCTTCCCAGTGGAGAATATCTTTGATTGCTTTGAAAGTAAATCATTTTAGTGTATTTATAGCTGTTGATGTGCCAAGATCAGGGGCTTGCTGATTTTAAGAATATTTCTTAGATCCCAAAAAATTCTCACTGGTCATTATCACCTTAGATATTTATTTGTACATTTGTTATTAGCCTTAAGCTAATAGGTATAAAGTAAATAGCTTTCTAGGGAGTACAAATATGTTTTTTCATTGGATGCTTTCCTGATGTGATTCCAGAAAGAATAGTTACAAATAGAGGCTGGTGTTGTAGTGTAATGGATTAAGCTGCTGTTTGCAATGCTGGCATCCCATATGGCCACTGGTTCGAGTCCTGCCTGCTCCACTTTAGATCTAGCTCCCTGCTAAAATGCTTAGGAAAAGAGCAGAAGGTGACCCAAGTGCTTGAGCCCCTGCCATCCACACGGGAGACCCAGATAAAGATCCTGGCTCCTGGCTCTGGTATGGCCCAGCCCTGGCCACTGCAGCCATTTGGGGAGTGAACCAGTGGATAGAAGATTCTCTCTCTCTCTCTCTCTCTCTCTCTCTCTCTTTCTCACCCCCACCCTGTAGTCCTGCCTTCCAAATGAATAAAATAAATCTTAAAAAAGAGAATAGTTACAAATACATAAATAGTTGTAGAGGACATGGGAGTCTCTAGTTCTCAATTCTGTATTATAAGCTCTATTTTGATTTTGTGGGAGGGTTTCATTGTAAAGATATCACATTCCATATGCATTTATAGAATGAAGGCCACACTTGTTTACAAACTATGCATATGCTTATTTTATCTAAAATTAGAACAACTTAAAAATGTTATTTAAGAGGCTAAGAGAAAGAAAGAGAGAGAGAGAATGAGAGAGAGAGAGAGAGAGAGAGAGAATTGATCTTATCTGCTGATTCACTCTCCAAATGCTCACAACAGCCAGGGCTGGGCTAGGCCAAAACCTAGGTTCCTGGAGTTCCTAGGTCTGGAACTCCATCAAGGTCTACCATTTGGTGGCAGAGACCCAATTACTTCAGTCATCACTACTGCCTCCCAGGGTGTGCATCAGCAGGAAGCTGGACTCAGGAGTGGAGCCAGGATTTGAACTGAGGACTCTGATGCAGGAGGCAGGCGCCCTAAGCAATGGCCTGTACCAAATGCCTGCCCCTATTGTTTTTGTTTGTAAGAACATTGAATTTTTTCACTTTTCTTATTTCCAGGGTTTTGATAATAGAGCACTTGATGTTCTTGCATTAGTTCTTAGCCATTTGCATGCCACAGGCTGTGAGTAGAGCTGTCCCTCAAGGTGTGAGTGTCATCTGGCATCATCCAATAAGTACTTTTATTTTTTAAAAAATATTTATTTATTTATCTAAAATGCCAAGTTACAGAGAGCGAGAGAGAGAGAGAGAGAGAGAGAGAAAGAGATGTGCTGTTTCACTCCACAATGGCCCAGTCATAGCCAGGAGACTGGATCTCCGTTTGGGTCTCCCACATGGGTGGCAGGGACCAATGCATTCAGGCCATCTTCTGCTGCTTTTGCAGATGCATTAGCAGGGAGCTGGATCAGAAGTGGAGCAGCTGGGACTCGAACTTTAGCTCACAGGGGTCCTGGGACCCCTTAACCCACTGCACCACAGCACCAGCCCCAATAACTGCTTTTACTTGGGGCACCTGGTCACTTCTTCACATTCTGGACACCTGACTGGATTCAAAGTATGTTTGAAGACAACATGAGAGGCGTTTTCAGGAGGCAGCAGTTACAAGTCCTTCATAAGGGTGGTAGGGATTGAGGCTACTACAGGGTGAGGGCCCAGTGCACTAACTGGAGGCATCAGTCAAAGTAGAATAGACTGTCTAAGGCACAAGAATAGCCAGCTTAAAGTCTAGCAGTTGTCTGAATTTAATTGTGAGATAGTCGGGGGGGTGGGTAGAAGTAGTCGTGGTGGAGTTTTTGATTCATAGTGTTTGAGTTGGGGTGATGGACACACTGGGGTTCATCAAATTATTCTCCCTACATTTGTATAGGTTTGAACATTTTCCTTATAAGAAGCTAAAAATAATCTTAAAATTCTTGAACTGTTGATTTATACCTCTGTGAATTGAAATGACTGGATTCAATGGTTGTTACTGGTCGTACATTGTTTGACAAATTCACATTAAAGATCTTTAATGTGAATTTTACACAGGCTTCTCTCTTTTCACAAAGTCACTGGTTTTGGTGTCAGACTTAAGCTGGTGTCAGCTCCACACTGCCTAAGGGAAGCCTGAGACATTTGCTACACTCACCTATAGTAGTGTCTGGTGCTTCGAGAAAATCAGCCCATCTCAAGCCCTCCCTCTTTCACCCTGGGATTCTCCTGACAATTGCGGCCATGGAGAAAGGGGCTTGTGACAAAGCGAGGCAGTGGTCAGAGGAC
The DNA here is from genome assembly GCF_964237555.1 of Oryctolagus cuniculus. Lineage (NCBI taxonomy): Eukaryota > Metazoa > Chordata > Mammalia > Lagomorpha > Leporidae > Oryctolagus > Oryctolagus cuniculus. The sequence continues at coordinate 75,521,014 of NC_091443.1, forward strand.
TGTAACCACATGGGTCACATTTTTACACATTTGTCATCCTGCTTGAGCTTTATCATTGTTCTTTGAAATGCTTTCCCTATTCAGAATGCAAGACACCCCTGCCTTTTAATAAGGCTCTTCTACGCATGAAACAAATGATGGCACGCAAAGGTTTATGACATAACAGGAAGATTAAGTATCTAACACAGCTCAAATTTCAAGAGGGTTTTATGAATTAACAGTTATTGAGGAGAGCATGCTTGGGATGAGTTCACTGAGCATGATCTTTTTCCTTTTTCTTTCTTTTTTTTTTTTTTTTTTTAAGATTTCTTTATTTGAAAGGCACAGTTACAGAGAGAGAGAGAGAGAGAGAGGGAGAGGAAGATGGAGAGACAGATCTTTCATCCTCTGCTTCACTCCTCAAATGGCCACAGGAACCAGGGTTGGACCAAGCTGAAGCCAGGAGCTTGGAATTCCATCGGGGTCTCCCATGTGGGTGGCAGGGACCCAAGCACTTGGGTCATCTTCAGCTGCTTTTGTGGGTACATTAGCAGGGAGCTGAACAGGAAGCAGAGCAGCCAGGACTTGAACCAGAGCTCCTATGAGATGCTGGGTGTAGTAGGTGGCAGAGTTCTGGAGTGATAACACAGTAACCTGCTGTGCCATGACACTGGCCCCAGGCTGAGCATAATCTTTAACTGATTCACAAGCATGACTGTAATCCAAGATGTCAAAAAGCGTGAACAAATTCCTGCTTACTCAGAGCCACTCTGGTGAGGTCAAGACCCAGATACCGAATCAGCAGGAGAGAAAACAGCAAAGCAAGGGCTGGAAAAAAGGACTCTGAATCCAACTTACAACCCCTGCCTTAGAGACCTGCGGGAAGGGAGTACTTAGGGAGAACGGTTTTGCAGAATGATAAACATCTCAGCTATGGGAATCCCCTTGAATGGGCGATGGCTCTGCTTCAATATGCATTTGAGAGGCACAGGAACCGTGGAGGTGGCTGGAATCCATAATAAGGTAAGAACAACTCGAGACTGGCCACTCAAGGCTGGCGCAGGGGCTGTGACTTGGAGTGGCTGAGATAAACGCTTAGCTCACTCAGCTGGGGATTATAATGGGAGTGCTGACAACCCTCCCTAATTAGGACGCTCTCAGGCAGCGCTGTAATAGCTTCGGGGAGCTGCTGTCAGTAAACAGTGTTTTATTCGGAGGGTCATCGCATTGGGCGTCTCTCTGCACCACAGAGACTGTGCCTGCCTTGCTCCTAGCTGTCATCTTCTTCCAGCTCTTCCTCCAACACCCCAAGGATTTCAGTGCCCTTCTCCAAGAGACACAAAGGATTCTGAGCTTAGCCGCAGTCTCCTCCTCGGGCAGAGGGTGAAAGATGACACCTGCAAGCGCACAAACTAATTATAACCCTGTTTAGTTCCTGTGGGCAAATCTCTCCGTCCATCCCCTTTGCCCTTTCCCACATTTAATTCCTATTTGGTGAGGAGGAAAGGATTATTTCTGGAAACCAGCCTTTCCCCTCCAGCTCCCTCCAGCCGCCAAGCCCAGAGTCATTGTGCGGTAATTAACAATCTCATCTTTGGGAGTACGTTTTATGGTCCTCTTGGTCAGGTAAATTCTAAATTAGCTCAGTTAAAACGGGTCAGCGCGGCCGTCCCTGTTAGCTCTTGGACCTCCGCCAATGCCCCGCACTGTTTTGGGAGCTGGGCTTCTGGCAGAAGGGATTCTGTGCAGGAGAAGCTGTGTGGAGAAAAGGCATAGATGGTGGCCTCGCCTCCTCTGGCTTCGCTCTCAAGTTCGACAGTGATAAACGAAGGCCTGGAAAGGACTGACTGTGGAAGGGGAGAAGTTGGGGGACCTTGAAGTCACCCTCCCTGCTGTCACCCAGGAATGCTGGAGGAAGATCTGCCACCAGCTTTGCCCTGGGGCTTCCCAATGGCCCTGAAGAGGTTGGGAAGTCTTTCCCAACACCCTCAGGGTGGTCTGACAGCCTCAGACCATGCACTTGGGGTGCATTTGAGTAGGAAGAGGCTGGGGACTCCAGGCTCTTTTGGAAGGAGACTTCTGGATGCCCTTGGGACAGTCCCCTCCCCTTCTCTTGCCCTCTTTCCTCATCTGTGGACTGAAAGGATTGGGCAACCTGACCCCCAATGTCTTTTAGAGAAAAGGGCTATGAAAGATTAAAAGAAGAACTTGCAAAAGCTCAGAGGGAACTGAAGTTAAAAGATGAAGAATGTGAGAGGCTTTCAAAAGTGCGAGACCAACTTGGACAGGAATTGGAAGAATTCACAGCTAGTCTGTTTGAGGTCCCTGCTGATACCCCTGGGAAGGCAGCAGAGGATGGACCAAATGCTTGGGCCCTTGCACCCACTTGGGAGACCTGGAGGAAGCTCCTGACTCTGGCTCGGCTCTGGTGGTTGCGGGCATTTAAGGAATGAATCAGCAGATGGAAGACCTCTCTCTCTCTCTGTGTCACTCTCTGTCTCTCTCTACCTCTCTCTGTAACTCTGCCTTTCAAATAAATAAAAATCAGTCTTTTTTTTTTTTAAAGTACCTGCTCTCTGAGAACACGCGACCTCAAGTTCCATCTTGAACATCTTATGATTCTACCTGCAGAATTTTCTGCAAAGGAGTGGATGCCTGCCTGACTTTCTGGAGATAGCTGCAGACTCTGTTTAAGGCATGGTGGCTTCTGGTTCTGAGAATACATCTTCCTGCGATTTTCTATTGGCTACTCTTGCACAGTGTCACCTTCCAGTCTCAGGTGCTCAATTGCTCAGGGCTATTTCTTGTACCTCTCAATTATACTACCTGAGCCTTGTCTTGGGTTTGCCTCAGGGAGACCCTGCTTTGCCCTAGGTGCCCTCACGTTTATTATGAGTTAATTCTGTGAGCACCATCGTGAGATAGGGTTTAATGAGGAAAGCAGGCTCGCTCCCCGGACATGGCTTACACAGGAGGCTTCTCTCCTTCTCACTGTGGAGTCTGCCCAGAGTGGGGCTGCTCAGGGGCAGGCCATGCCCGCAGGTCTTCAGGCTCAGCTGCAAAGGCCCTCACATCTACCCTTTGCTGCCCCCGAGGACATTTCAGCTTAGAGAAAATCACTCTGAGGACTCTGCTGTTGCACAAATTGCTGCTAAAATAGTTTAAAAGGTTCAGCTCACTTCTCTCTGAGCTCTGAGCTCTGAGCTCTTCTCTGTTCTTTTGGAGGTGGCAGAAGACGAGAGACAGAGGGAAGTAGACCGTTTGCAAGTCCTTGTCATGCCAAAGAACCGAGGCTCTCTGCCTCCAAGATTCCGTCCCCACTGAGGGAAATCATTTCCACTTTGCTCTGCAAGAAATAAAATGATCACCGTTCTGTCAGTTTCCCAGTGTAGAGTTTGTTCCGGTGATTTTTATATCCAGCGGTGGTGCTGTTGACTGTTGACTGGGACTTAGCAGGGCTGAGCTCCCTGCAAGCCCGTACAAAACACCTCCCCAGGAGCACTGGCAAGAGCTCTTTTCTGAAGCGGGCTGTAGACGCCGTCAAGATCTGCAGATGCTGCACATAGTGTGTAATCATGGAACAGAACACTGTTCCATAAGTGTGCTCTTCTAAGGGACTCGCTGCATGGAGGAAGACCTTCCCCTCCCGACAGGCCTTCCCCTCGGCTGGCGCCAGCTGCTCATTGGCCCTCTGGCCTCCCCATGTGTATATGAGCTCCCTACCCTCCTGCCCCTTTGCTTCATCCAGATAAAAAAGTCAAACACTTCTGTAGTACCTGCTCTCTGAGAACACGCGACCTCAAGTTCCACAAACACTCTGTTTCCCCTGTGAAAGCTTTGTCTTAAAATTTGTTTTTATTCATTTGAGAGTCAGAAAGAGAGAGAGAGAAGGAGAGAGAGAGGTTTACTATCCAAATACCCACAATGGCTGGGGCTGAGCTTGGACCAAAGCTGGAAGTCAGAAACTCAATCTAAACCCAATCACTTGAGTCATCACCACTGCCCCCAGGATCTGCATTAGCAGGAAACTAGAGCCAGGAGCTGGAGCTAGGTATAGAACTCACATACTCTGATGTGGAACATGGGCATTTTATTTTTTTAATTTAAAATTTTTAAAATTTATTTGTATGTGTCTTGTAAATACAACATTAGGAAAACAGTAATTTTTCTTTTTTTTAACTTTTATTTAATGATTATAAATTTCCAAAGTACAGCTTATGGATTACAATGGCTTCCCCCCATAACGTCCCTCCCACCCGCAACCCTCCCTTTTCCCACTCCCTCTCCCCTTCCATTCACATCAAGATTCATTTTCTATTCTCTTTATATACAGAAGATCAGTTTAGCATACATTAAGTAAAGATTTCAACAGTTTGCTCCCACACAGAAACATAAAGTGAAAAATACTGTTTGAGTACTAGTTATAGCATTAAATCTCAATGTACAGCACAGTAAGGACAGAGATCCTACATGAGGAGTAAGTGCACAGTGACTCCTGTTGTTGACTTAACAAATTGATACTCTTGTTTATGGCATCAGTAATCACCCTAGGCTCTTGTCATGAGCTGCCAAGGCTATGGAAGCCCCCTGAGTTCACTGACTCTGATCATATTTAGACAAGGCCATGGTCAAAGTGGAAGTTCTCTCCTCCCTTCAGAGAAAGGTACCTCCTTCTTTGATGACCCGTTCTTTCCACTGGGATCTCACTCGCAGACATCTTTCATTTAGGTGTTTTTTTTTTTTTTTTTTTTTTTTTGCCAGAGTGTCTTGGCTTTCCATGCCTGAAATACTCTCATGGGCTTTTCAGCCAGATCCGCATGCCTTAAGGGCTGATTCCGAGGCCAGAGTGCTGTTTAGGACATCTGCCATTCTATGAGTCTGCTGTGTATCTCACTTCCCATGTTGAATCATTCTCTCCCTTTTTTATTCTATCAGCCAGTATTTGCAGACACTATTCTTGTTTATGTGATCCCTTTGATTCTTAGTCCTATCATTATGATCAATTGTGAACAGAAATTGATCACTGGGACTAGTGAGATGGCATTGGTACATGCCACCTTGATGGGATTGAATTGGAATCACCTGGTATGTTTCTAACTCTACTGTTTGAGGTAAGTCAGCTTGAGCATATCCCGAATTGCACATCTCTTCCCTCTCTTATTCCCACTCTTATATTTAACAGTGATCACTTTTCAGTTAAGTTTCAGCACTTAAGAAGAACTGTGTATTGATTACAGTATTCAACCAAAAGTATTAAGTAGAACAAACAAACAAAATACTAAAATGGATAAAGTATTACATTGTACATCAACCGTCCGGACAAGAGCTGATCAAGTCACTGTTTCTCATAGTGTCCATTTCACTTCAACAAGTTTCCCCTTTGGTGCTCAGTTAGTTGTCCCCAATCAGGGAGAACATATGATATTTGTCCCTTTGGGACTGGCTTAATTCACTCAGCATGATGTTTTCCAAATTCCTCCATCTTGTTGCAAATGAGCGGGTTTCGTTGTTTTTGACTGCTGTATAGTATTCTATAGAGTACATGTCCCATAATTTCTTTATCCAGTCTACTGTTGATGGGCATTTGGATTGGTTCCAGGTCTTAGCTATTGTGAATTGAGCTGCAATAAACATTAAGGTGCAGACAGCTTTTTTGTTTGCCAATTTCATTTCCTTTGGGTAAATTCCAAGGAGTGGGATGGCTGGGTTGAATGGTAGGGTTATATTCAGGTTTCTGAGGAATCTCCAAACTGACTTCCATAGTGGCTTAACCAATTCACATTCCCACGAACAGTGGGTTAGTGTCCCTTTTTCCCCACATCTTCTCCAGCATCTATTGTTGGTAGATTTCTGAATGTGAGCCATTCTAACCGGGTGAGGTGAAACCTCATTGTGGTTTTGATTTGCATTTCCCTGATTGCTAGTGATCTTGAACATTTTTTCATGTGCCTGTTGGCCATTTGGATTTCCTCTTTTGAAAAATGTCTATTGAGGTCCTTGGCCCGTCTCTTAAGTGGGTTGTTTGTTTTGATGTTGTGGAGTTTCTTGATTTCTTTGTAGATTCTGGTTATTAACCCTTTATCAGTTGCATAGTAATTTTTCCCACCCTCCCTGTCCTCCCACCCACTTCCCCCGCTTCCTCCCCCCTCTCTTGTTTGGTCTGAGAAAGAAAAGGAAACAGAAAGGAAAAAAAGGAAAAAAAAGGAAAGAAAGAATGGAGTAAAAACACTAAGAGAACTGCTCCTCATCAGTCTCAACAAGGGCTGTTCTTTGTTACTGCTTCTCGAAGGTGTTTTCACTTCCTCCCTCTTCTTTCCTTTTTTGAAACTTGTCTTTAAAGACGACCCCAAGGATGATATATCTTTTGTGAGCTCTTAGACATGAATATAACTTATGAGACTTAATAATATCCTCCTTCTAATACACTAAAAGGAAGTGATTCTTGAAAACAAGTTTTACTATTAAGTCTTCCAATACAACTCTTTGGAGACAGAGGTCCGGCATGGGAAGTTAGTGCACAGTGACTTTGTTGTTTATTTAACAAATAACACTCTTATATATGACATCAGTGCTCACCCAAGGCTTTTGATGTGAGCTGACAAGCATTTTTTTAAAGAGGTATATTCTTTCTTTAAATCTCTCTAGGTTTTCTCCCTCCCTCCCTCCCCTCCCTTCCTTGCTTTTTTTTTCCTCCTTCTCTTTCCCTTTTTCAAAAAAATTTTAGTTGGGCTGATCCAAAGCCAGAAGCCTGGAGCTTCTTCTGGGTCTCCCATGTGGGTGCAGGGGCCCAAGGATTTGGGCCATCTTCCACTGCTTTCCCAGGCCCATTATGAGGGGGCTGGATCAGAATGGAGCCTCCAGAACTCAAACCGGTGCTCACATGGGAATCCAGCACTGCAGGCGGTTTCTTTATCTGCTACAACCTGTGCCGGTCCCAAGAACATGGGCATTTTAACTGCTAGGCTAAATGCTCATCCTCTGACTTTTCTTTAAATGCTGAATTCTCAGTGCCTAGTTAAATACTGAATAAACGAATAACTAACTGAAAGACTATATGTATCGGGTCGGCGCCGTGGCTCACTGGCTAATCCTTTGCCTGTGGCGCTGGCATCCCATATGGGCACCGGGTTCTAGACCTGGCTGCTCCTCTTCCAGTCCAGCTCTCTGCTGTGGCCTGGGAGGGCAGTGGAGGATGGCCCAGGTGTTTGGACCCCTGCATCAGCATGGGAGACCAGGAGAAAGCACCTGGCTCCTGGCTTCGGATTGGCGCAGTGCCGGCCATGGAGGCCATTTGGGGGGTGAACCAACAGAAGGAAGACCTTTCTCTCTCTCTCTCTCTCTCTCTCTCTCACTGTCTAACTCTACTTGTCAAATAAAAAAAAGACTATATGATATCAACTGGGCACCGGTTGTATACTGGATATAGTTTCTGTTACTCCTCTGTATGTGTCACACAACTTCTTTTGCTTATGTTGTTCCATGCATAATATAGCTTGACTAGGTCCCACTTTGGTGCAAACAGATTACAGCTGTCATTTGAGGGTTTAAATCAATGAAAAGAAAACTGAACTCTATTTGCTTTGGAGATCTCTACATTGCTGCCATGTGGTCTTCCTTTAATCTTTGGTTGAGCCTTTCCCTGGGCTGCTCTGCTTCCTTCTCTCTCTTCTAAGGGTACAAAGAAAATGTGCATGATCTCCTTTGTTTTCTGTCTTCCATTTGCAGGTCCTCCATTTTTTCTTTGTCCCATAGAATAGGGATTCCTTTAATATAACATTTGGGGATTTCCTGTCAGTTTGGATAACAAGGTCAAGGCAATTGCACAGTGATCGAGACTGAAGCTCTAGGATGACCACTCCTCCATCCAGGAAACTGGATTGCTAAACTGTGTTTTCAACCCAAAGGAGTATTTCTTTCACAGTGTCTCAGACATCTGGCCTGAATCCCCTGACTACTTTTATTACAAAATTTCTTTTGATTTCTATGTTGAACTGTGCTGGTCTGGAGCACTCAGCTGAAAGCTAAGACTTTAGCTACAAATAACACACTCAAAATGAATAGCTGATTCTCCACCTCTCCTGAATTGTGAGCCAGGTGACTGCGTTTCTTTGCGAAGGTCGCACGTGGTACGGTGCCCACTTCATTCAATGCGCCCTTTCCTCTGCTCCCGCACTCGCTTCAGCCTTCTTCCAGCCCTTGCTGCTGGCAGCTCTTCCCATCTAGCCTGGAATTTTGACCTTGGCCTTCCCGATGTGTCCACTTTGAGTGATCACATGGCCTCTCCCTTGTCTTCTGCTTTCCTGGCATTGTTTTGTCGCCTTTGAGGCTCTCTGAGGTGTTCCACGTTGATACTTCCATCTTCCAAAGGACGCCTTCCTGTGCGTCAGCATTAATCTTGGTGACAATTCCCATGCTCATGAAGAATTTCATTCACCCCCTGGGCCAAGCCAGATTCTAATTCTGTGGCCTCCTTTTTCATCTCTGAAAGCTTTCTTCCCGAAAAGCCCATCCTCTTGAACTCTTTCATTTCTCCTCTATATGAGCTACAATTGTTTGGCATCTCCCATGCAATGTTTTCCTTTGGTACTCACAGGAGCGGGACTGCAGGTGAGCTGATTTGCTCTTTGCACACAGACACCACTTCTTTCCCGATTTAGCTCCTAGAAGATGTGTCTCTCGCATGAAATGAAACCCTCCGTGCTGTCTCGCATGTCTTTGGTTTTTAATATGATTTTCCAAAGGAATAGTAAGCCTCTATAACTTTGTCAGGATAGTGTGGCTAGAGCACAGGGTGGACAGACACAACTCATTGGATTTTAGGTCATTGCCATTCTCTGTAGTTTCTGAGAAATAATGTCTTTGGGATTGAATTACCTTCATAGTAAAGACAGGGTAGCTCTGGGGGTCTAAGCTAATGTGCCATCAGAGTGGGCTGTTTGCTAAATGAAGATTCTTTCCTTTTAATTTGACTATTACTAGGGTCTTCCTTAGAGTTTATTTAAAAAATTTTATTGGAGTAATGCTTTCTAAAAAAATTTATCATAAAATGGTACATGAACCTTGCAAAAAATTTAGGACATGCAGAAACATATAAAGAAGCAGAAATAATAATAATAATAACAACAACAACAACAAATAGCAACTCCACCTATACTTTATTTTTTTTTAAATATTTATTTATTTATTTGAAAGAGTTACACAGACAGAGAAGGAGAGACAGAGAGAGAGAGGTCTTCCATCACTGGTTTACTCCCCAATTGGCCACAATGGCTGGAGCTGTGCTGATCTGAAGCCAGGAGCCAGGAGCTTCCTCTGAGTCCCCCACGCTGGTGCAGGGGCCCAAGGACCTGGGCCATCTTCTACTGCTTTCCTAGGCTGCAGCAGGGAGCTGGATCAGAAGTGAAGCAGCCGGGACTTGAACCGGTGCCCATATGGGATGCCGGTCTGCGAACGGCAGCTTTACCAGCTATGCCACAGCACCGGCCCCTCCACCTATAATTTCACCACAAAAAGGTAAGGCAGTTTTATCAGCTGGTGTTTTTTCTGTTCTGATAACAGGATTCAGGGCAACCATTGATGTCAAAAGTTGGCCATCCTCAGAGTGATGTAGGACTGCAGAAAAAACCTCGAGAAACTTGCCATTGCTTATTACTTTAAATACATTTTATTTATATTTTTAATATTTTCAGAATTAATTAATTTATTTTAATGAGTTCTATTTAACCATCTGTGAGAGATAAAAGGCCTTTATGCCTCACTGCATCCTAAGCAGAAAAAGTTAAGCACACATTCTAATTCAAATCATTTCCCAGACTTATAGACTGAGTGGATATCAGCACTGGGAGAGGTCTTATTCACTTCCAATCTGACTACACCTAACTGATGCATCAATCTCCCACAGTCTTCCAAGAAACGGCTATCAAGGGTCTGTTTGCTGGGCTCTGCCCTTTGCTCCCATGGTTTTTTTCACCTGAATCATGTCTCCCCCCCATCCCCTTGCCCACTGCAGGTTTAAATGATCCCTTCTTGCAAGTTCTTTATACCAAAGCCTGGCTTGATGCTCTCACGTGGAGATTTTTGGTTGACTCTCTCATCCCTTTTTTCTTTTTTTTTTTTTTCATTTGAGTAGTATAATACTGAGTCTAGAGTGCAATAGTTCTGAAATCTTAATGGTTAGTGGAATTTTCTGTTTCAAAGATAATAGCAATTTGTTTTGCAGAGGCAGAGGCTGGGAGCACCATCTTTTTTCCCCTCTTTTTCTTTCAAAGTGGGAGACTTGGACATTTCAATGTGTCTTTGGTTATGTGAAGGTCAAGGGCAGATGCTCTGGAAGGCACAGTCTGAGACCATAAGGAAGGAGCCAACTCAAAATGATGTATGGTGTTGCTGTCTTTCACTGAGAAAGTTGCCTTGCTGCAGAGAGTGTTTTGAAACTGCCTGGGAGTTCAAGGAGTGGGTTCCTCTAGCTGGTGAGGAGGGAGTCAGGTGTTGGTGTCTGGGTGGAGAACTTCTGTCCATGGAGGTAGTAAGCTGGCTTTGGAACATGGTGGCATGTGTGTCAAGGACTGAGAGAGATGCTGTCAGAGGCAGAACTCCCTGGGTTCTAGGGGCAGTGGTCTCTCACCCCTGCCTTCTTTGTGTGGATTCTTGTGTTGTAGCTCCCCTCCAGGATCCCCCAGTCTTCAGTAAAGGTCCATTGACAACTTTGGTCTGCCTGAGGCTGTGTGTTGGGAAAACAGGAAAAGTCAGTGTTCTCACTAGGGGGGAACTGGTACTGATGCTAAGGTTGTGAGTTGCAAATTCGGTTGTAAAAAAGCTGAGGAGGGGCTGGTGCTGTAGTGCAGCAGGTTAAGCCACAGCCTGCAGTGCTGGCATCCCTTAGGGGCACTGGTTCGAGTCTTGGCTGCTCTACTCCTGATCCAGTTCCTTGCTAATACACCTGGGAAAGCAGTAGAAGATGGCCTAAGTTCTTGTGTCCCTGCACCTGCATGAGAGACTTGGAAGCTCCTGGTTTCTTGCTTTGGATTGGCCTAACTCTGGCTGTTGTGGCCATTTGGGGAGTGAACCAGTGGATGGAAGACCTCTCTCTCTCTGTCTCTTCCCCTCTCTGTATGTAATCAAATAAATACATAAAATCTTAAAAAACTGGAGAATTGAGTTGTAAATATCAATGAGTGCTCACTGTAGCTTCTAGACCCAATTTCCCATCAGGTATCATTGATAAAAAAGTTAATAGATTGAAAATGGCAATTGCTATCCTTGAAATTGTGACTTGGAAGTTTGTTGAAGTGTTGAGTGAGCAACATCAGTAGATTCTGGTTTCCTCTTTCTGCTTCCAGCTTGAGCTTCCAGCCATGGGTCTTCCCAGTCCTCTCTCCTCTGGGATGGTTCTGCAGGGTATTAAAAGGAGTATGTAGGTATCTCATGGGCCCTCTCTTCCCAGGCATTTCTGGGTGGATCTGAGACAGGGAGGAGGGAACATCAACAGATCTTTCATGAAGGTGAGGCAGTACGTTCATCCACACAACCCTAGATGCCTCACGCTCGGGGATCACAATAATGGAGAAATTTCTTTTACTATCAGCAGCTTTGAGGTCACTAATCTGATGGATTGCCAGAGGACTTTTGGGCACCACAGGCTATCACTAGATAAATCAAATGAGTGCAAAACAAAAATATTAGGGCCTCAAATTTTTAACTTGCTGAGTTCAGCAGCATTGTGGCACAGTGGGTTAAGCCGCCTCCTGCAGTGCTGGCAACCCATATTGGAGGGCTAGTTTGAGTCCTGGTTGCTCTGCTTCTGATCCAGCTCCCTGATAATTCACCTGGAAAAGCAGCAGAGGATGGCCCAAGTTTTGGGCCTCTGCCATCCATGTGGGAAAAACCCTGATGGAGTTCCTGGCTCCTAGCTTCCTTGGGAGCCATTCTGGGTGTGAACCAGTGGATGGAAGATCTCTTTCTTTCTCAGTCTCTTCCTCTCTTTCTCTGTCACTCTGCCTTTCAAATAAATGAAATAAATCTTAAAAAACTGAAAAAAAAATAATGTGCCAAGTAAATATGGACATTTAGGAAGGGAGAATCTCTGAGAATACCACATGCTTTGGGAAAGGAATGTTGCAAGTTGACTCAAAACCCTTACATTCTTTTCTTAATGTGCCAGACTTCCCCTACAAACTGCCCAGCTGAGGAGCGCTGGTGCCTGAGTGCTAATAAGTAACTAGTGCTCCTGGATGATGGGGAAGCCATGCTCTCGGCATATTCAGTGTTACCTGGCTCTATCTTGGGCAGCCGACAGATGGGGATTTATTCCATGAACTATTGACATGTTCTGATGCAGTACTCTGTTATGAAGATGTTTTGGCAGATTGAGTATCTACATTTCTGTGTAGCAGAAGCATTTTTTCGCTGATATGCTTAAGTCATGCCACTTGATTGTGCAAAAGTGTCATTTTTTTGCAGCTTTATTGAGGTATAATTTACATATAATGAAATGTGGTGTAGTTATTTTAAAAATTTATTTAAGAAGGAGAGAAGGAGGGATGGAGTTATGGAAGGGGGGAGAGAGAGAGGGAGAGAGAGAAAGAACGAGAGAGAGAGAGAGAGAGAGATCTATCTACTGGTTTACTCCCCAAATGGCTGCAAGTAGCCAGATCTGGGTCAGCCTGAAGCCGGGTCTTCCATGTGGGTACAGGGGTCCAAGGACTTGGGCCATCTGCTGTATTCCTAAGCACATTAGAAGGGATCTGGATTGGAAATGGAGCAGCCGGGACTCAAACTAGAGCCCATATGGGATGCCAGCACTACAGGCAGGGGCTTTAACCTGCAGCACCACAGCACTGACCCCAGTGAACTGCTTACATCAAGAATCAGAAAAGGTTCATTATCCTAAAGGTCTCCCCTGCCTCTTTCTGGCCAATCCCTTCCTCCAGCCCTCATCCCAGGGCGACCTGTGATCTGCTTCCTGTCACTATTGTTTTGCCTTTTCTAGAATTCAGAAATGACAAATAAAAAGGGACACATTATCCTTTGTTAAGTTAGGAAGAATATTAATATGATTAATCTATGACAGCCTGAAGATGGATAGGATTTTACATGCTTATATGCATTGTATCTTCTAGAAAGCAAGCACAGAGAGAATGGTTCATTCAACGGCCATTCAACAGGCCTTTGGTCAGCTCTTCCTGCACCCCTGAAGTCAGGCAGACAATTCAGGTCAGATGCATCTAGATTCTAGATTGCATGAGTTTCAGTTTTTTTTTTTTTTTTTTTGACAGGCAGAGTGGACAGTAAGAGAGAGAGAGACAGAGAGAAAGGTCTTCCTTTTTCCGTTGGTTCATCCCCCAGTGGCCGCTGCGGCCGGCACGCTGCGGCCGGTGCACTGCGCTGATCCAAAGCCAGGAGCCAGGTGCTTCTCCTGGTCTCCCATGGGGTGCAGGGCCCAAGCACTTGGGCCATTCTCCACTGCACTCCCGGGCCACAGCAGAGAGCTGGCCTGGAAGAGGGGCAACCGGGATAGAATCTGGTGCCCCAACCGGGACTAGAACCCGGGGTGCCGGTGCCGCAGGTGGAGGATTAGCCTATTGAGCTGCAGCACGGCGCCGGCCAGTTTTTTTTTTTTTCTCGTGGGTCTGAAGTTTCTGGAGGATTAGACTTCTTTACTCAATGAAAGTTGGTGTAATAACTTGTCTTCTGGGGTCTCCGGGCCTAGAGAAGGTGATAATTAGCCAAACACACAAGCTGGAGATGGAAACACAGACTGTCCCAGCTTACGTTTCGAGAGTGGGAATGTGTTTTAGAAACTGTTTACTAAATTGAATGGTGTGGGGGTCTCAGGACTGTCTTCCTCCCTCCTTCACCTGCCTCCCGTTCCTATCCTTTTGTGAGTCTCCTGTCATCCAGTGCAGAGTGTGGTGTAGAGGGGAGAAGGCGCAGGGAGAGGACCGGCTCCCTTTCTACCCTCCTCGAGGCAGCTCCAGGCTGAATGTCTCCTGGGTTTTCATCCTTTCTCCTTCAAGGTTCCCAGGTCCTTTTTTTTTTTTCTCTCTCCAGGGCTCCATCTCTGCCCCAGGCTGAGGTCTTGGGATGAAATACTCAGGGAATTTTAAATCTTGGCAATGTCTTCACCCTTTTAGAACACAGAGACTGCTTCGGCCTAAAGTGTGCCTGGACCAGTTGAAGAAAATAGTGTGTGTGGATCTGCTGAAGGAGGCTGGTAGGGAACAGAAGGAATGGATTTATCACAACCAGGTTTTGAGCTAAGCCCTTGGCTTCGTGCTTGAAATATGTCTCTAAGCAAAACAGAAATCCCGATTTTCACCATGAGGGTGAGAGATGGCAGCTAATACTTACTGAGCCCCAAGCCTTGTGGTGGGCTTCGGTGCCTTTCTTACAGGTGGAAACATGGAGGATGAGAAAGGCTAACTGACTTTGCTGAGGTCACACCCCTAAGTACTGTTTGTCCTTGGCCTCTTTCTCAGTGGACCTGCTAGGGCAGAGATCTTGTTTGGAAACTACAGGTGATAGCAGTGGAAACAGCTACTCCTTGGAGTTTGGAGAATTACAGAGAGTGAGTAGGCTGCTTGCCCAGAATTTGTGAGAGTACCCGCAGTAGCCGCAGTATCTGCTGTACCCTTGGCCCATAGTATTCCTGTTTTGGACTTTCCATTCCTTCTCAGCCTTATCCCAGGAACCATCACTTTGGAGCTGGGGAAGTAGATCCCCAATCCTGTGAGTTGGCAGGAGGAAGGAGGAACCCAATCTCACTGTGTTACTGGGATTCCTGGGAACCCTGACTCCAGTTTTGCAGGGCATCACTGACAGACTCAGTCATTACTAGGCTCTGTAGATTTCAGTATGCAATTTATGCCCAGTGGTTCACACCATCTGAAGTCTTTAGAGCCTGTGTGGATGTTTATTTGTACCCCTTTGATTCTATTTGCATATGTGTGATTTGGATCATTCAAACCCTGAAACATTTCTTCACTTCTGTTCCCTACAATGAGGAGATAGGGCAACACATTCTACATGGGAGTGGTGTAGAAAGCGTTCCCATCTAACTTGGACCCATGTCTGATCATTTCCCGAGTTCATGAACTGCATTACTACAATTCTAACCTATGGTTTTCTGTTGCAATTAGGCTGGGGTTTCTAACAGAGTAGGGTTGAAGTTGGGCATGCTGCAAAGTCCTTTGCCACACCCTCACTCCCTCCTCTAAGGTACCTTGGTGCTCAGAGCTGGGGTGGAGGTAAGGTCAGCTCTGTTACCATCCCTTCTTCTTCTACTTCTCCCCTGTGGCACAGACATTGGGGCAATGGAAGGGTGGGAAGCTGAGGAGAGGGGTGACTATCATGCTTTCCAAATGATGGCATTGTCCGGCCCTTGTGCATTTCCATATATTAGTTTCTCTTGCCTTGTAGTCTAGGAAACATATATCACTGGAAGCATAGAGGCTTATCTGACATTCTTCAGGACAGCTACCCTCTTGCAAGAGAGCCCTATGCTCTCCCATGGCAAGTGCCAGTGCTGCTACTAGGAAATCCAAGACCTAGTTTAGAGTGAGGCAAGTAAAATGCCAAGGATGTGACAAATTTTTAAAAAAGTATTTGAGTGATAGAGAGACATAGAGATAAGATGGAGGGACAGATAAATGGAAACAGGCAGCTCTTATGCACTGGTTTTCTCCTCAAATTCTCAGAATGGCCAGGACTGGATTGGGCTGAAGCCAGGAACTAGGAACTCAAATGCAGAGCTTCCATGTGGGTGGCAGGAAGGAGATCCATCACTTTAGCAGATCTATCACTTGTCTCCCAGGAGAGCGAGCTGGGGATCAAATCCACATTCTGTGATATGGGACATGGTCATCTTAACTGCTGGGCTAAACACTTGCTCCACGAGTGCAAAATTTAAGGAAGCACCCACTGTCAGGGACATGCGAGTATGGAGTTGGCAACTGTGTGATGCAGGGAATGAATTCTTTCTTAAATTTTGTATTCTAGATCCATTACTTACCTCACACTAGTCTCCTTCTTGCTAGAAATGTATAAATGTTAGAAATGACTTACTGAAGAGGCACACATTTCATTAAGACAGGGAGAGAGTCCATAGCATTTTCCTGTTTTGGCAAAGCTGGTCTGCTTCTGTTGTCACTGGTATGGAAAGTAAACTGTAATCATCTGTCTCGGGTCCAATTTGAACATATTAGTTTTCCTGGGGGACATGTCAGCAGGTACAATCCGCATGCCAGGGACTGGGGAGAGAGCAGAAACGAAGCTAATTTGAAAATACTTCTGTGGCACTTAGCAGGGTGTGATTCTAATTCATTTTTTGTCCCTTGATAATCATAAAGTGCTTTCAGGCTGTGAATATCCATTTTTGACCAGCATGCTCATACTTCATCTGGGGACCACACTTAATGGCCATGGTGATGATGGGGTTCACAGGGGAATTGTGTAAGGTACAGATATTTGCTTTGTGGAGAGCAATGCCACTGATACTAATTCACATGGCTATTCTTCACTAGGAATTGTAGATCTGAGCACTTGCTTGTGTGTGAGTGTGGTTTGTACATGCCTGTGCCCACGTAGAGCTAATATGTGCATGGCACTTTGGATTTATCCAAGGTGTTACTAACACTGTTCCATTTAATTCTTGAAATAATCCCATGAAACGCACTGAAGCTACTTAGTGTCATGAAAACAGCAACTACAGCCAGCTTGTTTGAATTCTGTCATTGTTGCCTCACAGCTGTGCTGGCTTTTGGCCTCAGCTGCTTCAACCATCAAGTGAGGATAATCATGCCCAACATCTAGATGTGTTGGGAGGGTGAAATATTGTGTTTCCAGGGCCTGGCACAGAACATCGTATGTACTGGGAACTTCATAGTTCTTGGTAATTTCTTCCCCTGTCCAAAACTGGAACTAGCTCTCTCTCTCTCTCTCTCTCTCTCTCTCTCTCTCTCTCTCAAAGGTTTATTTATTTATATGAAAGCCAGAGAGATGGAGAGAGAGAGAGAGATCTTCTATCTGCTTGTTCACTTTCCAGATGGCCACAGTGGCTGGGCTAGGCCAGGCTGAAGCTAGGAGCCAGGAGCTCAAAACAGGGGCCCAAACACTTGGGCCATCTTCTGCTGCTTTTCTCAGGCCATTAGCAGGGAGCTAGATGGGAAGTGAGGCAGCCGGGACTTGGACTGGCATCCATATGGGATGCCGGAGTCTCAGGCCGTGGCTTCACCTGCTGCAGTGCCTGGAGCCAGTGCTCTTTCTATGGCAGCCTGGTGTCCCTATCTTGATAGCACTGCAGACCCACCAGCTTTGTGCCAGTGCTGGTGGACTGAGCCAAAGAGGGAGCAAACTGTTCATTGTCTGAGTCCTGGGGAGCTGATTGCACAAATCGCTCTTCTGCAAGTCCTGGCTCTGCAGCATGACCCCTCTCAGCTGGAAATCTGCTGGTCTTGCAAACTCAGAGGAAAGGGTATTGTTGGAGATTTTTAGATTACAGTCCAGAGGCCTTGGGAGGGGAAAGTTGGTCATGGTAACACCGTCCCTCCACCCCCCAGCAGTCTTCTTCCTTCGGTCCAGTTTGGGCCTGTATCAGGCTCATTTAGAGGAGGGCAAAGTTGAGATTGTGTTGCCTCCTGCAGCCCCTCACAATCAGGAGGCTCTCTCTTGGAGCAGACAGTGTCTGTGTGTCTTTGCTCCCCTGCCCCCTCATCTTTGCCTTCATCTTCTTGCTCTGCTCCTGGTATCAGGAGCTTCCCATGCTTCCTGAGAGTTCTGCTGTGCGCTCACGGTCCTCCACCTGCCAGGCCACGGGGGTCCAAGAAACTAGTGCCATATGCCTTAGGGCTAGGGGACAGCTGTCTAATTTGCCACCTGTGTCCAGAGAAGGCACTGGACAGTCCAGTCTACAACATAAAGGGATATTAAACAGTGGGAATCCTTAGCACCATCTTGGGTCCATTATGGATTTATTGTTTAGACTGGAAGAACTTTCTTCACTGCTTAAGCAGACCCACTCTGACTCCGGGATAACTGGGCTTGGGGTCAGGGGATCAGTGTGTCTTAGCTCTGCCACTTACTCTCTTGGAGCAGCCACCTATTCTGTCTGAGACTTGGCTTTATTCATGTGTGAAACGGGAAGGATGATAACAAGGGGACAGGATTTTTATTCTATCTAGATAAAGAAAGTAGGCAGAATTGTTAAATCAACAATGGGAGTCACTGGGTACATGCTCCCCACGTAGGATCTCTGTCCTTAATGTGTTTTACTGTGAAACTTAAAGACAACACTACTAGTCGAACAATACCCTATACCTTGTGCAGTTGTGTGAGGGCAGCCTGTTGAAATTTTTACTTAGTATATACTAAGTTGATCTTCTGTATATGAAGGTAATTGAAAATGAAACGTGATGAAGGGCGGGATGGGAGAGGGAGTGGGAGAGGGGAGGGCCACGGGAGGGAGGGAGGTTGGGCGGGGAGCCACAACAATACAAAAGTTGCACTTTGTAAATTCACATTTATTAAATAAAAAAAAAAAGAAAGCAGGCAGATGAAAAGGCTTTAGCTGGATAGAAATAGAAGACACTGGGGTGGTTTTGTGGAACTGTGCATTAAGCCCACGATGCCAACATCCCCTGTGATCCCCAGTTAGACTCCTGGCTGCTCTACTTCCATCTAGATCCCTGCTAATGTGCCTGGGAAAGCAGTGGAAGATGGCCCAAGTGCTTGGGCCACTGCCACCCATGTGGGAGATTGGGATGGAGTTCCAGAATCCAGTCCCAGCCACTGAGGTCATTTGAGGAGTGAACCAGTGGATGGAAGACTTCTCTCCCTCTGCCTCTGCCTCTGCCTCTCCTTCTCTGTAACTATGCCTTTCAAATAAGTTGCTTTTAAAAAATTATGAAAAGAAATAGAAGACATCATTATTATGGCCTCTGCAAGCTCTTTCCATTGTCCTCATGCTCAGAGGGTGGATTTCAGGGAGACCCTTCTGGGCCACACTCCCTTGGATGCCCAAATCGGAATTTGGAGGGGATTGCAGTCTGGTCCTTTGTATACCATGAGAACAAGAAAATCTGGCCAGGGACACATATCCGCTATTTACCTCTGCTGGCTGCTCCCTGAGCTGAGGCTCATGCCTGGGAGCCAGTCACAGAGGCCTGACCTGGCAACAGGCACACAGCTTTCTCTTGGGCTTGGAGGGTTTCTCTTTGCAGAGTAAGTTCACAAAGATATCCCTGCAAGTCCAAATTTAGTCTCTCCCCTTTGAGAATCCCTCAAGCTGTCACTGGGAAGCTCCCCGGCAAAAGCTCTGAAAGATTAAAAAAAAAACATTTATTTTATTTATTTATTTTTATTTGAAAGGCAGAGTTACAGAGAGGCAGAAGCAGAGAGAGACAGAGAGGTCTTCCATCCACGGGTTCACTCCCCAGATGGCTGCAGTGGATGGAGCTATGCCGATCCAAAGCCAGGAGCCAGGAGCTTCTTCCGGGTCTCCCACATGGGTGCAGGGGTCCAAGGACTTGAGCCATCCTCTACTGCTTTCCCAGGCCATAGCAGAGAGCTGGATCGGAAGTGGAGCAGCCAGGACTCGAACCAGTGCCCACATGGGATGCCAGCACTGCAGGCAGGGGCTTTACCTGCTACACCACAGAGCCGGCCCCAAAAGGTTTTTAATAGTGAATCTGGGCTGGCGCCACAGCTCACTTGGCTAATCCTCTGCCTGTGGCGCCGGCACCCTGGGTTCTAGTCCCGGTCGGGGTGCCTGATTCTGTCCTGGTTGCTCCTGTTCCAGTCCAGCTCTCTGCTGTGGCCCAGGAAGGCAGTGGAGAATGGCCCAAGTACTTGGGCCCTGTACGTGCATGGGAGACCAGGAGGAAGCACCTGGCTCCTGGCTTCGCATTGGTGCAGCGCGCCAGCCATAGCAGCCATTTGGGGGGTGAACCAACAGAAGGAAGACCTTTCTCTCTGTCTCTCTCTCTCTCTCACTGTCTAACTATGCCTGTCCAAAAAAAAAAAAAAAAAAAAAAAAAAAAGTGAATCTGCCCAGTGACTGAAGAACTGCAGGCCTCTATCCAAGGCGTACTGTTTGAAGCGAGGGACAGGCCAGCTGTGATGAGCAGAGGGACCAGCAGCAGGCCCGCTTCTCCCCTCCATGACATCATCTCACACTTTCCTTCCCAGCCTCTGCCTTCACGCCAGCTTCCTCCCAACTCCCTGCTCACTAATGATCTCAGCTGCGCCTGACTCCTTGGGGGAGAACACAGGAAGTGGCCTCCCCTGATGCCAAATCCAGCCTCTGGGTCATTTATTACTTCAGAAAGGCACCTTCCTATTAAAGCCTGAGGCTCGCGTTTTCTCTTCTCCTTAAGGAACAAATTCTATCATAGTCAAGGCCACACAATTAAGTGTACAGGAGCAGAGCAAACAGCCGGTAAGACGGACCTTCATTTAGTGGGAACTGTGACGAATGCCCGTGATTGCTTCTGGAAGCAGCAGCCAGGGCAGTGGTCAGCCTGGTGTTCTTCCTGCCCTCCCTCACACCCCCTTCTCTACCCCCTCCCCTCTTCCCTCCTTCCCCTTCTCCTCTTTTCCTCCCTCCTTTGCTTTCTCCCTCTCTTCCTGCTAGCAGACATTTCTCCTAAGCATTGGAGAGAGAACATTTCTGGAAACGCGTAAATGCAGAGCAAGAGGGAATATATCCTTTTTGCCTCTGTAAGTGTGAGCTGATTTAAATAAAGGTCCGTTCTAAAGATGGCCTGATGAAAAAAAAAATGCAAGGCCATTCATTAGATTAGATTTTAGGCCACACTCCATTAAAGCTGCTAGAATGTTTGGAAGCAGTCAGACTTTCCTTTCGTAGTATTAAGTAT
The DNA here is from genome assembly GCF_964237555.1 of Oryctolagus cuniculus. NCBI lineage: Eukaryota > Metazoa > Chordata > Mammalia > Lagomorpha > Leporidae > Oryctolagus > Oryctolagus cuniculus. Next base: position 75,541,863 of record NC_091443.1, read on the forward strand.
TAAAATAGAGCAGTGCTTAATCAGATTTTTCCCCCACTGTTTCCTCGAGAGTGTTGCAGAGCTTACTGGCGTGGTCGCGGCAGCAAGGCCATGGCTGGCTGTGTCTCCCAGGGGGCTGTTTCCAGACCCCCACCTTGACCTCTGAGAGATTTCCATGGCTGCTCTGAGCCCTTAATGACTGGTCATCCCCAAATGGGTCAATCAGGTCTCACGCTGTTGCGGGGGTAAAAGGACAAGCTGGGAAGTCATTTGTATCATTTTACAGAGAAAAGGGTTAAAGATGGCAAAGTAGGAGGGCTTTTTAAAGACAGCTCCGGGGGACATTAGGGCCCAGAAGTATTTGGCCTGGCCAATGACTGGAAACCTCGCCAGATATTGTCTCTCCACTCATGTCTGCTAAACATGCCTTTAAAAAGAATTATCTTGGGACTTGTATTTTTTATGCCCCCTTGCTCTCTGTGTCACCCTATTCCTACATGGATGCAGCTCCTGACCTCTAGTTAACTTTCTCCCACATTTCTAGGACTGCTGGATGGATGTGATGTCCCTGGCTTCGAGCTATGATTGTTCCAGGAGCAGACTTGTCCTTGCGATCTGTCTCCTGCTGGTGGTTCTGACCACGAGTGGGTTCAAGACTTTCTTAGCCTCAGTCTGGCCCTTCCCTGGTCTACCTAACAGGCCAGCTGGGTTAGTGCTGTGAGTGGGAACCATCTCATGCATGTGTGTTGACCTGAGGCCTGCTCTATGCGCAAGTCTATAAGGATTGCCACAGTGAGCAACTTGAACTGGGTGGCTGCTCTTGTATCTTCCAGCTTGCTTTCACTTTGTGTTGAGTTGGAGTCACATAGGCCCATGCGATCTAGAGATGCATAATTTCTAGTTCTTCCAGTCCCGGTCTGACTGTCATAACCACGGAGCGAGACCTAATGACTGAGTCATCCAACTGGGCCCACATCCTCATCTCCTTGGACTTCTGGCCCTCCTCCTACCATGTTTTGCCAGAGGCTCTTGATTAATAAGTGGAGTATTTGTAAAAATGAGTCCCCACGTTGCCGACATGACACACCATCATTTGTGACAATGGAGCTACCTTTCTCTGGCTGCCTCAGCCTGAGCGAAGGGGCTCTGTTGTGATTAATTGCCTTGCTTGCGAAACCTTTGATAAGTGGCCACCAAATGGCTCCTCATTACTCAAAATTCTTCCAATTCCTTAAAGTCCCCCCCAAACCTTACACCTGTCACTTGTGTTCCCAGGGAAATGAATCAGGGAGCTTCTTGCTAAACTATTTTGGCATAAAAAAAATCATAAACGAGAAAGGAGAAAATCTCGTTTGCTAAGGGCTGCTGGGTGAACTGCCTCTTGGCCTTTTGATAGCATCTTTGAAATGGAAATGGCCAGCTGCTTGACCTTCTGTTCAGTGACCCTTTGTGTACAAAGTCAAATTGCAGCCGCCTCCCAGCAGCAATTCACCTATGGACACAAACAGGATTTCCATTTTTTTCCCAACCTTCTTTTTTTTTCCTGGTACATTTGTTACCGTGCACATTTTTTTACTATGCACATAAAAGACATCATCTGTAAGAAAAGAAACCCTTTGCATCAGAAGAATTATAATTCATAATAATTTCAACATACTGGAGACATGTCTTTAATACTGCTTTCTGTCGGAGTCTTCAAGTACATAGCAATGTGAAAAGGCCGGACAAAAGACTGTATTTCTGAACAGAGTTTGGAGTTGTTAATGTTGCTAGTCTTTTTTTTTTTTTCAGCTGAAGGGGACAACAAGTCTTAATCATATGAAAAAGGGGCAAGGATGTTATCCCCATCTTACTGGGAATAAAAGGAGAAAGAGAAAGGGAAGTTCAGATTATATGATTATGGTGACTCTAAGAAAATAAACACCTTTATGTGCTTTCTGTGAGCTACTCTGAATCAGAATCAGGATGTATTTTATTTATCTGAAAGGCATAGAGACACACAGAGAGAGGGAAAGAAGTGCGAGAGAGAGAGAGAGAGAGAGAGAGTGAGCGAGAGCTCTCATCTGCTAGTTCACGCCCCAGGTCTGGTCCATTCCGAAATCAGGAACCTAGAACTCCACCTAGGTCTCCCACGTGGGTGGCAGAGACCCAAGCACTTGGGCCATCATCTGCTGCTTTCCCGGGCACATTAGCAGGGAGCTGGATTGGAAGAGGAACAGCTGAGACTTGAGGCAGTGCTGCTCCCATACTGGGTGCCAGCATTATAAGCAGCAGTTTAATCTGCTGTATTACAATGCTGGCCCCAGGAGGCTGCTTTAAAAAGGAACCAGAATGTTGTTTGCCCTGCTCCTTCGGACTGTGTGAAGCCTGTGGCTGGAGAGGCTGCCTTGCAGAGAAAGAGCATCCTCTTCCCCTCATGCCCTCGCTGTTCCCGCCTCCATCTACTCCTGCTTTAACCAGTTGTGCAAAACGTTTTACTTAAGGCTGAGTATCAACACTCTGTTTGGCTCAGAACTCATTCCCAAGGGAAACAGCTGTGTGTGCAGGAGCACATGTCCCTCTGCTGCTGCTACTTTGCTGGGGCTGCAGGGCCAGGGTGGAGAGAGCCTGCCTCCTGCTCACACCCCACACAGGGATGCCTGCCCTTCATGGGTTGGACAGGGTGGAGCCTCCCTCTGTAGCAAAGGCGAAAACGCTCTTTGCTAGGCTGCTCAAAGGGGCTGAGGAATCTAGAGACAGAGCCCATTGGCTTTTGTGGCTAATAGATATTGAAGTTCTGGTTCAAAACCAAAATATTTGCAAGCCCCCATGTGTGCCTGACCCATCGGTTACTTAGTTCCCAAATAATCCCGTGAGGCTCTGCAGAGAGTAAAAGGAGAGGCTCTGGGGCTGGACAACCCTCAATATCAGTCGTGGCTGGCCGTTGACTAGTCAGCTGTGGGACTGTAGACACATTGGCTGCTGTCTTGAAGGCTCATGGGCTGATGTGAAGATGAGACAAAATGATGTGTGGAAAATTACTAAGCACTCAGCAAACGCTCTGTCCTTCATCTTCCTACTAACAGGCAAGGAAAGGGAGGAAATCAGATCAGGACTGAATTCAGGCTTTTCCTTTTCATACTCCAAGTCCATGGCTCCACAGATTTTCCCTGTATGCATGAGGACCCCACGAAAGTTTTGTCAAGCCTTGAGTTTCAAATATGTGTCTTTGTTTTTGTTACGGCAATTGAACACATGACTACAACAGACGGAAAAAGAGAGAGCATTCCATCCTGTCACCTGCTTCTTGTGGGGACTGTTGGTCTACCATACTGGTGTCACACCCCATCAAAAAACAATGGGAAAAACCCCTGAAAACAAATAATCTTAAAGAACACTGACAGAACATTCCTTCCCCCCTACTTATCCATAGTCTTTTCACTTTAATACAATACTTTGTTGCTGAATATAGTAGATATATACACTGTATATATATATCTAACCATATTGAAAGGAAACTTGTTTTCACTAGTCCCAATCAAAGCGTATGTGACCATTTCTTTATTAGTAATAGGTGGCATTCTTTTTTTACATTGCTGTCTAGGCCTCATAATTTTAATCTTTCACAACTGTAAAATGTTGAATTCCTTTTGTATTCTCCAATTCACCTATTCCAGTTCCCAATTTGTGTGAGCAATCCATGCCTAAGGAGAAGGTTGGCAACACTTGAGCAATGCCACTACTCCAATTTGCTGTGAGTCATAACGGAAACGATGGTACATAAGGAACCCAGTGTCCTGTGCAGAGGAGGCGAGAGACAGGCTGAAGTTTGTGCAAAACTCAAAGTTGAAGGTTTGAAAAGCTCCAGTTAATCTTAATCTTTTCCTTTGCTCTCTTCCCTTTCATTCAGCTGTGGTGTGTGTGTGTGTGTGTGTGTGTGTTTTGCTGACTCCAGGCAGACCAGCAATAAAGACTCCTTGCCTACTGTGGTTCATCAGCAGTCTCCAGTGCCAGAAGCCCTGTTTTCATCCTGATAACCACATATCAAAGGAGCTCAAATACGTTGGGCTGTTCCTGATAGAGATCTGAACTTTAGAGGCCTCTCTGAACTGAATCTGTGACCCTGGTGAGATGGGACCATTGTTACTGGAGGAACACAATCTTTCTGATCCCACGTGAGGAAGCATGTCCCCTGCAGAAAGCAGGCAGAAGTCAAACCTTTTGTGTGCTCTTGCCCTCTGTTAAAATCAAATCCCTATGGCTACTTGAGCTTCTATACCTCTGACTTCATGGCGACAACCATTTGATGAAAACGAATTCTTATGTGGATCTTTGGAAAGTGCTTTTAGAAAGCTAGGAATATTTTTGGATGTCTATAAATGGAATTGAACTTTCAAAAATTTGTATTTCATTTAGAGAGTCAAGTGCTGTGCTCAGTCCTTGGGTTAACTAAGCTCTGAGTTTATACCAACACTTCCTTTGGGCTTAGGTTTGACACTCACTAGGTACTCAGTGTGCATTTGCTGAATGAATGAATGACACCAAAAGTTTGACCAGAGGTTAAACAAATGGATATGATAATAACTCATTCATTTATTCATTATTAGTAATTAGAAATTTAAAAAGTTTTGGAAGCTGGAAATGCTGAAGTTTGGGAGTACGTAGATGGAGGTCTCTGCCCTGCAGTTAATTCCCTTTGGACAAGTCATTTTACTTCTAAGGGAGTTAGTTTTCATATCTGTAAAGTGAGGCATGCAAGCTGCTGGTGGACAGGGTCATTATCCCATCATCTTTCTCTGAGGCCAGCATTCTGCAGGCAGCTTGTTATATCCCAATACTTCTCTGCAAGGTTATGCAGTAGCATTCTTCTTCTAGACTTAACCTTCTGTGATGCCTGGACTGTGTGGATCGTGAATGTGTGCTTGCCTCCAAACTCACCCAGTTGTACACATTAAAGGTGAATAGCTTTTTATATGTCAACCACATCTGAATAAAGTAGCTTAAAATAAATTAATACAATTATGCCACTCCTGTATGTGAGATTCTTTATATCGCTTTCTGTCACACCTAGAGTGAAATCTAATCTATAGTTCTTACAAGACCCTAAAAATATGGCCTTGTTCTACTTCTTTAAACTCTCTTACCCCTCATTCACCATGTTCCGATGCTACCAGTCTTCTCTCAGTCCCATAAGCCCGCTAAGTACACTCTTGCCTCAGGACTTTTGCACCTGCTACCCCCTCTGCTTGACATCTAAAGTAGCATGCTGAGGATCGGAACCCAGATGGCTGAATATGAGGCAGGCTCTGATAACCACCTCCCCACAGAGACATCCATGTGAATGGCTATCCAGGCATGAATTCACCTTCATAAGAGCTACAGAAGTCAGGCAGGAGACCACAGCATCTCATCTTGTTATAAGAAAAGTTACACTGAAGAAAGCAGGAAGGAAAGAGTTGCCCACATCACCCCTCCACCAGTTCCAAGGAGTGCAGCACTCACAGGGAAGAAAGAGAGCAAACTGAATTCCAGTGCCAGACCCTCTGCAAAAAGTGGTTGGCCCCCCTATACTGCTTTCCCAGGCCATCATCAGAGAGCTGGATTGGAAGTTGAGCAGCTGGGACTCAATCTGGTACCCATATGTGATGCCAGCTCTGCAGGCCGGAGCTTTAACCCACTGCACCACAGTGTGGCCCCAAGCCCAAAGGCCTTTAGCCCAAGACTGGAACTGACAGACTGAGCCTTTAGACTGTCTGGCATCAGGCAGAGACGTATGCTCCAACTGGTCGGACTCTTTGTGCGTGTCACTGCTGGCTACTAGTAGGCTTGGTGGACACCCCTCCCAAGCTTTGTAGGGACTTGTGACAATAGTACCCACATGCCACCAGTATGGGGCCAGTCTGGGTGGCCTGAGGACTGCATTTATCACTCTCCTCATACCTTGGGCAGACAGCAAGGGTCCATGGGACTATTTCTATGAACTCAGAGTTGTGTTAGTAAAGCTCGGTGCTGGGAAGATCCTAATGGTTTCCTTCCTGAGACGAATGCCTACAAATGGAGTCTCTGGACTTGCCCGAGAGTAGCAGGCAGAGACCTGTGCCCTTGTGAGGCACATTTGTTCTAGCATGTATCACTACCAGCCTCTTGCTGGCCTGGTATGCACTCCCAAGAATGAACAAGGTTTGGTGATGAAGACACAGATATGACCCACAGAGGTCCTGCCTGAGTAAGTGAGGGTTTACTCAAGGAGGCACAGGGCTGTTTGTGGACTCAGTCCAAGCTGATAAACCCCGAATCTGAGCAGATCTTAACTGTCCCTGTCCCTAGGATAATGCCTGCTTCAGTACCCAGTGGCAAATTCCGTGGTCCTGGATGAGCAATCTTATGCCCCAGCCAACACCACCAGTGGCTGATAGGTGTAGCACTGGGCAGTGAGCCCATTTCAGCAGCAGCAGACAGGACCAGAGCAGGGTGAGCTTTGGTCCTACTCTCAGGCTGTTCTGGTCTCCCGTGGACTGAGAGGTCCAGCTGTGATCTAACATCATGGCATCCATGGATACAGGACAAGGAGTCTGAGCCTACCACAGGCCAGGGAGAGGTTCATAGGAATGGAATACCCCTTTCTAGGCACTTCCTCATTGCATATTGAACAATATTTGGGACAAATTTGAGTTTGGGGAGTATTACAAGAATGAGTCAGTAAAAACATTAATATTATGGGTCAAAATGTGATTTAGGGTGTTGTCTAGTGTTGAAATAGCAGAAGTATCCATAGGCTCAGAGAAAATAAACAGAGTGCTTAGAATTTCTAGGACAACCACAAATGAAGCCAGAGTAATATAACTAATCCTTCAATGTGCAGATGGCATTGAATATCAAGAAGCATCAAGAACTTCCAGGGAACCATGACCTTACTAAAGAGCAAAATTAGGTGACATAAACCAGCCATGTAGGAACTGAAGGTTTCAAATGCTCAGATGAACATTTCAAAATAGCTGTTTCAACTAAATTTAATAAAATTCAAGGGAGCACAGAGAAACAATTCAATTTTCTAACAGAGATTTAATAGAGATGGAAGTACTTAAAATCAAGCAGAAATCCTTCAACTGAAAAGTATACTAAGTGAAACTAAAATGTGATAGAAGACATCAATAGCAGAATCAATCAAACAGAAGTAAGAATCACTGAGCTCAAAGACAGCCTATTTGAAAATATACAGTTAGAGCAGAAAAGAGAAAGAAGAGGCAAGAGAAATGAAGAATGATTACAGGAAATATGGTATAGCATGAAAAGAGCAAATATTCAAATTATTAGGATTCAAGCGGGACTTGATAGTACCAAAATGGTAGAAAGCATATTCAGACAAATGCCCTAAACAGCACTCTGGCCTCAGAATCAGCCCTTAAGGCATTCAGATCTGGCTAAAAATACCATGAGAGTTTCTCAGGCATGGAAAGCCAAGACACTGTGGCAAAAAATGACCTAAATGAAAGATCTCTGTGAGTGAGATCCTAGTGGAAAGAACGGGCCATCAAAGAAGGAGGTACCTTTCTCTGAAGGGAGGAGAGCACTTCCACTTCGATTATGGCCTTGTCTAAATAAGGTCTGAGTTTGTGAACTCAAGAGGTTTCCATAGCCTTGGCAGCTCATGACAAGAGCCTCAGGTGATTACTGACATCATAAATAAGAGTGTCAATTGTTAAATCAACAACGGGAGTCACTGTGCACTTGCTCCCCATGTAGGACCTCTGTCTTTAATGTGTAATACTTTGGGAATTAATGGTAAAACTAATCTTCAAACAGTACTTTATACTTTGTGTGTCTGTGTGGGTGCAAACTGTTGAAATCTTTACTCAGTATAGAGTTGATCTTCTGTACATAAAGATAATTAAAAATGAATCTTAATGAAGAATGGGTTAGGAGAGGGAGTAGGAGATGGGCTGGTTTACGGGTGGGAGGGTGGTTATGGAGGGAAAAAGCTGTTATAATCCAAAAGTTGTTCTTTTGAAATTTATATTTATTAAATAAAAATTTTCTATTAAAAAAGAAAGCATATTCAAAGAGATAAGGATAGACAATTTGCCAAACCTAGAAAAAGATACAACTATCTAGGTCTGAGAAGGTCAAAAGTCACCAGTCAGATTCAAGCCAACCATGTCTTCCCCACATTATATTCAAGATCTCTAAGGTTAAAAAGCAAGAGAGGATTCTCAAAGGAGCAAGAAAAAAGAAGTAAATAACACATACAAGGGCCCCAATTTGCCTGACTGTAACCAGCAGAAACCTTACAGGCCGGGAGGGAGTGGCATGAGACTTTTACAGAATTGAAGGGAAAAAATTGCTAGCTAAGAATTTACTGTATCCAGCCAAGCTCATATCCTTCAGATATGAGGGAGTTTGGCTAATCAAGGATTCAAATACATAAAATCACAGATGATAATGAAGAAATTATGATCAACATCATAAAGATATTCAGAATGATCTAATATTGTAAACATGGTGTGTAATCATTTATATCTTTACTGTGAAGGCTAAAAATTATAATCACTACATTAAAATATTAAGATGTAGATATTATTGAAGGAGAAAAAATATAACATTAACAATTCAAAATGTGAGAAGTAATAGAGTACAAATATAGAGGTTTTTTTTAAATTGAAATTTCTTGTCTGTTTTTTATTTGTCTGTTTCCCTATCTTTATAATCAACCTTATGTTATCATTTCAATATACTTTGTTATGGTAAAAGAAGTTTTTTTTGGGTGTCTCATGGTAGCCATAATGCAAGAACCTGTGACAGGCTTATCAAAAATGATAAGCATGAGTCAAAGTATTTCACTAGGGAAAATCACTCAACCACAAGTGAAGATTCTCAGAGATGGAGAAAAAAAGGAGCTACAATAAAAATATACAATAAGTATCAAAGTAGCAGTAGTAATACTTTATCTATCAACAATTACCTTCCAGGTCAGTGGACTAAATTCTCTAATTAAAAGGCATACAGTGACTGAATGGATTAAAGAACAGCAGTCAAGTATATGTTCCTTACAACAAAACTCACATGTAACTGAAAGTAAAAGAATGGAACAAGATATTTCATGCAAAGGGAACCCTAAAGAAAGCAGGACTAGCTATACTGCTATAACATAGATTTTAAAATAAAAGCAGTAAAAAGAGACCAAGAAGGTCATTACATAATGATAAAGAGCTCAAACAGCAAGAGGAAATAATACTTATAAATATATATGTACCCAATAATGGGGTGCTCTAATACCTAAAGCAAATCTTAGTAGACCTAAGCCGAGAGATAGACTGCAATACAACAACGGTAGGGGGCTTTGACACTCCTATGGACAGATCATCTAGACAGAAAATCAACAAAGAAATAGCAGAGTTAAATTGTACCCTTGATCAGTTGGACTTAATAGAAATCTACAGAACTTTCCATCCCATAGCTTCAGAATACACTCTCTTTTCTACAACACACAGAACATTTTCCAGGATAAATCTTATGGTAGGTCACAAAATGAATCAAAAAAATTAAAAGAATAGAAATCCTTTAGAGTATATTTTCTGATGATAATAAAGTATAACTAGGAATCTATAACAATAAAAATTTTGGAAAGAACACAAGTACATGAAAATTAACCAAATTCCATTGACAGTCAATGGATCAAAAAAGTAATCAAGGAGGAAATTAAAAAAATTTCTTGGAACAAATGAAAATGGAAACACAGCATACCAAAACCTGTGGGTTACAGCAAACTCAGCTCTAAGAGAAGTATTATAGTAATCAATGCCTGCACCAAGGAATTAGAAAAACAAGAACAAATCAAAGCCAAAATTGGTATAAGGAAAGAAATAATAAAACTCAGAGCACAAATAAATGATAGAGACCAAAAAAGTATAAAAAAAGTCCATGAGGCCGGCGCCGCGGCTCACTAGGCTAATCCTCCGCCTAGCGGCGCCGGCACACCGGGTTCTAGTCCCGGTCGGGGCGCCGGATTCTGTCCCGGTTGCCCCTCTTCCAGGCCAGCCCTCTGCTGTGGCCAGGGAGTGCAGTGGAGGATGGCCCAGGTGCTTGGGCCCTGCACCCCATGGGAGACCAGGAAAAGCACCTGGCTCCTGGCTCCTGCCACCGGATCAGCGCGGTGCGCCGGCCGCAGCGCGCTGGCCGCGGCAGCCATTGGAGGGTGAACCAACGGCAAAGGAAGACCTTTCTCTCTGTCTCTCTCTCTCACTGTCCACTCTGCCTGTCCAAAAAAAATAAAAAAAAAAAAATAAAAAAAAAAAATAAAAATAAAAATAAAAAAAAAAAGTCCATGAACCAAAGCTGGTTCTTTGAAAATGTAAATAAACCAATAAACCCTTAGTTTGGCTAATCAAGGATTCAAATACATAAAATCACAGATGATAATAGAAAAATTACGATTAACATCACAGAAATACAAATCATTATTAGGATTACTATCAACAATTATGTGAAAGCAAATTTGATAACCTACAAGAAAAGAACTCATTATTGGACATATGTACCTTGTGAATACTGACTCATGAGGAAATAGAATACCTGAACAGACCAGTAATGAGTAGTGAGATTGGATCAGTAATTAAAAAAAAACCCCTCATATCAAAGGAAAGCCCAGGACCAGATGGCCGCACTACTGAATTCTAACAAACTTTGAGAAGAATTAACACCAATTCTTATTTCAAAAAATAGAAGAGGAGGCAATTGTTACAAATTCATTCTATGAGTCCAGCATTGTCTTGACACCAAAACCAAACAAGGACACAAAGGAAAGCTATAAGCCAATAACCTTGACAAAGATATATGCAAAAATCCTCAATAAAATACTAGCAAATCAAGAGGCCAGTGTTGTGGTGTAGTGGGTTAAGCTACCACCTGCGACACTAGCATCCCATATGAGTGCCAATTCCTGTCCTGGGTGCTCCACTTCCCATCCAGCTCCTTGTTAATGGCCTGGAAAAAGCAGCAAAAGATGGCTCAAGTGCTTGGGCACCTGCCACCCATGTGGGAGGGCCAGAAGATCCTGGCTCCAGGCTTCAGCTTGGGCCAACCTTGGTCATTGTGACCATTTGGGGAGTGAAGCAGTAGATGGAATATCCCTCTCAGTCTCTCATTCTCTCTGTAACTCTGCCTTTCAAATAAATGTCTTAAAAATACTAGCAAATAGAATCCAACAGCACATTAGAAAGATCATTCTCTATGATCAAGTGGGATTCATTCATTGTTGCAACATATACAATATTCGCAACATAGACAAATCGGTAAATGTAATACACTGCATCATTGGAATGAAGGATAAAAATCTTTTTTTTTTTTTTTTTTTGATAGGCAGAGTGGATAGTGAGAGCGAGAGACAGAGAGAAAAGTCTTCCTTTTGCCGTTGGTTCACCCTCCAATGGCCGCTGCGGCCGGTGCGCTGCGCTGAGCTGATGGCAGGAGTCAGGTACTTCTCCTTTTCTCCCATGGGGTGCAGGGCCCAAGCACTTGGGCCATCCTCCACTGCACTCCCAGGCCACAGCAGAGAGCTGGCCTGGAAGAGGGGCAACCGGGACAGAATCCAGCACCCCGACCGGGACTAGAACCCGGTGTGCCGGCACCACTAGGTGGAGGATTAGCCTATTGAGCCGTGGCGCCAGCCCGGATAAAAATCTTATAATCATCTCATTTGTTGCAGAAAGGGCATTTGACAAAATCCAACATCCCTCAATGGTAAAAACTCTGACCAAATTAGGTATAGAAGAAACATACCTCAACATAAGCCAACAATATATTGAATGGGAAAAAGCTGAAGGATTTCTCTCCAAGATCTTGAAAAAGGCAGGGATGCCATGTTCACCCCTGATTTTAAAATCATAGTACTTGAAGATCTAGCTAGAGCAATAAGGTAAGAGAAAGAAAGAAAGGGCTCTCAAATTGGAAGGAAGGAAGTCAAATTATCACTGTTTGTGGATGACATGATCTTACACACAGCAAACCCCAAAGATTCCACCAAGAAGCTGTTAGAACTAATAAATTCAACAAAGTTGCAGGATACAAAGTCAATGTACAAGAATCAATAGTACTATTAAGCACCAATAGTAAATAATCTGAAAAAGAAATCAAGAAAGCAATACCATTTCCAATAGCTACAAAAAAGTACCTGGGAATAAATTTAACCAAGGAGGTAAAAGATCTCTCTCATTACAACTATCAATCATTGAAGAAAGAGATTGAAGAGGACAAAAAGAAATAGACATTCCATGTAGATGAATTGGAAGAATCAAAATGTTCATATTACCCAAGGTGATTTACAAATCCAATGCAATCCTTATCAAAATGGGATGACATTTTTCACAGAACTAGAAAAATTACTAAAATTTATGTGAAATTACAAAAGACCCTGAATAGCCAAAGGATCTGGGGCAAAAAGAACCAAGGAGGAGGCATCTTAGTACCTTACTTTAAAATATATTACAAAGTGGTAGTAATTAAAGCACCATGGTAGTCTTTTCAAAGAATGGTACTGGGAGAATTGGATATCCACATGCAGAAGAATGTGCAAAAGTCAACTCAGAATGGATTAAAGACCTAAGTGTGAGGCCTGAAACTTTGAAACTATTAGAAAAAAGCAAAGCAAAACATGTGAATTGGGATTAGTCTGGAGAATCTTACAAAGGAGGTAGGCCATGCTTTGGGCCTTGAAAGTAGGGTAGGTTGATCTGAGAATAGGCAGGCAGCCTTTAATGTTTCTAAAAAGGGAGTGGCATGTCAAACCTTCATGCCTGGAAAATTATCTGTATATTCCCTACAAGAATTGAGATCCCCTACCAGATTTTGCATTACTTAGGGTGAAGAAACATGCTTTTCCTACTCTGTATGGAAGCACAGCTTCTGGCAAATACTAGGGCTAGAAAATTATTAATTGGATGAAACTGGGGAGAAAGTCAGCCTAGAAGAGTTAAGAGGTGGAAGCCCAGTAAGGATTGATTGTCGCCCTGACTTCCACACATTGCCATGGCCATGGACGACTCCAGTATCCTTACTGGCTGGAGAGGAAACTGAAGGTGAAGTGGGTTCACATTTCATAACCCATGGTTTGATCTCAGACTAGAATCCAGAGCATCCTGTAATCCATGGCAACTTGATGTGATGAAACCTGACCTTACAGCCAACACATACATTCAGCACCCAGACATAATTTTATGCCAGTACCCTTCTCCAGCTCATAATTACAACATAATTCAATCTGAAGTTTTCTCCCACAAGGAATTAGTATTCTATTTGGTAGCTGCCCAGATTCTAAACAGTGAAAGCTCACCATCAAGAGCTTGATTGAATGACCCACCTGGAATTGTTTATACTTCATTAACGCTTTTCATAAATCATGAGTTTGACAGGTTACTGGCATGGACTTCCCAAATCTCATAATTGTGTTTTGTTTTCCCCTTGCTTCATCAGTTTCCTTTCACAGGCTGACAGCTTAGCAAATATTACTAGAACTACCAGCTACCGCACTGACCACTTCCGGCGTGAGCGCCTATTATACACTCAGAACAGCTGTGGCATCTCAAGACTTAGACTGCATGTGCTTGCTGTGCCATGATTTAGTTGGGTGACATCAGCAGCCATCAAATACATAAGAAGGAAGATAATACAGATGGCACTAGCTATTTTGTAACCTTGTTGTGAGGATGATATAATATAAGTAAGAAATGTGGTACAGAATGTGGCACACAATAAATGCAGAAAAAATGCTAGTGGTTATATTTTCTTTATTAGTAAGCCTCAAGAAGACTTGACCAGATAGACACTGGGTCTCGAATGACCAGCCACTAAGTTATAGGGGACAGCTCTCACCTTTATGTCTATCTATAATAGGTGAATTTGAAGGAAGAAAAATAACCTGAATTCATATAGGTTATTATTTGAATGTTTAAAACTGTCACTTGAGCCGGCGCCGTGGCTCACTAGGCTAATCCTCCGCCTAGCGGCGCCGGCACACCGGGTTCTAGTCCCGGTTGGGGCGCTGGATTCTGTCCCGGTTGCCCCTCTTCCAGGACAGCTCTCTGCTGTGGCCTGGGAGTGCAGTGGAGGATGGCCCAAGTGCTTGGGCCCTGCACCCCATGGGAGACCAGGAGAAGCACCTGGCTCCTGGCTCCTGCCACCGGATCAGCGCGGTGCGCCGGCCGCAGCGCGCCGGCCGCGGCGGCCATTGGAGGGTGAACCAACGGCAAAGGAAGACCTTTCTCTCTGTCTCTCTCTCTCACTGTCCACTCTGCCTGTCAAAACAAAACAAAACAAAACAAAACAAAACAAGTCACTTGATTAAGATGCCATCCTAAGCTTAGGGGGTCTAACAGAGGTGTACAGAGGATTGGTATTCCCCACTGCTAGATTATAACTCTGTTGACTGGATGAATAAACAGAGAAGAAGCAAAACAGAATATACTTCCAATGTGTAGGTTATGGTTTAACATATATATAAATATATACTTTACTAAATGTATTTATCTATATATTTATCTATGAAGGTACTTCAGAAATTTTGTGGAAAAATGGAAGTAAAAGTTTACTTTGCTGTGAAAATTTTTTGAAATTCATGTCTAGTATTTTCCTAATATGCATTTTCATGAACTTTTAAAAAAAAGATATATTTTATTTATTTGAAAGGTAGAATGACAGAGAGAGAGGGAAAGACAGAGATCTTCTATTTACTGGATCACACCCCAAATGGCCACACAGCTAAGGCTGGGCCAGACCAAAGCCAGGAGCCCAGAATACCATCTGGATTTGGGCCATCTTCTGCTGCTTTCCCAGAGGCATCAGCAGGGAGGTGAGCAGCCAGGACTTAACAGGTGTTCTGATATGGGATGCAGGCCTTGCAAGCTCTCGCTTAACCCACTGTGCCACACTGCTGGCCCCTTCATGAACTTTTTGAAGATTTCATATGCATGGATTTTAAACATTATTTTAACCAAAACAAACTTATCTTTTAATTCATTTTGCATATACTTTAAAAAAAGATTTATTTATTTATTTGAAAGGCAGAGTTACAGAGAGGCAGAGAGAGAGAGAGGGAGAGAGAGAGAGAGATCCTCTATCCGCTGGTTCACTCCTCAGATGATCACAATGGCCAGAGCTGAGCCAATCTGAAGCCAGAAGTCACAAGCCAGGAGCTTCTTCTGGGTCTCCCAAAGTGTGCACAGGGGCCCAAGGACTTGGGCCGTCCTCCACTGCTTTTCCAGGCCATAGCAGAGAGCTGGATTGGAATTGGAGCAGCAGAGACTCAAACCGGCGCCCATATGGGATGCCAGTACTGCAGGCGGCAGCCCTACCTGCTATGCCACAGTGCTGGCCCCAGCATATACTTTTTTGAAGTATCTTCCTATGTATATTGTAAATAACATATCTTCCTTGCAAAAAATGAATACCAAAATATATAAAGACATAGTTGTCTCCCAAATTTTACCCCAAGAGATAACTGTGGTTAAAAATTTGGTATTGGCTTTCCCTGATTCAAAAAATGCATATTTTTTTGCAATATGCAAACATGTATTGATTTTACACAAATGGGCTAACACTAAAAATCAATTCTATAATTAATTTTTAAATTTAGCTACATCTTAAGAGCAGTTTTCTGTTTCAGTTCACATAGATCTACATTTCTTTTGAGGGTTGCACAATTTGTATCACACGATTTCATCATGCATTATTTACCCACTCTCCTCTTAATGGAAATTTAGGTTGATTGTTTTTTTTTCAAACTATATTCATACAGTATTTCAAGAAACATTCATATACATATCTTTGCCTTCTTGAGAAAGGTATACTGTAGGAGAAAACTCTCATAGTGGAATTGCTAGATAAAGCACATTTAAAATTTTGATGTTACGCCATACTTTTTTTTTTTTTTTTAATCAGGGTAGGGCAAAAGTATTTCATCATGTCACATGAATCATAGTCTGTGTTTGCCGATTTTTTTTTATTTTATTTTATTTTTTTTAACTTTTATTTAATGAATATAAATTTCCAAAGTACGATTTATGGATTACAATGGCTTCCCCCACATACCGTCCCTCCCACCCACCACACTCCCCTCTCCCACTCCCTCTCCCCCTCCATTCACATCAAGATTCATTTTCGATTATCTTAATATACAGAAGATCAGCTTAGTATACATTAAGTAAGGATTTCAACAGTTTGCTCTCACACAGAAACATAAAGTGAGAAATAATAGATGATTTTTTTTTTAATGATGATGAAATCAGATCAGACCTATTGTCATGTTTAATCCCAGTGAGAGTCAAGTTGGGAGTTGATAATTTCTTTCTTTCTTTCTTTTTTTTTTTTTTTTTTTTTTACAGAGGATCAGTTTAGTGTGCATTAAGTAAAGATTTCAACAGTTTGCACCCCCATAAAAACACAAAGTGAAATATATTGTTTGAGTACTCGTTATAGCATTAAATCTCAATACACAGCACATTAAGGACAGAGATCCTACATGAGGAGTAAGTGCACAGTGACTCCTGTTGTTGACTTTACCAATTGACACTCCTGTCTATGGCATCAGTAGTCTCCCTATGCTCCGGTCATGAGTTTCCAAGGCTATGGAAGCCCTCTGAGTTCTCCAATTCTTATCTTGTTTAGACAAGGTCATAGTCAAAGTGGAGGTTCTCTCCTCCCTTCAGAGAAAGGTACCTCCTTCTTTGAAGACCTGTTCTTTCCACTGGGATCTCACTCGCAGAGATCTTTTGCCAGAGTGTCTTGTGTGCCATACTTTTTAATGTTATGCCAAACTTCCTTGAGTTTGGAAATATGGTCTGTAGCAGCCCTGCAACGCCTCTACCCAGAATTCTAGACAGGATGAACTACTTAGCCTAGTGCTCTTCCATTTATTTATTTATTTTGACAGGCAGAGTGGACAGTGAGAGAGAGAGAGACAGAGAGAAAGGTCTTCCTTTGCCGTTGGTTCACCCTCCAATGGCCGCCGTGGCCGGCGCGCTGCGGCCAGTGCACCGCGCTGATCCGATGGCAGGAGCCAGGTGCTTCTCCTGGTCTCCCATGGGGTGCAGGGCCCAAGCACTTGGGCCATCCTCCACTGCACTCCCTGGCCACAGCAGAGAGCTAGCCTGGAAGAGGGGCAACCGGGACAGAATCCGGCGCCCCGACCGGGACTAGAACCCGGTGTGCCGGCGCCGCAAGGCAGAGGATTAGCCTAGTGAGCTGCGGCGCCGGCCATGCTCTTCCATTTAAACAAGAAAAAAAAAAAAAAGAGTGCTGGAGGTGGGCTCATGGGATGCCTGTGCCTTGCAGCTGAACAGCATTCTTTCACCTGGGCAGCTCATGCTCTCAGATCCAACGGGCAGCTTTGTGGGGTGAATACTTACAAATGTGTGAGGAAGGAAGGAGTCATGAACTCAGGCACCACATGGATAGATGATGAACCAAAGACCGAATATTTCCCATCAGGAAGGTTAACTGACAGATTCCCATAACGTGTCAATATCAGGGTTGAGGAATGGAAAAAGTATCCTTTATTTGTGAGGCAAAATAGTTATGAGCTGAGCCACACCCCCTTAGTATTCTTGCCCCATCCACCTGTGACCCCCCCCCCCCCCCCCCCAGTCCAGGACTGTAAAGTTTTATGTCTGGATGGGTAAACACTTCTGCAAAATCATGAAAAACAGAACAAGGGAGATTTCCTTTCTGCAGTCAAGGCAGAGGGGGAGAGGAGGCGCTGGAGTAGGGATGGCTTTGTGTTGCTGGCAGGGATTTTCAGGCTGATTGTGTGTGGATTGATTTGCAGTTTATTCTGCAGCCATTGTTTGTAATGTGCTTTGCCAACTCATGTACCCTGAACCTTAATTGTTCTAAATGAAACAATAGGGACCAGAAAGCACACATCTCAATCAGAAAGACAAAATGTTGCACCAAATCTCACAGGAATGTATCAACCCCTGCTAGGATGGGCTTGCACTCAAGAGAAGAAGGAGAAGGAGTGCCCAGGAGGGCATGATTCAAATTGAATAGGTTCTGTTTTATTTATGTAGAAAGTGAAACTCAAGTGTGCCACTTCAACTTGTATGTATGTATATTTGAGAAAAGACTCACTACTGTAGCTGGCAACATAGTGTTTCTCTCCCTATCAAAGAAATGTAAGCCTGAACTGAATTTCTTTGTGTTTTGTACATTCGTGTTGATTTTAAGAAATGAATCAAATTGAGTTAGAGAGTGTTCTAATCAGCCTGGAAAAGTTGCAAGGAGTTCTCAGGATTTATTCAGATATATAGAAGCTCAGTTTCTTCCAGCAAGAGGCTCATTTTTCTCAATATTATTTTTTCAGGATGTGCTATTTAAAACTTAACTTAATACGTTATCCCTCTTAGTATTTTTTTGTTTATTTGTTCTACTTAATACTTTTGGTTGAATACTGTAATCAATACACAGTTATTCTCAAGTGTTGAAACTTAACTGAAAAGTGATCACTGTTAAATATAAGAGTGGGAGTAAGAGAGGGAAGAGATGTGCAATTCGGGATATGCTCAAGCTGACTTACCTCAAACGGTAGAGTTAGAAACATACCAGGTGATTCCAATTCAATCCCATCAAGGTGGCATGTACCAATGCCATCTCACTAGTCCCGGTGATCAATTTCTGTTCACAATTGATCATAATGATAGGACTAAGAGCCAAAGGGAGCACATAAACAAGACTAGTGTCTTCAAATACTAGCTGATAGAATAAAAAAGGGAGAGAACGATCCAACATGGGAAGCGAGATACACAGCAGACCCATAGAATGGCAGATGTCCTAAACAGCACTCTGGCCTCAGAATCAGCCCTTAAGGCATGAGGATCTGGCTGAAAAGCCCATGAGAGTATTACAGGCATGGAAAGCCAAAACACTCTGGCAAAACAAACAAACAAACAAAAAACAAACAAAAAAAACACAACACAACAAAACAAAACAAAAAAACCCTACATGAAAGATCTCTGTGAGATCCCAGTGAAAAGAACAGGTCATCAAAGAAGGAGGGAAGGAGATACCTTTCTCTGAAGGGAGGAGAGAACTTCCACTTTGACTATGGCCTTGTCTAAATATGATCAGAGTTGGTGAACTCAAAAGGCTTCCATAGCCTTGGCAACTCATGACAAGAGCCTAGGGTGATTACTGATGCCATAAACAAAAGTGTCAATTTGTTAAGTCAACAGCAGGAGTCACTGTGCACTTACTCCTCATGTAGGATCTCTGTCCTTACTGTGCTGTACATTGTGATTTAATGCTATAACTAGTACTCAAACAGTATTTTTCACTTTGTGTTTCTATGTGGGTGCAAACTGTTGAAATCTTTACTTAATATATGCTAAACTGATCTTCTGTATATAAAGAGAATTGAAAATGAATCTTGATGTGAATGGAAGGGGGGAGGGAGAGGGAAAGGGTTGTGGGTGGGAGGGAAGTTATGGGGGGAAAGCCATTGTAATCCATAAGCTGTACTTTGGAAATTTATATTCATTAAATAAAAGTTAAAAAAATAAAACAATAAAATCAATAGAAAAAAATTATTAAAAATTCATTGACCTCACATTGGACGACACACTAAGGTCAGATCCCACATGAGAGGTAAGTACACAGTGACTCCTGTTGTTGACTTAACAACTTGACACTCTTGTTTATGGCGTCAGTAATCTCCCTAGGTTCTAGTCATGAGTTGCCAAGGCTATGGAAGCCTTTTGAGTTCGCCGACTTCGATCGTATTCTGACAGGGTCATAGTCAAAGTGGAAGTTCTCTCCTCCCTTCAGAGAAAGATACCTCCTTCTTTGATGGCCCTGTTCTTTCCACTGAGATCTCACTCGCAGAGATCTTTCATTTAGGTCTTCTTTTTTTTTTTTTTTTTTTTTTCCAGGGTGTCTTGGCTTTCTATGCCTAAAATACTCTCATGGGCTTTTCAGCCATATCCGAATGCCTTAAGGGCTGATTCTGAGGCCAAAGTGCTATTTAAGACATCTGCCATTCTATGAGTCTACCGTGTATCCTGCTTCCCATGATGGATCATTCTCTCCCTTTTTGATTCTATCAGCTAGTACTAGCAGGCACTAGACTTGTTTGTGTGATCCCTTTGACTCTTAGACCTATCAACGTGAAGTAATGCTATAACAAGTACTGAAACAGTATTTCACACTTTGTGTTTCTGTGTGGGTGCAAACTGATGAAATCTTTCCTTAATATATACTGAATTGATCTTCTCTATATAAAGATAACTGAAAATGAATCTTGATGTGAATGGAATGGGAGAAGAAGTGGGAGATGGGAGGGGTGTGAGTGGGAGGGAAGTTATGGGGGGGGGAAGCCATTGTAATCCATTTCTGTACTTTGAAATTTATATTTACTAAATAAAAAAGAAAAAAAATTCATTGACCAACATGTGATATTTGAATACCTTTATGGGGCACAGTTCAAATCAAACCATCAGCGTCACTATATTCCCACCCTTCTTCATGTTTGGAGCCTACCAGCCCTTCTCCTCCAAATCTTTTATTTATTTATTTATTTATTTAATTAATTTATTGAGAGAGAAAGAATGAGTGAATAAATGACAGGGAGGGTTGTAATCTGCTGGACAGTCCCCAAATGAATGTCCACAATGACCAGGGTTGCATCAGGTTGAAGCTAGAATTTGGGAACTCAAATTGAGTCTCACATGTGGGACACCCGACTATTTGGCAGGGGTCTAACCCAGAGCTGAGTATCAAGTGCAGGAATTCCTGTGTGGACATGGGCATCCTGATTCATCTCCTAACTGCTAAAGTAAATGCCTGCCCCATCTTTCTTCTTTTTTCTTGGTAGAAATAGACCCTACCACAGAAGCCCTGCATAAGCTTGCACTATAGGAAATGGTTATCTCTGCATCCTTCCATCTTACCTCTTTTCAGTCTGGCAACTTCTGTTCACTTTGCACATTCTTTGGGCTCAGAGGTCTCATTTCAGAGGGGTCTTCACTTGTCTCTGATCTTCACAATCACAGATCTTATATTCTGTGCCTCAGAAGTTTTGCCCCCTTTTTGGCAAAACTTGCAGAATTGCCCCTCACTTCTTGTCACCCTTTGCTCCTTCAGCTCTTTCTCCAGAGCTCTGTCTCTATCAGTTCTCTCTGATCTGAAGCCTGATCTCCTTGCTCCTGACACATGCCCTTTATTATCTGTCAATCACACTCTTGTAAAGTTTGTTCCTCTGGCATGTGGTCCCCATCCCAAAATTATGAGCATTTTCTCATTTTATTTTATAATATAAAAGTTAAAAAAAAATTATTTCTTTAAAAGACAGAGTAAAGGAGAGATAAGGAAAGAGAGGGAGGGAGAGAGAGAAAGGATCTTCTATTTGCTGGTTCACTCCCCCAAATGCCCTCCTGAAGCCAGGAGCCAAGAATTCCATCAAGGTGACTGACACTGAAAAACGGGGGCCATTATTTGCTGCCTCCCTGGTACACTAGCTGAAAGCTGGACTGGAAGCAGAGAGTACCTGGATCTGAACCTCGCACTTTGCTATGGAACGTGGCATCCCAAGTGGCAGCTTAACCCATTGTGCCAAAGTGCGCATCTGATAAAATTTCTTTTAAAACAAATTTGCTTATCCTTCTTCCCTTGATCCCTATTTCATTCCCTCTCTCTGCAAATGTGCTGCCTCCTTTATCTAATACCCAATAATCCGGTCCATTAAAAAGGCCAGTTCTTCTTCATTTTTAAAACTTTTTTTTGCAATAGCATTTTAATTTACATTATAATAAAAGGTTTAATGGCTCCACTAAATAAGAAATTCAACAAATAAAAAGTAAAAAAGCCATAGTCCAGCAGAAAAATAGTCAGGGGCTATAAACAGTAGTCAAATGAAGAGATGTTCAACAAGCACGCTCTTGCATGGACTGAGCCTTCTGTATCTACAGCAGCTGCTGCACTATATTCCAATATTGCTCATATCATGCCCTCATATACAGAAGATCCTGGGGCCGGCACTGTGGTGCAGCGGGTTAAAGCCCTGGCCTGAAGTGCCGGCATCCCATATGGGCACGGTTCTAGTCCCGGCTGCTCCTCTTCCGATCCAGCTCTCTGCTATGGCCTGGGAAAGCAGTAGAAGATGGCCCAAGTGCTTGGGCTCCTGCACCCGTGTGGGAGACCTGGAGGAAGCACCTGGTTCCTGGCTTTGGATCGGCGCAGCTCCGGCTGTTGTGGCCATCTGGGGAATGAACCAGTAGATGGAAGACCTCTCTGACTCTACATCTCTCTGTAACTCTGTCTTTCAAATAAATAAAATAAATCTTTAAAAAAAAAGAAGATCCTGAATTAGCAATTTAATTAAACTATAATTTTAAGTTGGCCATTGTACCATTGTGTGCTGTTTGTTCATGCAAATGCAGTCTATTGAAATCGTAATCTCTTTAGTGTAGGAAGAATGGCAGACATATTTCACAGTGCTATTTGTGAGACCCAAATCACGAAAATAGGGCTTGAGTGTGAAATTCGCAGACCAGCGAAGTTTTACTGCTCTCCATGAATCCTGAGAAGCAGCAGACTCTGGCAGAAATTTCTTTATAGTAGAAATTACTTTTTCATTTCTTACACATTACATACAAATTTATTTAAAGTGTAACACAGAAGAGTTAAAAGAAGACTCCCCCCAAACCAGGGAAAACCATTTTTGTGACCAGTCATGCAGAAGAATGGGTGGTAATGGTAATAAACTGGGGGAACTTAGCAAAACCTCCTTGTTCTGAATCTTCTCTGTGTTCTTGTGTGACATCTCTCTGATCCAAGTATAGGGGAGACACCCCAGGGGTGACTTCATGACCTGTTTTAGAGGACAGGCAGGGAACTTTGTTATGGCCTGCTTAAAAACAGAAGGGCTAAGGGAAGATGAGAAGGACTTTCCTGCTTCTGATAGGTAAGGTAGACATTAGCCTGTATGTGGAAAGGCCTAAGGAAAACAGGGATTTTTGTGCAGTTGAATGAGGAAGACACATAGAAGCAAGCCTTGGAAGCTGACCAACACTTGCACATAGGAAATGTCCCATTACTATAACAAAAGCCCTGTGGCTGGGTACCTTATGAAGAACAGAGGTTTACTTGTCCCACAGTTTTAGAGGCTAAAGGTCCAAACAGCATGGCGCTGACTCTTGTAAGGATTCTCCTGGTTGCTTTACCTCATGGTGGTGGGAACGGGTGTAAGAGGGAGAGATCACATCACCAGACAGGAAGCCAGAGCATGCCTGGGGTGTCAGGAGAAGTAACTGACGTCTTTCTCAGGGCACTCCTGAGTCACCTCACAGTCTCTCTCCAGGCCCCACCCTTTATCAATTCCACCACCTCTTAACATTGCCACACTGAATATCAAACTTTTGACACACGAATCTCTGGGGGGTAAATCATCTTCAAACCATAGCACGAGACTTCCATTATTCTTGCTTTTTTCCAACATTATCTTGTCAATTGTACTTCCTTTTTCTTTCTGTCTAAATTTTAGAACTAGCTTGTCAATTTTTACAATATATCCTGCTAGGATGCTTATTAGACTTGTGTTGAATCTATAGAAAAGTTTGAGGAGAATTAACATTTTAATAATAGTGAGACTTTCCAGTCATCAACCTGGTATATTCACTCATTTACTTAAATACCTTTTGCTTTCTTTCATCAGTAGACAGTAGTTTTCAGTGTACAGATCTTGCCCAGATTTTGTTAGATTTGTACTTAACTATTTCATGTTTTTCGGTGCTATTATAAATGATACTATATTTAAATGTTGATTTATGGCTCATAGTTATTATTATACACAATTGTTATTTTTGTGTATCAGTATAAACTCACTACTTTCAGTAGCTTCATTTTCAAATTAAAATAATTCAGACAGACTATTCTTTTAAGGAGTTGTTTTGGATTTGTAGCAAAACTTAGTGAAAAGTACAGGGATTTCCTATGTATGCCTGCTGCCATGTATGTGATCTCCACGTCAGCATCCTCCACAGATGGCACGTTTGTTACAATTATGAGCCTACACTGACACATCACAGTCACCCAAAGTCCATAGTTTACATTAGCAATAACTCTTGATGTGCATTCTGTGGATTTAGACATGTAGAATAACATGTAATCACCATTATAGTATTATCCAGAATATTTACACTCCCCTAAAAATCCTCAGCACTCTGCTTATTTTTTCCCCTCCTCTTTTGTCCCAACCCATGGAAATGACTTATATGTTAATGTCTGCATCATTTTGCCTTTTCCAGAATGCCCTATAGATGGGATCATATAGTATGTAGCCTTTTCAGATTGTCTTCTTTCACTTGGAAATATATGCATTTAAGTTTCCTCCCTATATGTAAGACTGGTTCAACATTCAAAAAAATCACTTAACAGGAGTGGGCATTTAGCCTAGCAGTTAAGCTGCTCATGTCCTGGGTTTGATTCCTGGTTCTAGCTCGTGACTCCAGTTTCCTGCAAATACAGATAGAGGGAGGCAGCAGTGATGCCTCAAGTAATTGGGTTCATGACTCCCACATGGGAGACCTGACCCTGGGCTTGGCCCTGTCCTAAACATTGTGGGTGTTTGGGGAGTGAACTAGTGGTTGGAAGTTCTCTCTTCCCATGTCTTACAAATAAATAATTAAAAAATGAATAATAAATTAATGTAATCCATCATATCAACAGGTCAAAAAAGAAAAATCACAGGATCATATAAATAGAGAAACATTTGACAAAATCCATAAGCCATTCATGATTAAGAGAAAAAAAAAAAACAGTGAGAAGCTAGAATCTTTCCTACAAGGGTCAGTAACAAGGTAAGGTTTTCAAACTCCATAGGAGGTTCTAGTTAATGCAACAAGATAAGAGAAGGAAATGCTGGGAAAAGAAAACTCTTTATTTGCTGATAGCATGTCTATGTGGAAAATATGAAAGAATCAACAACAAAATCTTCTTGGAACTAAAGTTATAGTAAGATTTCAGAACAAAAGTTTGCATAATAACATTCAATAGTCACTTGCATTCCTATATACCATCAATGAACAAGTGGGATTTGAATTTAAAAGCACAATACAACTTATACTAGCATCCCTTAAAATGAAATGCTTGGTATAAATCTTCAAAAATATCTAAGTTCTGTAAGAAGAAAACTATATAACTCTGTTGAAAAAAATTAAAGAACTACATAAAGGACTATTCCGTGTTCATAGATAAGAAGACTCAATATTGCCAAGGTATTAGTTTATCCCAACTTGACTGATAGACTGAATACAATCAAAATCCTACCATACGAGTTTGTGGATATTGAGGAACTGAATTTGAAGTTTTTATAGAGGGGGCAGAAGACCCCAAAAGAGTAACGTAATAATGAAGGGGAAGAACAAAGTTGGAGAACTGACATTACCAAATTCAAGACTTATTACGATGGGGGCCGGCGCCATGGCTCACTTGGTTACTCCTCTGCCTGTGACACTGGCATCCTATATGGGCGCCGGGTTCTAATCCCGGTTGCTCCTCTTCCAGTCCAGCTCTCTGTGGCTCGGGAGGGCAGTGGAGGATGGCCCAGGTCCTTGGGCCCTGCACCCACATGGGAGACCAGGAGGAAGCACCTGGCTCCTGGCTTCGGATCAGCGCGGTGCGCCGGCCGTAGTAGCCACTTGGGGGTGAACCAAGGGAAGGAAGACCTTTCTCTCTGTCTCTCTCTCTCACTGTCTAACTCTGTCTGTCAAAAAAAAAAAAAAAATAAATAAATAAAATAAAAAAAAAGAAAGACTTATTATGCAGCTGCAGTAATGAATATAGTGTGTTATTGATAAAAGAAAAGACAAAATAGATCGATGTAACAGAATAGAGAATCCAGAAATAGACCTATATAAATAGAGCCAATTGATGACAAAGGAGCAAAAGCAACACATGGAGGAAGTCTTTCCAACAACTAGTACAAGGACAACTGGATATCCCCATGAAAGAACATGAATATAGACACAGACCTACCCTTCACAAAAATTAAATTAAAATGGATCATAGACTTGAAAGTAAAAACACAAGGGGCTGGCACTGTGGCACAGCGGGTTAACGCCCTGGCCTGAAGCGCCGGCATCCCATATGGGCACCGGTTCCAGACCTGACTGCTCCACTTCCGATCTAGCTCTCTGCTATGGCCTGGGAAAGCAGTGGAAGATGGCCCAAGTTCTTGGGCCCCTGCACCCGAGTGGGAGATCCAGAAGAAGCTCCTGGCTCCTGGCTTCGGACTGGCGAAGCTCCGAATGTTGTGGCCAATTGGGGAGTGAACCAGTGGATGGTAGAACTCTCTCTCTCTCTCTCTCTCTCTCTCTCTGCCTCTCCTCTCTTTGTGTAACTCTGACTTTCAAATAAATAAATAAATCTTAAAAAAAAAAAAGAAAGTAAAAACACAAAACCATAAAAATCCTAAATTATTAGAGAAAAATCTATATGACCTTAGGCATGGTGATGACTTTTTTTTTTTTTTTTTGACAGGCAGAGTGGACAGTGAGAGAGAGAGAGAGAGAGAGAAAGGTCTTCCTTTGCCGTTGGTTCACCCTCCAATGGCCGCCACAACTGGCGCACCGCACTGATCCGATGGCAGGAGCCAGGTGCTTATCCTGGTCTCCCATGGGGTGCAGGGCCCAAGCACTTGGGCCATCCTCCACTGCACTCCTGGGCCACAGCAGAGAGCTGGCCTGGAAGAGGGGCAACCAGGACAGAATCCGGCGCCCCGACCGGGACTAGAACCTGGTGTGCCAGCGCCGCAATGTGGAGGATTAGCCTAGTGAGCCGTGGCGCCGGCCATGGTGATGACTTTTTTGATATAATACCAAGGGTATGAGCCATGAAACTAATGATTGATAAACTGGACTTCACTGAAATGAAAAACTTCTGCTCTGTGAAGGACACTATCAAAAGACTAAGAAAACAAGCCACAGACATGGAGACGATATTTGCAAAAAGATATAACTAATAAAGAACTATTACCCCACATGTGCAAATAACCTTTAAAACTCAGAAATAAGAAAATAAAAAAGGGTGCCAAAGATTTCAACAATTTGTTCACCAAAAAATGTACAGAGATGGAAAATAAACATATGAAGAGATGCGCCCTATCTATGTCATCAGGGAATTGCAAATGGAAATGAGATAGCACTACACCCCCATTAGAATGCCCCAAATCAAGCACACTGACAATACCAAATGCTGACAAGGATGTGAAGCAACTGGAACTCTCATTCATTCTTGGGGGAAATGTGAAATAGTGCAAACACTTTAAGATAAATTTTAGTGGCATCTTATGAACCTAAATATACTCCTACCATATGATCCAGAAATTATACCTCTTGCTGTTTGCCCAAAGAAGTCGAACATTTATGTCCACACAAAAACCTGCATATAGATGTTTATAGCGGCTTTATTAGTAATTGCCAACACTTGGCAGCAAGCAAGACATCGAGGAATTTTGTGGAAGAATCTATAGGATTTTTCTATAGGTGATAATCATGTCATCTGGAAAGAGTGAATTTCACCTTTATTGGAATATGTATACTTTTATTTCTTTTTATTGCTTTACTGCACTGGCTAGAAACTTCAGGGTGATGTTGAATGTCAATGGTGAGAATTGACAACCTTGCTTTGTTTTTCGATCCTAAAGGAAAACGATCTGGTCACTTGTTAAGTATTATGTGAGCTTTAGAGATTTTGTCCATGTCCTGCAGTCTGAGCTTTGAATTGCTATGCTATTTGAATTCAAGCTGTCCCTTTCCCAGAAGTACCGAAGCAAGCAAGGGTAATCTAACCTGGGCTTAATGTAATGCAGGGGTTATGTGCAAGTTCTAGGTCTTCTTTTTTCATCTATGAAACGTGAATAATAAAAGTGCCTACCTCATAATCACTGTGAGGAATAAATTAGATAACATATGAAACACTTATCCCAGCGCCTGGCATACAGTAAGTCCTACAAAAATGTTAACTGTAGCAATGATAATCATTATTACTATCACAATGTTAGTGAATGGGTAGAGTCAGGACACAAGTTTGGTTTTCTCCAACTGCAAAGTCTAAACTGGAGAATTATTAAAGGAAAAAAATTTCTTCAAAAATGTAACTGTTTAGAAGTGAGTTTCTTAATTAAAGGCAACTGTCTATTGCATAGATCATTCAATACATCAAAATAATTTTGTGTTTTTACTTTTCAACATACTAAATTATACTCCTGATGGTGTCATAGGTTTCCAGCTCATAGTGCAGGAAGAAAGATTGCCTGCCCTTTAAGAATTTGAGGAAGGGATGATGATGACTCCATAAGTCTGGGCTAAATTTAAAACTACCATCGGAGGGTTATGGTCTGAACATTATGTGAGTTTGGTCCTGGGCCAAAGAATCATTAAGCCATAGAGCTTAACCAAGGAACAGCCAGAGGTCACACAAGCTGTGCCTCTGTACCCAGAACAGAAGCCCATTTTACTTCACTTAGCAACTTGACATCTATAGGAATAAAAAGCATGGCACTGCAACTCTGCAGCTAAATGTCTTCTTCAGCACATATGCAAAAGATAAATAGAAATTATGCTCCTTAAGAAACTACTTGCCATATGCAAATTAAGCTTTTTCAACTTTAATTCTTGTATTTCAATATAATTCTCATATTTTTCTAGTCATTGGTTTTCCAAATTCCTAGAGTGATGAAACTTGTTAGAGGTTTACTACATTATAAATCCAGTGAGAAACCTAAGAATGCCTAGCAGAGTATTTGGCACCTAGCACATGGCCACTGAATAAGTAATGAAGTCCGTAACACCTGACAGCCCTTTCACAGTCAGCCTTTGATGTTCATTCCCGGTCCTTCCCATCTGAATTCATAAAGAGCACCATATCATGCTGATAATGAGTCCTTGAAACTACATGGCAATTAAGATCTTATCAGCAGCTATCATGATCTGAACTTTGTTTGATGGTTCCATTTAGCACCTCATCCCTAGGAAGCTTGTCCTCTCAGAATCCTTATTGCCCGAGCCACTCTACAGCCTAATTCCAAGGAAACCTTCATCATCATGGTTTGTGCAGTTGGTCTATAGGGTTGTGCAACCATCTTGGTGATCAACCTACAACCTGCATGGCTGTACACAAAATCTCTGACCTTCGAGTCAAGATAATATTTTAGCAAGAGATCAGTCATTTTGTGATAAGGGCCCTGTTGCATTTCTATCAACCACTTTGGCGGAAAGAAGGAAAGAAATTAGTTCCTAACAGACAAAGACAAATGAAAGGTAAGTCTTTCTTCCTGTAGGGAATCTCAAAGAAAGTGAGGTTGTGGAAGTTGTGAGTTCAGAGCTCCACTAGCTTCAGTATTAAAATCTACACCTCGTTCTAACATTCTAGCCGAGGAGCCCTTTCACAGAACAGTGGCGTTTCTCATCCTGAAAAACACAAAACGATGCTTCTTCAAAGCCCAAAGAGTATAACTTCTTGTTCAAAAGCACTCCAAGCAAACAGCTGCTACTTCTCCTGCTTAGCTAAGCTACTTTCCTTTAGCTTCACCCTATCATGCGGCTACATGCAAATTTTATTTGTTTCTACCATCAATACTGATGAACTTATCAGAGTTGCAGTTTTCAAGTTCATTAGTTTCATTATGTAATTGGAAGTGTCTTAAACCTGCAACACTTTTGGTAAACTATATTCTGTCTAGAGCATAATTTTTCCATTTGTACTAGGTGTTGCCATGTACTAAGTAGAAAATTTGGCCAACAAAGAGGTTTGGATTTTTAGATTTCATATTTGAATATATATGACGAGCATTTGTTAGGAAGGTGGGACTTATTTTTTTTTTTAACATATTTACTTATTTGAAAGGCAGAGTTACAGAGAGGCAGAGGCAGAGAGAGAGAGAGAGAGAGAGAGAGCCTTTCCATCGCTGATTCATTCCCCAAAAGGCCACAATAGCTCCAGCTGGACTGATCCAGAGCCAGGAGCTACTTCCAGGTTTCCCACACAGGTGTAGGGACCCCAGGTCTTGTGTCATGTTCCACTGCTTTCCCAGACCATATGCAGGACACTGGATCAGAAGTGGAGCAGCCGGGACTTGAACTGATGTCCATATGGGATGCTGGCACTGCAGGCAGTGGCCCTACCCACTATGCCACAGTGCTGGCCCCAGGACTTACTCTTAAAAGTCATTATATACCCAAATTTGTCACCCGACTTCTCAAGTATATTAGAATCACTAACCATGAAATTTAAACATCCCTGAGAGTTTATTTAGCAATAACCATCTCAGGCAAGCAAATATCCTAAGTAGATGAGATCTACTTCTTGATTTTTCATTTAAAATGAGAGGACTTGGCTGGCACTGTGGCACAGCGGGTTAAAGCCCTGGCCTGCAGGGCTGGCATCCCATATGGATGTCGGTTCGAGTCCCAGCTGCTCCACTTCTGATCCAGCTCTCTGCTATGTCCTGGGAAAGCAGTAAAAGACAGCCCAAGTCTTTGGGCCCCGGAACCCATGTGGGAGACCCAGAAGAAGCTCCTGGCTCCTGGCTTCAGATCAGCTCAGCTCTGGCTACTGTGGTCATTTGGGGGAGTAAATCAGTGGATGGAAGACCTCTCTCTGTGTCTCTGGCTCCATCTCTCTCTCTGTAACTCTGTCTTTCAAATAAATAAAAAAAAGAGAGAGGACTTTGAGAGTAGGAGACTCCTCTCAGGAATCTGACTAGAAAGCGGTCAATGACATTTGAGGACCGGTATCTGAATTGCATTTGGTGTGGTAGAAGTGGTGGTAAGATATGGGTGGACTAAATAGCACTCTAACCTCAGAATCAGCCCCTAAGACCTGCCTGAAAACACCATGAGAGCATTACAGGCATGGAAAGCCAAGACATAGTAGCAAAAACGGCTCTGCATCAAGGATCTCTTTGAGTGAGACCCCAGTTGAAAGAAGGGGCCATCAAAGAAGGATTTACTTTTCTCTGAAGGGAGGAGAGAACTTCCACTTTGCATATGGCCCTGTCTAAAAACTGACGGATTTTGTGAACTCAAAAGGCTTCCATAGCCTTGGCAGCTCATGTCAAGAGCCTTGGGTGATCACTGATGTAATAAATAAGAGTGTCAGTTGTTAAATCAACAACAGGAGTCACTGTGCACTTGCTCCCCATGCTGGACCTCTGTCCTAATGAGTTAAGAATTAATGGTAAATTACTTAGAATTAACTATGGAGAATTAACAGTAAAACTTATCTTCAAACTGTACTTTATACTTTGTGTGTCTATGTGGGTGCAAATAGTTGAAATCTCTCCTTAGTAAAGAGTTGGTCTTCTGTATATAAAGTCAATTAAAAATGAATCTTAATGGAAAATGGAACGGGAGAGGGAGTGGGAGGTGGGATGGGAGTAGGCGTGGGAGGACAGAAATTGGGGGAAGAAACATCATATCCCTAAAAGCTGTACATATGAAAATTTGTATTCATTAAATAAAAACCTTTAAAAAATATATGGGTGGAGATGGAAGGCAATTAAAAACTTTATTCGGGGCAAGTGTGAAGTTCAAAATTTGGACAATCGATTTTGTCTTGGGTCTGCAACCTGGGGAATATGTGGCCATATTTTTCTAAGGTTGGAGCTCCAAAAAAACAGGGCTTGAAAAGGAGCCAGGCAAAGTAAAGGTGCAAGAAGCTCTTGGATGGTTTTGGTAAATAGAGACAAAGGCCCAAAGTGACTTCTTGCTGGGTGCTACCCTCTGGAGTGTGGGTGTGATGGTCTAGAGGTTGAGAGATGGTCTAGGCAGACAGGAATAGGAACAGAAGATGGAGGGAATTTTCTGCACCTTTTATTTTGAAAGATCTATCTATCTATCTATCTATCTATCTATCTAAAGGGAGAGAGAGAGAGAAACAGATATCTTCCATTTACTGGTTCAATCCCCAAATGGTTGCGACAGCCAGGGCTGGACCAGGTCAAAGCCAGGAGCCAAGAACTCCATTCTGGCCTCCCACATGGGTGGCAGGGACACAAGTACTTGAACCATCTTCTTCTGCCTTCCCAGGTACTTTATCAGGAAGCTGGATTGGAAGTGGAACAGCAAGGACTTGAACTGGCATTCTGATGTAGGATACCAGCATTGCCAGGAGTGGTTTAACCTGCTTTACCACAATGCAGGAGGAAATTTTCTACCATTACTTTTTGATGGCAATACTTAGGGATGAGGCCCATTATATTCATTCATTCAAATAGTCATTCAATAAACACCTGGTGTGCTGGTATCTGCAACACAGAGCCAGGAACTACGGAGGGTACAAAGAAAGAAAACATAGACCCAGCAGCTGCAAGGCTAGTAGAGGGTGTGGCATGCAACCCAAATCATGACCACAGGAAGCAGGAAGTGCTGGGAGCATCTGCAGGGGGGAGGAGAGATGGAGTGACACACGTGCTGCTGCATGGAAGTGACTCACAGTAGAATCGGCAATTATTTAAAATAATTATTGCCCACAAAAAGCCCAGAAAGATGGACAGCGGGTGGTGGTAGCTAGGTGAAAATCACTGAAGCTCAGATTTAGTCCTTGTTTCATTCCTCAAAATAAATGGAAGTTCATGGCTCATGAACTTGATTGCTCGTGGGTTCTTGTTGTTGGTTGTGGCCCTCCTGAAAGAGTTGGCCTGCAGTATTTATTGGTGGCCTGCTGCACTTCTTCCTCAAAGGATATTTTCTCCTAGTGGATGAGTTTTTACCATGGCATCCCATTCCGGGAAGCCCCTAACAGGCAGAGCCTGTGGACAGGCAGGGGCTTCTGCACTGAGACCGACCTGGATGTATGTGAGGATGCCACCGTTGTCTACTCCAGTGACATATGCTTGCCACACCAACTGCCGAAGAATCGAATTAAACCCTTTCTCTTGGCCCTCATTCTTAATAGCATTTGTCTAGACTTCTCTTGCAATCTCCTCACAAAATAACAAAAATATTGACAAAAATAATGGAAAAGATGGCAGTTACCCTGCCTCTAACCCCTCCCTGCCTTAGGTTGTCACCGCAAGCAGATAAAACCTATTTTATGGGAGACCAACCTGCTGTGACAATTCCTAAAGTTTATTTGCACAAAACAATAAAGCCAACTTTTTATTTGTCACCATGCAGTGAAGAAATATGACTCCTGTTCTCTCACTTCCTATTAGCCTTTTCCCGGTATGTTTTCATCCCGCGGTGTCTGATCATTTTCCACAAAGGAGGATTTTCATATTTGACCTTCCTTCTTGCTCTGGGAACCTTCCTGCTTTCCGGTGCTCAGTCTTCATTTGCTGTTGTTTTGGTGGGGGTGGGAAACGTTGTGCAGCATAATCCCGCAAGGCCCTGGCCCCCACTTTGTGAAAGCTTGCTGGGTAGCTGGTTCCCCCTGTGCTCGGGCTCCCCGGGAAAGCTATTCTTTCATGCAGCAGCAGCGCCAGCATTGATCAGTGGGAAAGTTCAAGGCGGCAACTCATCAAGCCCGGCTTCAATACCAGATTCCAGACAAGGTCTGCAATAAATAAGAGCAGTAACAAAGAATCATATTTCCTTCTTGCTCGGAAAATCAGCCATGACACAGTTCTAAATTTCAGGGTTCGGGCCTGATGTCTTCTCCCTGGCCTGCAAGTTTCAGAGCTTGACAGCTGCTTTTCACTCTGGGAAGTCACATCACCGTGCATTTTAGCTGGCCTTTGCTTAGAAACAGAATCAAAATTTAATTTGAATGCACAGGTTGAATGGGGGATTTTTGCAGTTAGTGCACTGATTATCGTTTGGACTGTCCAGATAGGACAGCTGTTATTAAAAACACACGTTTAGAACATATTTCCACATACATGCTTTAATTGATTCCTAGTCCCTTACCTTCTAATCTCTCTCCCCAGTCATAATATTGAGATTTCCATGTGAACATCCAAAAAAGAATGATCTTTGTCTTTAAGAGGATAGGAGAAGATTTTTTTTTTCTTCAAATGGCAGCGTGATAAAAAAATATACACCCTATGAGTCCCTCATGGATTATTGCTATTGATTTCTTTCCTTGAAACGTGGAAATGTTACCAGATGGGGTGTTAGGAATAGGTGTGTGGGTGCAAATGAAGTTTATTGCTTGTTGACTAAAAATCAGTGACAACCTTCACCATTTGTGCGCTTGTGCTGCATGGAAAGATGAATTCCAATCCCAAACCAGCCCTTCTATAAAGCTTTGTGCTATGCGATAAGGGACATTTCTAGGGTAAACTTATATTTGAGGGAAAGAAGCTTTATGACAGACCCGAAACACAAACATTTCAAGCATTTATTCTCTCTGGCTTACTAAAGTACCATTTTAAATTAACGCGATCAAATTTGCTCATCACAAGGAGATTTCTATTGTTTGCTTGCATGTATACACACCATCCGCAGGCTGCTCCTTTGCGCTTCCTCTGGTTTCCTTCCCCAGGAAGTAGTAATCAAATCGCTGCAGGTTTTCGGAAGCTAGGTGCCTGTGCAGCAAGCAGCCAGCGGGCCCGACCCCTCAGGGACACACCCATTAGGAAAAAAAAGGCTGACCTTCTGTCACTTTCTTTCTCCTCCCTTTTAATGATTCCTCCTCTATCCTTTTGAGAAGATCTCGCCAGCCCTTTGACCCCTGTTAGAAGAGGAAGGCTTAAACAGCTAAAAGTACCCTCAATATCGCAGCTTGCCAAGCAAAGCTCCAGAGGCCGTTTAGGAAATGCCAAAAGACAGCGGCTCTGCTTTCAGAGCCTTTAGAAAACAGATCCCAACCCTGCACCATTTCCCTCTGCATTTATTTTGCAGAAATCACCAGTTTGTGCAGGGGTGGCCCCCCCTCCACACCCTGCTCCCGCTGTCGCTCGTCAGCACCCCCAGAATCGACGTGTTCCAAGAGAGGCTGGCTTTTAATGACAGTCCTTGCACTGTGTGTGAGAGAGCTATTGTGCTCTTTGAAAAAGATCAAAGGAAGTGTGTGTGTGTGAGTGTGCGTGTGTGCGCGCGCGTGTGTGTGTGTTGTGGGTCCATGAGTTTCCCCTCTCTAGGCTCCAGACCTGGCTCTAATGTTCATACAGGAACAGTTATGCCTGGGTAGATGACTGACCCAGCTTAAAAGGTGACAGCCTGAGTGCAGGAATTGTGTGCGAGGGCCCTTGTGAGCCAACATAGCCTGCTGGTGCTCCATGTGATCTGGAACAAAACAGCTTACAAATGATCATGTGTCCAGGTGGGAACCTCTGGTCTACTAATACGACATGATAAGAGGCAATATGTGCATTCAGTAGGTTAATTCATAGGGCGAAGAAATATGCCATTTTGCAATGATAAGAAACTTTGTTTTAGAAGTTCAGCCATGCCACTTAGGAGTTCTCTGGCTTGGGTAAGTTACTCAATTACTATGAGCCTACATGTTTGCATCTGTAAAATGAGAATTGGTAATTATGCCCTGCAGGTTTACTATGAGAATTAAATGGGATACTGTAGGCTCGGGACCCAGGCTCTGCACCTCTTCCCACTCTCTCATTTCAACTTGACTGTTTTCCAGGTATGCCTATTTGGGAGGTACTGATGGGGAATGGCAAGAACAGGGTGAATTTTTTGAGTGAAAAAGGGGTGCTCAACTTTTCCACTTCCAGGAGAAGCTAATCTTTTGATCCATGCTACAGAACAGAACTGAAGACCAGTTCCATCAGTCAATTACAGTTGAATTGGGAGTGGTTAAAAAGATTAGGAATTTGACTTCATGTTAGAAGGTATTTGTTGTCATCTCTATGGTAGGAAAAGGAAGAATAAAAGCAAAGTTTAAAGGTTTATGTTCTCTCTCAGATTTACCAAGTAGCTCTTTCTGTTCTCCTGATTTTATCCTCACTATGCACATACGTGCCCGAGTGCCTGTGTTTGCACACAGGATGCACTCGCATGTTTTCTACAGTTGTGCCATGCTTAGTAGAAATAGTTTGAGAAGTTTTCAAAAAGATCATGGAAATACATATTATTAAAAAGCTATACATGAATTTTAAAATTTCTTGAGCTTATTTTTAAATTCCGTTTTTACGAGCTTACAATTTTTTAAAAACAGCTATTTGAAAGGGAGACAGAAAGAGAGAGAGAGAGCGGGCGAGCAAGCATGAGTGAGCACTCCCATACACGAGTTTACTCTTCAACTGCCCACAACAGCAAGGTTGGATCAGGGCATCGTTTTGGAAGTCAGAAGTCTGAAATGGCTTTTATTGAGTTGAAAGCATGGTGTTAGCAGGGCTCTAGTGTGGAACTTGTTTCCTGGCTTCTCCAGCTTCTAGAAGCTGCCTGCAGTCTGTGACCTGTGGGCCTCTTCTTCTCTCTTTAAGGCCAGCAGCCTTGCATCTTCAAATCTTTCTGTGACTGTCACTGTTGGTTCCACTGTCAGACCTCCTGACACTCCCGCCTCCTCCTGTGGTTATATTGGGCTCATCTGTGTATAGAAGGTCACATCCTAACCTCAGAACCCTTGGCTCAATCACATCGGCAAATTTCTTTTCCTTATGTCAAGTAATGTATTCACAAAGTCCTAGGATTAGTCAGCAGACATCTTTAGGGCAGTGTTATCCAGCCTGATACAAATGAGAAGTGGCAAGGCTTTGGAAGAGCACATGGGACCAGAAATACTGCTGCAGCCATTTTTGGGAAATATAAATCTTCTATAATTAAACACAGTAAGTGGTTGCACAGTATTTTTCCATATGAATGTCTTCATTAGTTACTTTTATTTATTAATTTAAA
The DNA here is from genome assembly GCF_964237555.1 of Oryctolagus cuniculus. Taxonomy (NCBI): domain Eukaryota; kingdom Metazoa; phylum Chordata; class Mammalia; order Lagomorpha; family Leporidae; genus Oryctolagus; species Oryctolagus cuniculus. Next base: position 75,578,597 of record NC_091443.1, read on the forward strand.
AAATTTTCTTATTGTTAATGTTCATTGTTACTGTGTCATGTTTTTTAAAATCTATTTATTTGAAAAGCAGAGTTATAGAGAGAGAGAGAAAGACATTGAGATGGAGAGATTTTCCATCTGCTGGTTCACTTCCCAAATGGCTACAATGGCTAGGGCTGGACCATGCTGAAGTCAGGAACTTGGAACTCCATCTGGGTCTCCCACAAGGGTAGCAGGGGCCTAAATTCTTGGGGTATCTTCTGGGCTTTCCCACACACAGTAGCAGGGAGCTGGATTTAAGTGGAGCATCCAGGACTCAAACCTGTGTTCCTACTGGATGCCAGTGTTGTATTTGAGGCTTAACCTGCCATGCCACAATACTGGGCCCTGATTACTTTCTTAGGACAAATTAATAAGGATTAAGTTATTATATATATATATATATATAAAAATAATACATATCAATTTCCAAGTCTCCCTACATATGGTGCCACTTTTCTGGTAATATGATAAAAGAGTGCTTATTTTGCTGTATCTTCATCAAAATTGAGTACAATAGTTAAAAATTTTTGAAAAATTAATAAGCAAAAGCACAATCTTATTTTTTAGCTTTGTTTATAGTTTATAAACAAAGCATGACACATATTTCACGTAGATAGTTTGTGGTGTTTGAACTATGTATGCCCTGGGATAGCATCATCACAAAAAAAGTAAAAAACACATCTCTTATCTCCAAAATTTCCTCATGTCCCATGGCCTTTTGTGTGTGTGTATGTGTTAAGAGCTCTTAACATGAGATTTACCCTCTTAACAACATTTTTAAGGGCACAACACTATATTGTTAACTATGCATTATGTTCTATGGCAGATATCTAGAACTTATTTATCTTGTGTAACTTTATATGCATTGAATAACAGCTTCTCATTTCCCTCTCATCTGGCAACCACCATTCTATTTTCATCTTCTCTAAGTACTATTATTTTAACTACCTATTTTAGATAATGCTTGCCCTTCTGTGATGGAGTAATCACAATAATTTTCAGGTCCATGAGTAGAATATCCTCTTTAAAGGCTGAGTAATATTCCACCATATGTATATAGCATCTTTTTCATTTGTCTATTAATGAACAGTGGGTTGTTTCTGTGTCTGCTATTTTCACTAATGCTGCAATGATTATGAGTGCAGATATCTCTTTGAAATTCTGATTTCCATTCTATATATGTCTAGTAGTAGAATTGCTGGATCACATAGTGCTTCTATTTTTAACATTTTAAGGAACTTCCATATTGTTTTCCACAGTGGTTGCATCACCTTAAAGTCATACTAACAGTGTTGGGGGGCCAATTTCTACACATCCTTGCCAAAAATTTTCAATCTTTTGTCTTTGCTAGTCACTATCCTAAGACATGTGAGGTGATATCGCACTGTACTTTTGATTTCTTTTTCCTCATGATTAGTGGTGTTGACATCTTTCCATCTACATGTTGCTAATTTGTAGGTAGATATTCTTTAGAGAAATGTCTATTCAGATTCTTTGCTTACCTTTCAATCTGGTAATTAATTAATTAGCTATAGAATTTTGGTAGTTACTTATGTATTTTGGGAATGAAGTCCTTATCAGACACATGGTTTGCAAATATTTTCTCCCACTCTTTGGATTGTCTTTTCACCCTGATGATTTTTCCTTTGCTATAGCAGACGATTTTTTTCTTTCATGTAGCCCCATTTGCCTATATTTGTTTTTGTTGCCTGTGCTTTTGCTATCAATTTCAAGAAATCATTAGCAAAACCAATGTCATGAAGTTCTCTGATATATTTTCTCTTGAGAATTTTATGGTTTTAGTCTGTATTTAAGTAGTCCACTTTGAGTTTATTTTTGTGTATGGTGTAAGATGGGGGTCCAATTTCATCCTTTTGCAGGTAGATACATAGTTACTCTATCACCATTTATTCAAGAGGCTGCGCTTTCCTCAATTGTATATTATGTGTTGAAGATAAGTTTACAGTATACTTATAGGTTTATTTCAGGACTATTCTGTTCTGTTGACCTATATAACTATCCTTATGCTAATTCTATCCTGTTTTAACTATTGCAACTTTACAGTATATTTTGAAATTGGAAAGTATGATTTGTCTTATCTCAAGATTGCTTTGGTTATTCCAAATCTATTGTTTTTCTGTAAAAATTTTAGGATTGTTTTTTCCATCTATAAGAAATGCCATTGAGATTTTTAAGGAATGAGCATTGAATTTTTTAAAAAAATTTTTACTTTTTAAAATTTATTTGACAGAGTTAGATAGTGAGAGAGAGAGAGACAGACAGACAGAAAGGTCTTCCTGCCATTGGTTCACCCCCTAAATAGCCGCGGCTGGCGCTGCACCTATCAGAAGCCAGGAACCGGGTGCTTCCTTCTGGTCTCCGATGTGGGTGCAGGGGCCCAAATACTTGGGCCATCCTCCACTGCCTTCCTGGGCCACAGCAGAGAGCTGGACTGGAAGAGGAGCAGCCGGGACTAGAACCTGGCGCTCATATGGTTTGCTGGCGCCACAAGGCGGAGGATTAACCAAGTGAGCCATGGCGCCGGCTCAGGCATTGAATTTTTAGCTTGCTTTGGGAAGTATAGACAATATTAACTCTTCCAACTCAGGAACACAAGCTACATTTTCAATTATTTTTGTGCCTTTTAAAATTTCTTTCATTAGCATATTGCAGTTTTCAATGTACAAGTCTTTCACTTTGTTGATTAAATTTATTTTTAAGTATTTTATTCTTTTTGATGTTATTGTAAATGAGGTTGTTTTCTTAATTTCCATTCCAGATAGTTAACATATAGGGAACATATTTGATTGTTTTAGTGGACTTTCTATGTTGTAACTTTACTAAATTCATCTGCTAGTTCTCAAAGCTTTTTTTTTTTTTTTTAATTTTATGTGTGATATGTTTAGGGTTTGCTATGCATAGCATCTTGTCCTTTTCAAACATGGTTTTACTTCTTTTCTGACTTGGATGGTTTCTATTTCTTTTTCTCACCAGGACTTTCAGTCTGGTGTTGCATAGGACCGGTGAGAGGAAGCTTTCTTGTCATGTTGTTTAGAAGAAGCGCTTTCTGGTTTTCACCGTTAGGTATGGCATGAATTATGGACTTGTCATAGATGACATATATTAGTGAGGCACATTCCTTCCCTACCTAGTTTGTTGAGTGTGTTTGTCACAAAAAGATGTTGAATTTTGCTTTTTCTTCATTTATTGAAATGATCATGAGCTTTTTATCATAATTTTTTATTAATGTGGCATATCACATTGACTGGTTTGCATGTGTCACATCATCCTTGCATCCCAGAGGTAAATCCCAGCTGACCATGGAATATGATCATTTTAATGTGCTGCTGAATTTAGGTTTGCTACTATTTTGTTGAGAATCCACCTTCTTCTTTTTTTTTTTTATCTTTTATTTAATGAATATAAATTTCCAAAGTACAACTCATGGGTTACAATGGCTTTCCCCCCCATACCGTCCCTCCCACCCACAACCCTCCCCTTTCCCACTCCCTCTCCCCTTCCATTCACATCAAGATTCATTTTCGATTATCTTAATATACAGAAGATCAGCTTAGTATACCTTAAGTAAGGGAGAATCCACCTTCTTTTACATGCCCTCCTTGGCTACTGGTGAGGTTAAACATTTATTTTCATATAGTCATTCATGATTTTGTTTTTTTGCTCATTGATTATTTACTTTTTCCCCTTATAGGGTACTCATATATTTCTTATTGACTTGCAAGGACTCTTCATGTATAATATGTTAAAGTTCCTTCATTATTTGGTACAAAGAAGTTTTATATCTTATAAAAGAAAATCTTGCTTTTGTTGTTTCTTTTTATGATTGAATCTTTCTCCCATTACCTAGATCAGGTAAGTATTTACCTATATTTTCTTCTTGGTTCTTCATTATTTGATTTTATACTTTACGGTAAGTGATATAAATATATATTTATTCAAAAGACTGCATGCAAAGTGTATACTATCTTTCAATTTAATTTGCCATGACCTTTCTGAAATATATACATATATGTATTTATTATACATACACACAGACATATGTATTTGTTTTTCCTTAATAGTATAAAAGAATGAAGAAAGAGGAATAAAAACAGTTGATTGGATTTTAGTAGAAATAAATTGCCAGCTTATTCTCTGTCCATATGATTTAGTCAATTCTCAACTACTTGTGGTATATAGGAGCTAGGAAGAACAGGAATGAAATATACATCCACTGATAATCTCCCAATTATATTACAGGACCTATCTGTGCTCAGAAACATTCCAGTGGCACTATGTTTTAAGGGCAGAACACAATAGGTGTCTCCCCATGGTCACATCACAGAGATCAATGATCTCACTGTCTATTTGGTTGACCTTGTTTCCATGACAGAAAAAAACCTCATATGTCATGCAAATGAGCTGCTTTACTTTAGAGGAACTATAACTGATGTATAGCTTGCTTGGAGGCCACGATTCCTAAGCATTGGAGTTTTATTCCTATGAGCAAATTCTTGTCTCTATAAGTTGTTTTAGAACAACCGTAGGCAACACTGCACTGCATTTTGGAGGATCACTGGAACTGAAGACTTAATGTATTAAAAGTGAACAAGGGGATTCACTCTGCCTGAGAGGGTGAGAAGAACATACTCGGCTCACTGGAGAGCATGTGGAGGAACAGAGAAACACAAGCGATTGTAAGGAGGCTCAGAGAGGTGAGGGGGTAGGTTCCTGAATAGGTAGGAGGACCTTGGGTCAGACTCAGGACATGTTGCCTCAATTCACTGTTGACTATTGCAACCAGAACAATATTTTATGGAAGATATCACACAGAGTGAAAACAATATGATCTTTAGAGAAATATAGGCTTGGGCTCAAATCCTAGCTCTGCAGTTGGGGTAAATGACCTCAGTTTTATTATATGTGAAATATATATGTTATTATAACATGCCTATGTAATTATCAGATTACAATGTATTAATCAGATTATAACTCAGCAAGCATTCACTGTTTGCCTCACCTTCTCCCATGGCAGGAGTATATTTTCGTCTTCCAGTGATTTTGGGCTTTGCCATGTAACTTGTTTGGCCCCATGATGGCTGCGTGCACTTTCCTGCAGTGGGATCTTGGGCCTCATTATGTGATCTGCTTAGGACAAAAGGTTCAATATGTCCTTCTGGAATTGTGCTTGCCCTCTTGTGGTTCTGGTTTTTACTATTAGGAGAGACAGGTGGAACAGACTTGAACCCAACCTGCATTTGAATCCAGACTAAATCAAGCAAACCACAGGCTAACCCACTGGTCCTTGAGTGAGAAACAATGCTTATTTCTAAAATTCACAGAATTATTGGATATAACTGGAGGATACAATATTCTTTTCCTTCAGGGCAGTCAGTACCAGAAATCCTGCAATTTGGCTACTTAAACTTAAATAAAACATACTGTCTGCATCCAAGTTTACCTAAGGAAAGACTCTAATTTCCTTTCTGAAAGTGCAGATCTACTTGGAAGGTCTGCATCTTTCCTCTTTAAAGCTTCTACAGCTAAAGAAGGGAAAATAGAAAGTTATGAATACATCTTTAGGTCCACCAAGGATGTAAAGTTCCATGAGATTTGGCTGACTGAATCCTAAAAGCTTTATCAAAATTTTTACTTGTCTTTAAATCTTTGCCCACCCCATCCAATTTAATCCTTTATTGGCAGACAATGATTTTGCCATCTTAATCCTGAGGCAAGGAAATTTCTCTTAGTTACAGGGTGGTTGCTAACTCTTCCTGAAGCAAACCATATTTATGTAGTCACACTGGGGATTAGGGCCACAACACATTAAGTTTGAAGGGACACAATTTGGCCCATACAGTCTCCGAATAGAGAAATAGTAAAAACAAAAGGGAGGACATATAAGAAGAGGAGTGTGGAGTCTTGTGAGGGTTGGAGTATAGAGGGATGGGTCTGGCTCAGGGTGAAGAGTTGTACAAACAGACAAAGAGAATGGGTGGTCAGTTCAGTAACTGCCAGGCTAGCTATGATTTGAAGTCTGACTTGTGAGAAAACCAGCAGGCATGTCAGTCAGGCTGTCTCCGACTTGTCAAAGTTACACATTTAGAGCTTTCCAAAGGGGACATTAGTTGGACCAGGGGAATGCTGACGTACAGTGCAAGAAGCAACCATCACAGGAGTCATCTGCTTCCTTGGCCATGGCATTTGTCTAATGAGCTCCATAAGGCAGGTGCATATACATCTCATTCCCTGCTTATACCCCTGGTGTTTGCATAGTATTGACCTAGAGGAGGTCCTTAGTGATCAGTGTTTGGTGAATGAACAAAAGAATGAATGAAACTCAAACCTTCAGGATCTATTGAACAAATGAAGAGGAAAGGCTGTTTTCTTTTTCCAACATGTACTTATGATTTATTGACTAGAATAGATTGTTAAACCTCACTCTCTGATAGTCCTTTCTCTACACACTCCCATACCAGCACTGCATTTACAGAAGCTTTCAATTATTATGAGGTCCAGAGATTTGCCTGGTCTGCATCTCAGAGGGAGGACTGATTTTTTTCCTGAGTATTGGTGCTTTGCCTTTGGGAACCAGTTGTCCTAAATGCATTGAGAGCCTTGTTGGAGAGGAAAGAGCATGGACAGTTGGGCCAGAAGACCTCTGTTTCAGTCTTATTTTTTACCCCTTGGTCTCTATACAAAAATGAACAAGGCAAAATATGTTTCCTTTCTTGAATATGGGTTGCTGTAAGGATAAATGTGAGAGCATAATGGACAGTGCTTTGTGAACAGCAGAACCTTTGTAGAAATGTGCATTATTTTAAGGGTAAGTGGTAATAAGTGCCTCCTCTGATTGACTAGAGCAGGCTAGGGAAGCTCTCACACCAACACCATTATATACTCTTTTACATGGTTTTATTGTGTCAGCTAAAGAGTTGCTGATCCACAAATCTGATGAAACCACCTAATTTTGCCGAGTTTTCAATGACAATAGTGAAATCTACTGAGTAATGTAGAAGGGACATCAATGAGGAATCACACAGATG